>NW_005360272.1:30639-32157 GCF_000412655.1 Myotis brandtii | reverse complement strand
CCGCCCCAGCCCTTGGGAGATGCCCACACTTCCTTTGTGAGCTCCAAACTGGCATATATACTTCCAGCTTGACAATAGCCCTAGTCACTGTCACCAATGAACATTTTCCCTCCTTACCCCCCTGTCCTTTGATCTTGCCTGATTTATGCAGACAAGAAAACTTTAGGTGACAGCACTTTCACTCTCTCTTCTATCATGTCTATCCTTATTTCCTCTTAACGCAGCTCAGAAATTCTCCTTCACTCAAATCATAACTAGCAACTTCTCCCGAGTTATCCCAAACTCCCCAGGACAGGTGGCCATGCTGTCTGGCTTTCCCTCCCCTTTCACTCTCATTTTCCTCTGCCACCTCATGTTCCAGTGAGGATTTAGCAACCCCCCCACCCCACCCCATCCCTTGCCCCCAACTGCTCTATCTGGTGGGCTCTCAGTCCTTATCTAACTGGCTTTTCTCTTTTGTCTTCGTATTATTCTTTCCTGGAATAGCTCCACATCCCTGGGTTTCCATGTTACACAGGCTCTAGGTGCTTTTCCATCTCTGACTTCCTTTTTTGCCTCTGTGGGTTTTTCTTTCTTTCTATCCACCCCTTAAATGGGGAAGAGGTTCTCTGTCCAGACCCCCTTTCTCTTTTCAGCTGCTATATTCTCTTAGGACCACCTCACCAAAGCCCATGGCTATAATCACCCTTAGTCACAACCTAAATCTTTTGTTCAAATTTCCTGCTGGATCCAAACTCTCTACCTACATCCACTTGGATGCCCACCTTTTACTCAACTTGTTCAAAATTGGGCTCACTAATCTTCCTCCAGCCACACTCCAAAGCCTGTTCTTTCTCCTGGGTATTCTCCCAGTCACCCAAGATAGAAACAGAGAAGGCATCCTTAGTCAGCAGGTTCTTCTAATTTTACCTTCTCACCATCCTCTTGGCTTCCACCCTAATTCAGGTCTTGCCTTCTCTACCTGGACCAAAGCAATCATTTTCTCATTGGCCTTTGAATCTCCAAATGTCTTCAAGCAACCAGAATAATTACGCTAAAACAGAAATCTTCCGACAGCACCTGCCTGCTCAAAATGCTTCAGTGGTTCCATTGTCAAAAGGAAAAAGACAAAACTCTTCAATTAGACAAACTTGACACTGTGATGAAGACAAACCTTCTTCATCCCTGCCTCTTATTTCATGTTTTGGCAATCCTGAACTGTCTACAAATTCATCCATGATGCTTCTCACTTCTGTCTCTGCCCTATACCTGAAAACTACTTATCCAGGCACCTCTCTAGGAACACCCCTGGATGCTCCCATAAAACTTCACACAAACTTCATGCTTTGCCCATGTCCTGTATCTCTGGCCATCTTCTTACGACACATAGTAATTTTAGTATCTGTCTGTGTCTTTCTTACCTCTTTGACTGCATGCCCAAGAGCAGGCACTACATCTTATTTATCTTAATATATAGTTATTAATGCTCACCTGAGGATATTTTTCCCATTGACTTTTAGAGAGTACAAGGGAGGGGGC
>NW_005360272.1:22567-30627 GCF_000412655.1 Myotis brandtii | reverse complement strand
CGAAAGAGAGAGAGAGAGAGAGAGAGAGAGAGAGAGAGAGAGAGAGAGAAACATCACTGTCTCCCATTTGCACCCTGACTGAGACCAAGAATTGAACCTGTAACTCAGGTACATGCCCTTGACTAGAGATCGAACCCTCGACCCTCTGGTGTGCAGGCTAACACTCTAACCACTGAGCCACGCTGGCCAGGGCATTATCATCATATTTTAATACCTAGCACTATGACTAAGTAATAGTGCCCATTCCACTGTATCCTCATCAACATTGTGTATTCTTAAACTTTTTTCCCCCTAATTTGTTGGTAGAAAACTTATTTCTTTATTGTTTTTCATTGTTGATCTTCAGTTATTAATAAAATTGATTATTTTTCAAAAAAATTTTAGTCAATTCGATTTCCGCTTCTGTAGACTGTTTAGATGAACTATATACTTATTGGTTGTGTTTTTATTGTTAAGGTTTTGCATTTGTCCTTTTATACATTATGGATCTGCAAATAGTTCACCCACTCTGCTTTTTGGTTCTGTTGGTGATATTGTTTGACATTGTAAATATTTAGTTTTGATGTAGTCAAATTGGTTTGTCACTGCTTTCTTGATGTCATTTTGTTGCTTTTTAGCTTAGAGGACACTCCCTATTCAAATACTTGTTAAATATCCACTTCCTTTCCTCCCTGGTTTTTAATGGAAACATAGCTCTTCACTGACCTTTTAAAGGAGTTTTTGAATTTGGGTGTGTGTTCTCAGATGATGTTGAAAATAAATTATTATTTTTAATTCAATAGCCAGAGCCCCAATTTTGGACAAGTCTTCCCCTCATGGCTCTGATTCTGAACTAAACTCTTCCTGGCTGATTATGGAGTCAGGGCCACAGCCTTCTCAGAGAACTTGCCACCTGGATAGGGAACTGGAAAGCTTTGGGAAAGTATGCTTTCAGGCAGTGACAATGAATACAGGGAGGCATTTAAGAGGTGGGAGCAGAAAGCCTTTCTGGAAGCCCTGCCAAGACAGTGTGTAGAAAGATGGTTCAACTACTTTGCTGATATGAATGGCTGAATCTAGTTGGTACTGATCAGTCCTGGAGGATTCTGTTTCTGCAAGGAAACATTACTCAGGGATCATAAGAGGGGGAGATCCCAATCCCACCCCTCACCTGCATCAACCTACCTGTACCGACTCTGCCAGGATATTTTACCATCAGCAGAAAAACATCTCAGCCAGTTCCTGCCAAATTCATCTTCAAGAGTTCTGCAGCCACCACCATGACTTCTCCATGCTCCAAGATCCTGGGGTCATCATGTCCCCTGCCCAATTACTGCCCTAGGCACCAGGGCATCTGAGGGAGATGCTAGAGCTAGAAAGGAACTCAAGGATTATCTAGTCCAACCATCTCATTTTATAAATGGGGAAACTGAGATCCAGTGAGGGGAGGTGTCTCACAGCTACTTGCTGCCACAGGAGGATGCCAAATTGTGGAGCCCTTTTTTAAAAAATTGATTTTTAAAAAATTTATCTTTGGTGATGAAACTATTACAGATGTCCCCCATTTCCCTCCTCCCCCATTGCCTACCTCCACCTGGTTCTTCCACCCCCCACCCAAGGCCTTCACCACACAACTGTCTGTGTCCATGGATTATGCATATAAATTCTTTGGTTAATCTCTGCCTGCCCCCTCTCCCCTCCCCTCTTCCATCTGAGATCGTCAGTCTGCTCACATATTTTTGTGAGATATTAATGTTTGTGATATCTATGTGTAAAATATAAGTCTGGAGGCTAGAAAATATTGTCATTTCAGAGTTGCCAAGAGGAGATTTGGGAGGCAAACTCAATTTCATCATTTCCTGGGAAGACTAGGCCAATTAATTCCTTAGGGAGTCTAGAGATTGATTGATTGATTGGGCCATCTATCCATTTACCCCCCTGACCAGACATCAGTAGGTTCCCTGCCAGGCCTGGTCAGGCAGGTACTGTTCTGGTCAAGGGACAAAGACCAAGCCCCACCCTCAAGGGTTGTGCAGTGTCTTGATGGTTAAACTAAGAAATTAGGACCATAGGCAACATGGAACCAATGAAGGGCTGTTTGTCTTCCTCCCTCGGAGACCCTTCCAAGTCAGCCTTGACTCTAAGCTAAGATTCTTGATAGTTCTGCATCCAAGAGATTTAAAGTTTATTCTTTATTGCAAAAATCCTTTGATTAAACACTTGCTTGTTTTAACTCACTTTCTTTCAAGCACTATCTCTAAGACTAAAATAACAAGGGTAAAGTTCAATGATGTTTCACAGAAGATAGCTTTGGAAATATTAAAAGACTTCCTGGTCTAGCACCCTTCTTGGAGTATAGGTGGACAGAGACCTGAAGAAGAGCGAGCAAAGCACAGGGAAGTGACATGGGAAGTGGGTGAGGACCCGGCCCGGGGCCTCAGCTCCCACCCTCCACCCCTGCTCTGGGCTGCCTCTATCAGTTTGGAGGTAGGGAATTGGCAGAGGGTTTCGCTTTGGAAGAAGTGATAGGATATCCAAGTGCAGACTTTTCACAAACTGCCAAACTGCCCAGGAAAAGAGGTGAGAGGCTAGAACCACTCAAAGGATTAGACTTTGGAGAAGGGTCATGTGCAACCCATATCTGTTTGAGAGCACTCAAACATATCCCTCCACCGGTTCCTCATGAGGACAAGATGGGTCAGAGCGGTTTCTCTCTCTAAGAGGGGGGAAATCCATGGAAGGTCTTGAGGAAGCTGGTGGCCAAGGAACACATAGTCAGGATTCTGGCCTCTCAGGAAAGAGCTATACTTTGGTATTCCTCTCCCTTTTTAGGATATTGTCATTTTGGGGATTGCAGAAAATGAGGAAATTCACGCTGAGGTGCTAACATGTGATTTCTCTCCCTGACTCCATTACAGCCTGAAAGACATGGCATTGTAATCATCTGCTTAATGGACTTGCTGTTGCCCTCCCTCTGCTGAACTGAGCCCCTCAAGGAGGGCCTGATTTCTAATCTGCATCAGCTTCTCAGAGCTTGGCACAG
This sequence comes from Myotis brandtii, assembly GCF_000412655.1. Lineage (NCBI taxonomy): Eukaryota > Metazoa > Chordata > Mammalia > Chiroptera > Vespertilionidae > Myotis > Myotis brandtii. Next base: position 27,605 of record NW_005360272.1, on the reverse strand, counting down.
GGTCTAGCGCAGCCGTGGGCAAACTACGGCCCGCGGGCCGGATCCGGCCCGTTTGAAATGAATAAAACTAAAAAAAGACCGTACCCTTTTATGTAATGATGTTTACTTTGAATTTATATTAGTTCACACAAACACTCCATCCATGCTTTTGTTCCGGCCCTCCGGTCCAGTTTCAGAACCCATTGTGGCCCTCGAGTCAAGAAGTTTGCCCACCGCGGATCCGGCCCGCGGGCCGTAGTTTGCCCACGGCTGGGCTAGACCAATGCTCCTTACAAGAAGGAATGAGCGGGAAAGCTGGATGAGCAGATCGCATCCAGGCCTGAGCTCAATAATGGTCAGTGGTGAGGGAGCCACAGAGGAGAGGAAATAACATTGTGAAAACTTCACCTTGAGCCAGGCTATGGTGGATGCTAGGAGACCCATGTTACAAGTAAGGAAACTGAGGCTCAGGGGGGCGCAGACACAAAGGCAAAGGCATAGGGCAGGGGTCCTCAAACTACGGCCTGCGGGCCACATGCAAATACAAATATTGTATTTGTTCCCGTTTTGTTTTTTTACTTCAAAATAAGATATGTGCAGTGTGCATAGGAATTTGTTCATAGTTTTTTTTTTTAAACTATAGTCCGGCCCTCCAACGGTCTGAGGGACAGTGAACTGGCCCCGTTTAAAAAGTTTGAGGACCCCTGGCATAGGGCCTAGGACTCCCAGAGACCTCTCCTCTCAAGGTTCATCCATCCTAAACTATTTCCCAAGTTCACACCGACCCACTGAGTCCCGATAGCCCAAAGGGAGACCAAGGACTTCTGTCCGAAGCCTCTAGCTGCTGCTTAGCCAGCTTCCTCCCTTCACCTTGAGCCCACTCTATAATCAGTTTTTCTCAAGATATGGAATTCTCAGAAGCCTGATAGACCAAATTCTGCCTCTCCTCTGGCTTTCCCTCCTCTGGCTTTCAGGAAGACACTGGGAAGGGAGGGTGCTGGGCTGAGATCAGATAAGCCCCCCATAGTCAGGATCAGCTTCTATCACTTGTTGAGGTGAGCACATCTTAGTTGTTCCCTCTTCTCAGAATAGTGACTCTTTCACCCATTATGGAGGGGGTGGGGAATGAGGGATGAGCTCTCCACTGGATGCCAGCAGACTGGGTTCTAACAATCCTTCTCTGACCTCCTTTCCTGCAGCTATTCAATGGGAGTCAGCTTTCCATCATCTTTTTCGGTCGTCCTCCTTCTCTAGACTACCTTCTCCAGCCTTCTGCACCTCACCCACCATCAAGCCTTAGAGCTACTTCTCCCCAGGGCAATGACCTTCTTGACAGCCCTGCTGTTTTCATTACTCAAATGCTATCCTGTTCCCTACTGAAAGAATCCAACCTTGAATGCTGTTCTGATTGGGTTACCCCTTATTCCCATCAGATCCTTGTTTGTGATGGTTCCAGTCACCTGGAAACAAGAGTTCTTGGGACTGAGTTTTGGGATCTGCCACCACCACGTCAGTCTTAGCCCCCAACACATCCCAACAGAACCCTCTAGCTTTAAATAGACTAATCTCTAAGCCAAAAGTCCTTTTGGAGTTCTGACTAGAGTAGCCAAGTACTGGTGGTCTTTCATTTTACTTTCAGCCCAGTCTCTTTATATGTAAGCACAGAGATGCTTGATCAAATGGTGGGAAAGAACATCACATTTATTATTTCACTGTTCAAACATTTATACTTGTTCTCAGGTGTCAGCTTGAACAGCAATCCTCCTCAGTCTACATCAGATTCCCCTCTCAGACTTCTCCTATATGGCACTTGCCACAATCTATGGTACATATATATACAATTATCTGTCCAATGTCATTCCCTTTCCCATTGGCCTGGTTGACTCCATGGTGGCATGGACTGTCCATCTTGTCTACTATGTGGCCCAAAGGCCTATTCCTGCATGGGATTCTGACAAGGACCTGCTGACTGAATAAAAATTCAGGCCCCCTTGGGAGATAGGATCCCAACAACTATAGAAGAGGAAGTTGCCTAGCACTGACACTAGCACTAAACAGGAGGCTGAGTAAAGTGCTCTAGACAAGCGGATCTCCAGGGAGAAGGATGAAGTTCAGGAAGGCTTCCTGACAAAGGCATAGCTGCGCTCACATGGTACACGGACTAAAGCATAAAGCATTCACAGGCTGTCCTACAAGGGCACTGCCACCTAACTCAAATGTATCCAGGAGGACCCTAAGATAACTTATTTCACCTATAAGGAAACTGAGGCCCAAAGCAGGACACAGACTAGTTCCTAAAGAAGCCTAGACCTAAGCCTCTTGGGGTCTTGCAATTACCATGTTACACTAGGAGCTCAGAGACCAGCAGAATTGCAGAGCATGTTCCTGCTCTTTTCCAGAAGTATCTACTTTACACTTGACTGAAAAATGTTTCAGGAAGAGGGGGCAGGGTACTGCTGGTGCTGCCTTGGTAAGGCGGAAAGAATGATTTGGCAGTCACCTTGGGAAGGGGTGGGCTGCAGGAACCCTGCTGTAAAGGGTCAGAAATCTTTCAGAGGGAGGCCTGTTTGTGACTCTCAAGCAGGCTTGACCTTCGACAGAAAGCTGGTTTCTGAGGGAGAGCAAAATAAGCAATAATCTTGGTTTCCTTTATCATCCAGGTGCCTCCACAGGAGAGTGGGGCCACAAAAGCCTTTTTTGTTTGTTTTGTTTTTGGAATTCGCAATTGTCTATTTTCTTAAGTCTTCTCACTAGGCTAGAATCATGTGGTCTTGTAGAGTCAGGCCTAGATCTTGCCCCTGAAATCCCCAGCAAGCAGAGAACAGGGGTTCAATGTTTGCTGAACAAACCATCCTTTCCACATGCGTGACTCCTCAGCTTAAGACTTTGCTGAACCAGGAAATATACCCAGAAACCCAGAAGAGAAGAATTAAAAGATAAAAGCATTGGAGAATCAGATAGGAAAAATACTCAGCAGATATAATCAATACAAGTTTGGTTCTTTGAAAATACCTTTAAAATGGACAAATCTTTGGCAAGTTTTGATCAGGAGAAATCACTAATAACACTAGAGTGAAAAAATGAAAAACTGACAACAGAGAGATTTTAAAAAGACAGGAGAAAATTACATAAAACTATAGCAAGAAATTAAAAATCTAGGTAAACAGGTAAACTATGAAATTACCAAAGACCTTTCACAAGTGTTACCTCAATAAACCCTCCCAACAGCTCTGTGCCTTGGACAGGTAGTGCTCCTATTATGTTTTCTAGAAGAGATAAAGAGGTGGACACCCAGCACAAGGGCTTTGACAAGCTACCCTGTTTGTCTCAAAGGTCACAGCCATGGGAGCACATGCACATCGATGACACTGAACTGCATCACTGAAGGGCTTCTAATCATTGCCTTAAGCCTTACGCCCCCTAGTTGAATGGCCAGACTTATTTATTTTTCCACTTCAGATGCCATAAGGGGTTTCACTTTATTTTTACTTCAAAAACAGCACCATAAAAATCCTTGATGATTAGAGCTCCAGCTGTCTTAAGTTGTTTGTCAAGGGATCAGTTACTCAAATCTCCTAAGGAGGGAAACAGTTTCAGGCGAGAAGCCATGGGAGCTGAGAAACGCAAATGTCTCATCTCTGAAAACTTTCAGACTCCCTCTTGTTCACTGCCTGGCCTGCCCCCTGCTCTCCCTCTCCCAAACCCACCATCTGCTCTCCAGAGAGCAGATCAAATTTTCAGGCTAAGGTACCCTGGCGCCAAGGACTCAGCCCCTCCATGCTACCTTCTGCCCCCCACCAACTTAGAAATCCAACACCATGACCTAAATGGACTGCAGCCACATAAAACCACAAAGTAAAGTTTATAAAGCTTTATTAAACATTTCAAACAGCTGTGCAACGAACACACCAGAAATAAAAGCTCCAGAATAGCAGTCCAAATGTTCCACAAGTGTGGCCTCCTGGTCCCATTTCCTAGATGGACTGCCTCCAGTTCTGTCCTCTGCCTGGCCCACCTCCCTTCCCGCTCAGGCAAGAGAAAGATGGATGGTTTAGACTGGAGGGACAACCATACCGATTGCCAGTGGGCAGGGGCCAGGAGAAAGTCTCGTTTTTCAACACTTGTATGAAAGCGCAGAAACAGCAAAAAAGCAAGTGACAGTCACAAGTCTTCCTCTTTGTATTCTTCATAGAGTCTATATGTGCAGGACTGAAGGAGCTCCTGGCACGAGGATGGTCACTGCTCCCCTCTGTCTTGTCTGAACCACCTTGGAGTCCAGTGTGCTGGTCACTCTGCAATCCCATGCTAAATAAAAACTGTAGCGGCACCTACTATAGTAGCTATTGCTATACCTCAAAATCAGGACACATTCAATAAAGCTTATTTAAAAGGAATATACACATGTATTTGTTCACGTACACACACGGCACACCAAAAAATATCCAAATACCTATCAAGGGATCATGGCTGTTTTGAAACACACAAGTACTCTCTCATTCACTCGGCTGGGGACTCTAGATCTACATGAACACACTACACCTCAATCCTGCAGAGCATGCACAGGAGAGACAATGAGGCCAACCCCCTGCCCACTTTGGACAGCTGAGGAGGGCAGGAGGAAGGACAAAGGAGTGAGGCTGAGCATGAGCCCAGACACCCAGGTGAAAGAGCAACATGTATCCGTTACTTCTTTCTTAAAAATGAAGTGGAAAAAATACTGGAGATTTGTGAACAACAGTCAGTCAATACATGTTTCTGTCTAGCCTGCTGATCAGGGAAAGAAGAATGAAAAAGCGAGGCTCTCGGGCGTCAGCAATCTCTTTAAATTCGAGATAAGTGCAAAAATGAGCCCTGTCTTGGACAGATGCTCCCTAAAAAGGAAAGGGGTAGAAGAGAACTAAAGGGAAACCAGGAGAGGAACTGAGGACTTGGGAATATTCTGGGAAGGCAAAAGACCCTGACAAGGAGGGAGTGACAGAGGTGACAATGAACTTGGCATTTTATCTGCCCAGGTCATGCTGGGATAGTTGATCAGGATGGGTGCAAACTCCTCGCAGGA
>NW_005360272.1:19570-22354 GCF_000412655.1 Myotis brandtii | reverse complement strand
GGGGGGGGGGGGGGGGGGGGGGGAGGGGTGCATCTTGACAGCTGGGACCAAGATGGGGACAGAACACACACAACCACAAGACCACCCACGACTATAGGACTCTACAATAAAAGCACCTGTCAGTGCTATTATTCACATTATAAGGATAAAACATCACAGGCCAAAAAGGCGCCGTCAGGAATGTGGCACCCGCAGGCTGCGGGATTTGAAACTCCAATGCTTTATGACCTATGTCAATGCCTCCCCTCCCGTCTTCTGCTTCCTTAGAAAGCTAAATGTGCAGGCTGTTAGGTGCCCACAACACTGGGGTCATGTGCTGATTCCGGAAGTGGGGAATCGGAGCAGTGGTACAGGAAACAGTTTCCCCAGCAGCTATAGCAGATGAGGAACAGAGCTGCTAGGAAAACCAAGGCACAAATTGTGCAAGGCTTCCGCTCCAGGAGGAAGCTGAGCAGGTAGAAGCCCATGAACATGGAGTGGCTGAACCACAGGGCGGGGTTGAGGGGCTTGGGGATGAGGAGGACAGGCAGCAGCCACTGGAGGCAATACATGATCTCTGTCAGGCAGGGCCTTCGCCAAGGCCGCTGAACACCGCTGCAGGAACCGACCTAATGGGAGCCCGCGGGCGTGGGCGCTGCCCTCCGCGTTCTTCAACCCTCACTCTCCAGGAGCTCAGCCGCTGTGCTCTCTGGCTGTCAGCTCAGGATCACCAAGGCAGCAGGGGTCCTGAAGAGAAAAGTCAACACAACAGACAGACAAAAACAGACAGACAGACAGACACAAAACAAAAAACAAACAAACAAAAAAACAGGAACAGAATGTATACTTATTTGGGAAAATGGATCATGGTTAACAACAGTAAATGTGAATGCCCTTTCCTCCCTGCCCACCCAGGGAAGTCACCATTTCTAGAAGCCTCCTGGGGTGTCTCCCCTGGGCTTCTTGGGGGCTCTTCCGTCAGGTCCCAAACAGTGGACTGGCTTTGCCTGGGCCCCGCCCAGCAGAGATCATGTATCGCCTCCTGGGGCTGCGGCCCGTCCTCAAGGGGTCCAGACCTCACAATACCGCTCTGTGGTTGCCATCAAATGGTCATGGCTCGAAGCTGTGCCCCACAGGATTAGCACAGGGTTCTCTCTCACAGCAGGTGCTCAGTAGAGAGTTAAATCAGTTAGCGGCGCAGGGCCTGCGGGAAATTGCAGTAGCAGCAGTACCATCAAATATTTTGTTTTAAGATGGCAGCCTGGAATGAGCTTGCTTTTACAAATTAGCTTGGCGTCATTTTACCAAAATCAGCCAAGTTCTTAGAAAGTGAATATAAAAAAAAATTAAAAATCACCATGCTACTTTGTCTAAACCGACCTCGCTTGGATCACTTACACTCTCCATCTGCTGCTGGCACTGTATAGAACCCGATTTCTGTGAGCCTTTAATAAAAATTAATTTTCTGTCCACATAGGGGCAAATGCTAGTTGGCCCCTGTGCCAGGCAGTGTGCTGGAGAGAAGTGCTCTCCGGTGGCGGGCCACCAGTGCGCTGGAGCCGCACTCGCAGACCCGCTCGCGTTAAGGTCTAATTGATGCGCCTGGATACCGCGGCAGCCACAACCCTCTGGTGGCGGTAGCAAAACCCTGCTCCAGCCGCCCAGAGCAACGAATACAAAGAACCTCGTTGGCTGCGGAAGACCAGGCGGGGGGGGGGGGGGTGGGGGTGGGGGTGGAGAACAGAAGACAGAGGTTGAAATGACCTGTCCAGCAGCAAACTATCCCACAGCGCATTCTGACCACTTCACGCGAGAGCTCATCCCATCCCTTCTGCACATACAAAGGTGCCAATCCCTCCTGTACCCCTCTCAGAGGGTATACCCAGTAACTACCGTTTTCCCGCCTAGAGTTCAGTGCCCTGGCAGGAATCCTACAATCGCCATGGCCATAGGTCTAGCAACGTAAGAAGTGGGACTCAAGGAACCAGGGAAAGATTACACGCTCAGAGACTCCTGTGAAACAGAGGACGCTGGCTTACAGCACATCAAATATTCGAAAAAGAGCGCTGAGCAGGGGCCTGTGAAGACAAGGCTCCTGGAAGGGGCAGCCTTTTCTGTTCCGTGGGTAAATGATCCCTCTCTAAATTAGGTATCCATCTGTGCCCCAGGTAGGTTCTGGGACGGCACCGGACATTGGGCTCAAAGAGATGAGGTCCGTACAAGAGGCGCACAAACCCTACACTTGGGCAGTTCGCTACTCAGAGTTGCAATCCCCCTCCATTTTACACTAAAATTCAAAAGCGAGTACAGCAGAATCTTCTGGAAAGGGGCTAAAATGAAACTCTGGAGGCGGGGGTCGGTGTGGAAAGAGCAGATGGATTATTTTTTCCTCTCCTAGCGAATGAGGAGCGCCCCCGGTCCCCCCACCCTATAGGACCCCCTCCCCCCAAGTGCGCATGCGCATTTGGGTGGCGGGCGGATACTTAAGGGGCGGCTGCGGCAGTGCGCCCAACAGCGGACTTCGAGAGACCAGCGGCCCTCGGCGAACCCTCAGCCTTCGGCAAACTCTCTCAACCACCCATTCTCGGGACCATGGCGGCAGTGGCGGCAGCATCGGCTGAACTGCTCATCATCGGCTGGTACATTTTCCGCGTGCTGCTGCAGGTAAGTGTGCCCGGGGTACCGGGTGGCAGAGGGGTCCCAATGTGTGTACCCTGAACCCGCAAGCCCACGTTGCAATTGCCGCCTCTCATACCCATCCTATCCTGATTGCCGCGATCCCTGATTGCCGCGATCCCTGCCCGC
>NW_005360272.1:18059-19064 GCF_000412655.1 Myotis brandtii | reverse complement strand
CCCCTGCGCCCTCCTCCTAGCGCAGACCCTTCTCAGTGCGCCCGCGCCCGGCTGGGAACAAAGAGTTGGGGCGCGGCGGGCGCCAGCCGCCGACGAACGCTGAGGCTCTTAGCAACCAACGTGGTAAGAAAAACCCGCTACACTCAGACTCGACCCCAGGAGGGAGGCGGGGCACCTCTGTTTTGCGAAGAGACTTTACAACTCGCATAGCAAAAATTTTCCGCCTTAAAAAAAATTGCGCATTGCGGGGAAATTTTCTTTTTAAAAAATATAGCGCTTGCGGGGCTGAGACGAAAAATAAATTAGGAAAAGGCACTTCTCAAAAACAAATACAAAGCACTTCACAAAGACCAACAAACTAGGAAAAAAGTAATTCGCGGGAGGAAAAAAGTAATTCGCGGGGGGGGGGGGAATGAATTCGAGAAAATGCGCATTGCAGGAAAAATAGACAAAAGCATTTGGCAGAAAAATTGCATTAGATAAAAAGCGCATTGCAGAAAAAAATATAGACAAAGAAGCTAACAAAAAATGAATCAGATAAAAGCGCTTTGAGGAAAACAAAGGAAAAGGCTCTTTGCAGGAAAATGGAAGAGAAAAAAGCGCTTCCTAAAAAACCAAATTTGCTTTATTTAAAAAAAAATCTAATAGAGGCAAAGCACTTTGTGTAAAAAAAAAAAATCAGAAGAAAGCGCTTTGCCCATAAAATCATTTACCCTAAAAGCATCCTTTGCAGGAATAATTTCCTGCTAAAGGATTCTTTTGCCAAAGGACTTGCTATTTCCTTCAAGGTGTTCCTGGAATGCTGCATTTACTGGGTAGGATTCCCTTTTCGAAATTCTCCAGGGACCCAGCCTATTGCAAGAAGTGAGGTATACTTAAGTTTTAGGTCCAATCAGCTTGCTGCCATGTAGCCTTCAGCACAACTGGAAAAGCTCCAGCTGCTCTGACTCGTGGACAAGCTGTGCCCCTGCCTACCTTTCCTAGTTGGACAGGTGGGCGGGGGAG
>NW_005360272.1:6847-18032 GCF_000412655.1 Myotis brandtii | reverse complement strand
GGGGGTGGGGCGGTGGCGGGAACAGAAGCGCTGTACACAGGCTGTGGGTCCCCACATCTAAGGGCAGTCCTGGGTCTCTCACTACAGGTGTTCAGGTACTCCCTGCAGAAGGTGGCGTACACCGTGTCGAGGACCGGGCGGCACGTGCTGGGAGAGCGCCGCCGGGCCCCCAACTGAGGCCCCAGCCCCCAGCCCTGGGCGGCCATGTCACCAGGTGCTCCTGTGCATCTCGCCCAGCATGGGAGCCAGTGCCGCCCAGGAATAGGGGGTCCCCTGTGCTCTCTCGCCAGAGGAGCATTTGCCAAGGTCAATGAGGGGCTGGCAGGCCTCCAGAGAAGCAGCACCGCAATGACGACAATACCTGATCCCTTTCCAACCCCTTTGTACCCCTCCCACTACGGGGTGGGATAGAGGGAGGAGGAGGGATGGAGGGAGAACTCTGAGATTTGGGCATAGGCATTCTGATCTGGACCAAGTCGGACAGCGACATCCCAGCCCCACAGCCAGGGCCAGACCAGCAGGCCCTACCACAGAGATCCAGACTATGACACCAGCAGCAGAATGAACATTCCAACATCATCGGCCAGCCGAAGCTCTGAATCTCTGAGCAGCAGACAAGGAGTCAATTGCGTGCCTGTGTGGCGGGACAAGAGGGTTTGGGTGGGGGAGGAAGAGGGTTAAGAAACAGAGCGGGGCCCTCTCACTGTCCCTTGCCTACTGCACGTGCATTCCAGCCTTGCTGCCTTTGCTCCCTCTATTCCTCCTTCACCCTCACTGCCTCCCAAGCCCACCCTACCAGAAAAGATGTGTCACTCAATTCGGACCTATTCAATCAGTAAAAGAATCCCAACTTTACTAAAACACCTCCGAGCCCCCAGTCCCTCATTGATCTTTTCCCTGGTCTCATGCAATTGTGGTCAATATTGTGGTAATCGCTAATTGTAATAATTGTGTAAGTGAGCATTAGTTGTGCTTCCCCGGCTAGATTGTAAGCTCCTGGAGGACAGGGACCACCTCTCAAAAAATTAAAAAAAAAGCACCTCCCCCATCTCGCACAGTGTCCCAGGACCCTGTGGGGCGGTGGAAGCGCACAAAAAAGTTGTCTCTTGTAACTTCTTTTGTGGCTGCGACACATACTTCTAAGACTGGGTTGATGTGCCCATTGTGAAGTAGGCATGATACTTGGGAGAGGGAGGGAAGGAGGGGGAGGCAACAAAATGGGTATTGGGACCCTCATATATCTCAACACGGTCCTGAGATAAAGGACCATATCCTCCTTCCCAAAGAGGTCTTCACTTGTGGTCTCAGAATAAGAGACCACTACCCACTCCCTCCCAGAGAAGTAGGTGCCTTCACTTGAACAGGGATAAGGGGCCTTGGCAGATAATCACTGGGAAAGATGGGAGGAGTGGAATGCTGGGAGTGGCCCTCAAAATGGGGTACTAGGAATGGGGAAGGGGAATGCGGGGGGTGGAGGGGGACGACACATGACAGGACTTCAGAACACAAGCCCTACCTCTATTCAGGAGCCCCAAGGAAATGAGTACTGGGCAGGTGGGCACTGGGTTGGGCAATGAATATGGGATAAGTGGTATGCTGTGGCGCCTCCCTTGCCCAGTTCATTCTTCTAGGCCCTATAACCTCTACTAGGACCATTACAAGGGCATCCTGCTGGTCTTGCTACTCTCGGGTATCCCCCCCACCCCCAGGATCCTCTCTTCAGCTCACTCACCCCAATACTGGGTTTTCTGCTTCTAGAATTAGCCTCCTTATTTTTAGCAGTGCTTACCATGACCCTGGCCCTCATGTCAGGGTGGGTGGGCTGCTCAGCTCCAGACTTCTCTCCCTTTTCCCACTCCGCAGTGAGTTAGGGCTCCTGTTACATGGGGTCAGCTGACTACCTCACCAATTGGCCCTGCTGTCTATTCAGTCTTGTCTGTGGCTTTATGTGTCTCTGTCACCACACCTGTTCCTGGGTCAACACCAAGGGAGGGAGTTGGAGAGCCATAAATCTCTTTCTGCCACTTACTCAAATCCCTTAGTCACAGCTGTCACAAACACTCTGGAGCACAACTTGCCTCACCTCCTTGAACCTAATGTTTCTGTCCTCTTAGCAAGCCCCTTGTGTTTGTCAACCCAACCACCAGCACCTCTAGAGGCATTTATAACTTCAGCTCAGCATCAGAGAATCATGGGGGTGGAGGGTGCAGACCTTAGTTCTCATATTGGCTTTGCCATCAATCAGCCCAGGGAATCTGGCCAGGTCACTTAACCCTCCTTAGTTACCCTCTGTAAAAGGGCTGCTAAGATCCCAGTGAACCCTAACATACTAGAAACATTCTGCTATCAAAATGGCAATCAGGAGTGATAGGACTGGAATGGGGGTGTGCAATCTGAGTCTCCATCTTCCGTAGGCTGGGTGGCTCCAGCTTCTACTATAGCCTGAAGGTAAGGCAGGTCTCTCCTTTTGCCTCATCAGCAGGCAATGCCCACACCTCCCTTCTGAAGCCCATCTCTTAGCAAGCCTCAAGACTGGAGTTTCTGTGGTTTTCTACCAAAACCCCCAGAACTATGAACATATTTCAACATGTGTTCTCTATGAAGGCTGCCCCTCCCTTCAGAGCCTTTCAAGGGTGTGCCTATTACCCCAGATGCTCTAACCTCAGCCCAGTTTTAAGGCAGCTGGGTTCATTGAGACAGGCTGCAGCAGCTTAGACAGGTCTGGCTGCTCTGGACACAGGAGGTAGCCTCAGAGCTTTCCAGATGATCTTGGCAAAGCCCCTCCGCAGGGCTTTCTCCATCCATACATCAGCAGGGTTCAGAGGATTGTGAGATGTCAGACTTCCAGGCAAAAGCTGCCATCATGGCCTACACCTCCATGGGTGGGCTTGAGTGTGCAATGTCCACTCCCTTCTTTTGTCCCCCATTCCCAAACCATCATGCCTTGGCAACAAACATCACCCAACAGAGAAGACAGAAGGAATGTGTTCACTTTCTATTCCAGTGCAAGGACTAGAAGTCTGGTACAAACAACTTGTTTATAATATTTTTTCCCCAGTAGTGACAACATTAAAACATTTTATTCTGACAGATAGCAATGGGAGGAGCTGAAAATGACTACTTTTATTGTAAAGCCCTTAGTCCACAGTCTCCCCTTTTCCTAAACCAGTGATGGTGAACCTATGACACGCGTGTCAGAGGTGACACGCGAACTCATTTTTTTGGTTGACTTTTCTTTGTTAAATGGCATTTAAATATATAAAATAAATATCAAAAATATAAATCTTTGTTTTACTATGGTTGCAAAGATCAAAAAATTTCTATATGTGACACGGCACCAGAGTTAAGTTAGGGTTTTTCAAAATGCTGACACGCTGAGCTCAAAAGGTTCGCCATCACTGTCCTAAACTGTCTCTACCACCCCCACAAGGCCAAGGATAGTGCAGATGAGTTGTGAGAGGACTGGGATGGAACAGACCTAATGGCTTTGTGGAACTGCAGTAACAGGTGAGACTGCCCCAAGAAGGATGTTAGTTTCTTAGTTTAACCAACTAAAGTTAAGCCCCAGGGGAGTTCAGGTACCATGACGTTCAGAGGTGCTATGTGACACCTCTATCTGTGGAGTATTTGGATTGTGATTAAAGGAAGGGGCAGGGAGGACACATTTCTTGAGCTTCAACTATGGGACAGCAACAGTTTATTACACATGGTTTGAATGAGGGAGAAGGTTTGCTGTGAGCCATTTGCTAAACATCTATTTTCAAACTTGTATTTGCTCAGGAGCCAGCATCCTAAAGTGAGAGTCTGAATTTGCAGTTAGTTTCTCTCCCGCCCCCGAGATTTAACTGTGCATGAGTGCGTGTGCGTGCACACACATGCGTGCACACACACACACACACACACACACCATTAATATCAGTCTCTTTTTCCCTGGTGACCTCTTACTTCCTTTATATGCCCCAGAGACATATCAGCATCTTCTCTGGGAAAGATCCTGTTTGCCCTGGTCTCACTCCCTTCTCCTTCCCATAGGGCCCATACCCCAGCAGAATCCAGATTCCTGAGCCTTCCCAGAACAGGAAGGCAGGGAGGCAGGCAACACATGGTCCCTGGTATATCACACAGTGACAGGTCTGAATGGAATGCATATGTTTCGAATATAAGAGAACAACAACAAAACGATGGCCAAACCCAGACTTCCAGATTCCTCTTGGAAACAACCTATTACACATAAAAGGTTAAACTGTTTTTGGCAGCAATTCTAACGAGACCAATTTTTCTGAGACGGAATTGATCTAGTCACTGGAAACCCACCAGGGCTCTGAATCTTTTTAACAGATTTGCTTGACATCAATTAACCTCGTATTTTAAACAAACAAACAAACAAACAAACAAGACCTAGCATTTGGCATGAGCACTTAAGCTGGAACTTTTTTGGATCCTGGCTTGGGTGTTGCCGTCCAGAAGGCTGAGGGAATGGATGGGCCAGACCAGGCAAGGCAAACAGAGGCTGTGCCCAACACACCAGTTCCCTGGAAAGGGACAAAACACGATCCAAACCTATAAACAAGAAAGACCATTTCTTTCCCAGGACAAACCCCAGGCTGTCCAACAGTTAGCGCTGAAAAGGCACACAGAAGCCTGGAAGGAAATTAAAGGAGGTTTGGAAGCGGTCAGGAAAGAAAGCAACTATCCCCCAGCCGCCAGCCCCCATGCTCCTTTCCAGGCTACAAAGTGTGCCAGGCATTCCGTCCCTCCGGCCGCCCTTGAGGGCCGCCCCCCGTATACACTGAAGGGAAAGGGACGGGTGTCCAGACGGGATGCAAAGTCAGAGGGAGGAAGAAGGACCCGAGACTCAAAGCAGAGTCACCTATCATCCCAGACACCAAAGCGGGGGCTCGGGGCAGGAGACCCTTTTCTCTCCCCCCGACCCCCCACATCCCCTTCTGATGTAAAAAAAAAAAAACAACCGAAGTGGTGGGGACAGACTGACAGGCTTCTCAGAAGCTGGGTCCCCTGCCAGGGCCCCAGAACGGAAGAGGGGATGGTCGCGCCCCCCAGCCGCCCGCTCCCCCCGCCCACACCGGAGCGGACTGGCGAGCGCTGACCTTGGAGGCCAGAACGAGAACCCAGGAATCCCGTGACCCGCCCTCGGCCAGGAAGGGGCCCTCAAGGCCCGGGCTAGGGCCAAACAGGGCAACCAAGTGAAACCGGACAGAGGTGGCTCGAGGGTGCGCGGAAGGAAAACCCCAGAGAGGGACCGGGACGCCTAAGGTGACCCCAAAGGGACAACATGGCGGCGCGGACGCACGGAGGCCTCTCATCCAGCCCCCAGGAGGCCGACAACACGGTACCTGCGAGCCCTGCCATGGCACCGCCGCCACTGTCGCCTTCGCGGTCGCAGCCGGCCTCCACCTCAGTTCGCCACGGACGCCGCAGGAAGCAGGGGAGACGCCCCCTTCGTCTTCTAGTCCAGCGGTCGAGGACCCCTTCTGGGATTTGGCTGTCTACAGCAGACGCCCGATCATGAGACCCAAATTGGGGGGGTCTCTCCTCCTAAATTCTCCAAATATCTGCTCCAAATGACCTTTTGAGGACTTTCTACGTATGTTTGAGGAACTCTGAGGGCTCTAAAATCTTCAAGCCCGAAGAATTTTTAATCAGGCTAATCTTGGGCAGCCCCAAATCACGGGCCCATGGTCCCCTCATGCATATTCAGCAGATTGTGATCACACGCTTCTAGAGCTGAGGGGGGCGTACCTTCTCTGTAAGTGAGCTTCTGTTCCCTTTGGTCCACGTGGATAACCCTTGTACTCAGGGAAACCCTCCTCCTGGCTCAAAGTCCTCCCCCTTCCTGGTCCTTCCACCAATGGGCCAAGGCTCAGGAGCGGAAAAATCCGGGCTCGGGCCTTAGGACTGACTTGGGGTCAGGACCTGACTCCGCCCCTTGCTCTGTACCTTGGGCAAGCCACTCGCCTACCCAAGCTCTCAGCTTCCCCACGTCTGATGAAATACCTACCTCACAGGGTTGTTATGGGGATCGAATGAGTCAGTGTACTCAATTATTAGCCAATTAAGCACATTTCTTGAGCGCTTACTACGTGTAAGTGCAGCACTAAAGGCAAGAAGGTACAATAGAGCGTGATATAGGCACCGTTCTAACCTGAGGGCACTGCCAGTCTAGTGGGGGAGGCTTGGGGGAGGGGCCAGGAAGGACAGTCATCAAATACTAACTATATGTTAATAATTTTAATCGGATCAATATATAATAATGCAATATGTGAAGTGTTGTGGGGGAAAGTATAAAGAGTTATGAAAAATTAATGGGGTCCTAATGCAGGGTGTTGGGAAGCTGGGACTTAGGCTGAGAGACCAAGGACAATTAGGAATTGTACAGGGCAAGAGTGAGAGGGGAAATGTTTTAGGCAGAAAGAACCACTTGTCCTAGATGTGAAGGTGGGAAGGAGCAGGGTGAGGGTTAGAGGTGACCAAGGAATAGTGCAGGTAGAGCCCCCTAATGAATTTGGATTTTATCGTGAGAGTAATAAGAAGCCATTTTCTTCAGGGGAATGATATAAAATTTGGGTTTCTGAAAGGCCATCCTGGCTGCAAGGTTTGGAAGGCACTTGGGAGTGGGTGTATGGAGATCAGTTAGAAGGCTGTTGCAGCTAGCCAGGTGCAAAATAAGAGTGACTCAGACAGGGTGGTGGCTTGGGGAGGTAGAGAGGATGTAAGATTGGATGTGGCATAAACTAATGAACTAAAATAGATCCAGAGACATAGAAGCATCCAACAGACCCTTGAATCTCAGAAGGAATTTAGGGGAGGGTGTGTGTGTGTGTGTGTGTGTGTGTAAGAGATCAACCAAAGGACTTGTATGCATGCATATAAGCATAACCAAATGACACAGACAGTAGGGAGGTGGGTATATGTGCTGGGGGGTGGGGGGAGTGGCTAGTGAGAGGTCAATGGGGGGAAACGGAGACATATGTAATACTTTCAACAATAAAGAATTTAAATTAAAAAAAAAAGATTAGATGTGGGTGGGTGCTGGGGCATTGGCAATAACACCTAGTTTTTTTTGTCTTGAGTATGCGGAGTGAAAGAGCCCTTGACTAAAGTGGTGAAGCCTGAAGAAGGATCAGATTGAGGGAGAAGATCAAGAATTTGGCTTTGAGAAGGTAAGTGAAATGCCTGGGTGGCATCTAGATGGAGAGGGTCAATAGGCAGTTTTGTATGAGACTGGAGCTCAGAAGAGAGGTCTGGACTATAGATACATATGTGGGTATCTATCACTCACAGGTGATAGATACATCATGGTGTGGGATGAGATCCCAAGGGAGAAAAGGTGGATAAAATAGTAAGCAGAAGAGGAGGGGCCAAGAAAGCAGGCTGAGAAGCAGTGGCCAGTGTGGGAAGGAGAAGGACCAGCTGAGCATGGGATCCCAGAGAGAAGGTTTCAAGGCAGTGCTCAGTGGGGATGACTGTGTGAGGACAGAAATGGCACCACTGGGTTTGGTTACAAGGAGGGCTTATGGACTATATCCTTTACATTGCAAGTTCCAAAAAGAAAAAAGAAATCCTACTGAATTGGCTTAAAAAATAGGTAGCCTACCACTCAATGCCAGGTTAATTGGTAGGCTTGGCAAAGTCATCAAGGACATTTCCTGTCTCAAGTTCATTCCATCTTTGTTCTAGTGTCCTCATGTTGGTTTCATGCTCATGGTCATGGACAGCCGTCCCAGTTCCTGGGGTTACGTCTATGTCAATGAGATGCCCATTTCTTCTCTAGCTGACTCAAACAAACTGGATGTGGCCTCTCACTCTCTTGCTGCTAATGGGCTGAGGGATCAGTGCACCTCTGCCAGGCACACCCAGTATTCAATACTGGAGGAAAAGAGGAGTCTTAGAGTGAGAACTCTTGTTTATAAAAAGAGAAGGAGCTAAAAAGAGAAGTGTTAGCATGGATGTGGAGTGACTGAAATTCTTGCTGGTGAGAGAGGAAATTGGTACAACCACTTTAGAAAACTGGCAGTTTCTACTAAATCTAAATATATACCTATGCTATGACCTAGAATTTCCACTCCCAGGTATTCATTCTAGAAGTGAGTGCCTATGTGTACAAAATGACTTGTGTAAGAATTTTCATAGCAGATTTATTCATAGTTCAAATTGGAAATAGCCCAATGTTCATCAACAGGGGAATTAATAAACAAGTTATGACATGTTCACTCAATGGAATACTATGTTTTACATCTAAAAGTACAAAATACTGACATATGTGACATCATAGATTAATCTCACATAGAGTATGTGGACTAAAATAATCAAAGCACAAAAATAGTACATATTATATGATTCCATTCATATAAAGGTCAAGGGCATGCAAAACTAATATATGGTGATAGAAATCAGAATAGTAGTTATCCAGGTTGGAGAGCGAGTAGAGATGGGAAAGGAGCAAGAGGGACTTTTCTGGGGTGCTGGGAAAGGTCTGTATCTTAATCTGGTTGGTGATTACATGGGCAAAAATTCATCAAGTTCTACCATAAGCTTAGGGGACTTTGTGTATGTTAAATCCCCAAGAAAAATAAAATATAAAGAAGGGAGAAAGGGGTCCTGCCAACCAGTGGTCTGTGATGTGTGCTGCTGAGCAAGAATAAGGTCCATTTTGGAGGGACTCCACCTTCCTGTATCCTTAATGCCAGGTCTGGGCATTGACCAGGCCTCAGTAGACAACCTTCCTTGTTGGAGCCCCAGAAAACTGTAGAAGGCGAGGCAGGACTTCTTACTCACATGGGGCTGGCTCTTGCCCAGGTGGTTCCCTTTCTCTGAACCCACAAGATTGCTTTACCATATAAGCTCAGTTCCCGTTGGTAGAAATGACACCAAAGCTGGGCTCTGACTTCAGGGCTGAAAGGCCTTTTTGCCCTAAAATTTTGCTCAACAGATCTCAGCTTCCTGCCAAGGCCTTTCCAACCTGCCAACTGAACTTACCTATGACTCCTGCTCTCTCCTGCTCCACATTTCCCAAGTCTTATCTATCCCTTCTAAATCCCTCTTCAGGCTTTTTTTGTCCCACCGACAAAGCCGTGATCTAGGCCAGTAGTCAGCAAACTTGCGGCTTGGAAAACCACAGCTCATGAGCCACATGCGGCTCTTTGGCCCCTTGAGTGTGGCGGTATTTTGTGGAAGACCCACACTCAAGGGGCCAAAGAGCCACATGTGGCTCGCTAGCCGCGGTTTGCTGACCACGGATTTAGGCCACCATCCTCTCTCCCCTGGACCCTGCACCAGCCTCCTCACTGGTCCCCCATCTCTCCAAGAATCATCATCCTTCATACAGCAGCCAGGATGATCTTTATAAAGTGACCCTGCCCAGAGGGGAGGGTGGTTGCGGGGCTGGGTAAAAAAGGTGAAGGGATTAAGCAAAAAAAGCCCCCAAACACCCAAATGAACAAACCAACCTAATGGACACAGACAACAGGATGGTGATTCCCAGAGGAAGAGGGGTGGGGGGAGGTAGAAGAGGGTATAGGGAGGATAAATGATGATGGGAGGAAATTTGATTGGGGTGGTGAACACACAATACAATATCATATGATGTATTATAGAATTGTACACCTGAACCCTATATAACTTTATTAACCAATGGATTTTTATCCTTTCTTTTATTAATGTGAATCAACTATGTTGATTCTTCAATCCATGAATACTACAATGAATTCAATTAAAAAGTAAAATAAAATGACCCTATCACTTTTGAGGGGGTGTCCCCTCTCCCGTTTTCACCTGGCAAGAGCCTTTCCAGTTGTCAAAGCCCCAGATCAAATGCTGCCTCCTTTATGAAGGCGTTGCTTTCATTCAGCAAACATTTGTTGAGCACCTAAAATGTGCGAGGCACTGTGCTAGGCAGGGATGATAGAGAAATGAATAAGATAAATGGAAAGGCCTTGGCAGGAAGCTGAGATCTGTTGAGCAAAATTTTAGGGCAAAAAGGCCTTTCAGCCCTGGAGAGATGGGCAATTGAGCAGTGCCAATGTGTGCACACGTCCTATGGTGGTTAACCCTCACTAGCTGTGAGCTCTTTGAAGGCAGGGCTCGTTTGGGGATCATTTATTGGCCTCAGAGCCCAGTACAAGGCCTGGCAGGGAGGAGGAGGCAATAGCTATTGAATCAAGGAATGAATAAATGAATGAAAGGCCAGGCCAACCTCCTCCTTTCTCAGTTGTCCTCCAAGCCTCTGATATAGCTAGTAACCAGGTTCATGAAATTAAGCTGAAACTGGATGGCAAACTTGGAGCTAAAGTGAAAGAATCAGCAAAAGATTGTTATTTATAGCACAATGTTTTGTAAAAACACAATACCTACCTTCCTATATCATCTCTCCATTTGACGATTACTTTTTTAGAAAATCCACATTATTTCCTTACTAAGACTTAGATTCAGGACATTTAACCTGTAATGGAACAATAGTTATTTGTTAAGTCACCAAAGAAGCTATGTGATATAGGACGATTTAAAAATGTAACAAGAATTATTACCAAGGTGACCAAAGAAGCAAGCTCTGGAATAACGTTGACTGCAGCCAGAATGCCAGGGTTTTGATTCCACTCTGCATTTACTATCTGTGTGTTGTTGAGCACGTCATTTAACTCCCCTGTGCCTCATTTCCCCCATATAGATGTTTCTGGGAATTCAATGAGTTTGTATTTTAAAGAACGAATAGCACCTGTCACATAGTTAGCACTCATAGTTACCTAGTACTACAAATGGATAAAATAGACTAGCCCAGGGCGGAGGCAGGACAAGTGAGTTCAAATATTTCATGCCTTTGCCACGTCCCCCTACCAACTCTGTCTTCAATTTCTCCAACTCTAAGGCCCTTTTGTTCCAGACTTCTTAGGACTTCTATACTTGGGAAGCTAGTGCTGCTATTTTAGCCAAGCCTGTGTCGACACCTAGTGGTGATATAGAGAAATGCCTAATATTCTTACCAAACTTTCAACCTATTAATGACAGGGACAATCTATACTAATAAAAGGGTAATATGCTAATTAGACTGGGAGACCTTCCGGGAGACCGGACGTCCTTCCAGACAAAGCCATGATGGTGGGGCTGAGGCAGAGGCGGTGAGGGGCAAGCAGGCCAGCGGGGAGCTGGGGGCAGTTGGGGGCGAGCAGGC
>NW_005360272.1:4274-6733 GCF_000412655.1 Myotis brandtii | reverse complement strand
CCCCCCCCCCCATGCACGAATTTCGTGCATCGGGCCACTAGTAAACTATATAAAGATCTTCCTATATGCCAGACACTGAGTGTTACATAAACTCAGATCGTTATTCAATTTCATTCTATAAATAATAGGTTGTAATTCTTATTTTACAGAAGAGGAAAGGAGGATTCAGGAAGGAAGTCAGTTGCCTAAGGCTACACAGCTATAGGCGAGGGAGATCAGGCAGGCAGGCAGAGTGGTTAGGGGGGATCAGGCAGGCAGGCAGGTGAGCAGTTAGGAGCCAGCGGTGCTGGATTGCGAGAGGAATGTCTGACTGCCGGTTTAGTGGGATCGGGCCTAAACTGGCAGTCAGACATCCCCCGAGGGGTCCCAGATTGGAGAGGGTACAGGCCAGGCTGAGGGACACCCCCCGCCCCGTGCATGAATTTCGTGCATAGGGCCACTAGTAAACTATATAAAGGTCTTCCTTTATGCCAGACACTGAGTGTTACATAAACTCAGATAGTTATTCAATTTCATTCTATAAATAATAGGTTGTAATTCTTATTTTACAGAAGAGGAAAGGAGGATTCAGGAAGGAAGTCAGTTGCCTAAGGCTACACAGCTATAGGCGAGGGAGCTAGATTTGAATACCCTGAAGTCTGCATTTTTAACCCCTCTATGCCAGGTTCCGGGATAAATACTATGATTGCATTAAATCTGTATATTGCTTTGGGTAATATGGCCATTTTAACTATGTTGATTCTTCAATTCATGAATACAAGGTATGTTTCCATTTTGTTGTATCTTTTTCAATCTCTTTTAATAATGCTTTGTAATTTTCAGTATGTAGGTCTTTCATGTTCTTTGTTAAGTTTATTCCTACATATTTTATTCTTTCGGTTGCAATTGCAAAAGGAGTTGTTTTTTTCATTTCTTTTTCTGAAGTTTTGTTGTTAGTATATAGGAAAGCATTGGGAAATGTGGAGCAGGAGCAAGCAGGAGTCATAGGTAAGTTCAGTTGGCAGGTTGGAAAGGCCTTGGCAGGAAGCTGAGATCTGTTGAGCAAAATTTTAGGGCAGAAAGGCCTTCCAGCCCTGAAGTCAGAGCCCAGCTTTGGTGTCATTTCTACCAACGGGAACTGAGCTTATATGGTAAAGCAATCTTGTGGGTTCAGAGAAAGGGAACCACCTGGGCAAGAGCAGCCCCATGTGAGTAAGAAGTCCTGCCTCGCCTTCTACAGTTTTCTGGGGCTCCAACAAGGAAGGTTGTCTACTGAGGCCTGTCAATGCCCTTGTTGCTAATAGTTTTTTGATGGAATATTTAGGATTTTCTATATACAGGATCATGTCTGCAAAAAGTGTCAGTTTTATTTCTTCCTTCCCTATTTGGATGTCTTTTATTTATTTCTCTTGCCTTATTGCTCTGGCTAAGACTTCCAGCACTAAGTTGAATAAGAGTGTTGAGAGTGGATATCCTTGTCTTGTTCCTGATCTTAGAAGAAAAACTTTCAGTTTTTCACCATTGAGTATGATATTAGCTGAGGGTTTATCATATATGGCCTTTTTTATGTTGAGTTACTTTCCTTCTATTCCTATTTTATTGAGTGTTTTCATCATAAATGGATGTTGTATCTTATCAAATGCTTCTGCATCTTCTTTAGATAAGATCATATGATTTTTATCCCTTCTTTTGTTAATGTGGTGTATTACATTGATTGATTTGCATATATAGTGAACCATCCTTGTGCCCCTGGAATGAACCCCACTTGATCGTGATGTATTATATTTTTTATTTACTGTTGTATTTGATTTGCTAGTATTTTGTTTAGAATTTTTGCACCTGTATTCATGATTTGCTAGTATTTTGTTTAGAATTTTTGCATCTGTATTCATCAGAGATATTGGTCTGTAGTTTTCTTTTTTTGTGTCATCTTTGCCAGGTTTTGGTATCAGGATTTATAGTGGCCTTGTAGAATGTTTTAGGAAGTATTGCCTCTTCAATTTTTTGGAAGAGTTTGAGAAGGATAGGTTTTAAATCTTCTTTGAGCGTTTGGTAGAATTTACTGGTGAAGCCGTCTGGTCCTGGAATTTTATTTTTTGGGAGGTTTTTGGTGGTTTTAATTTCCTCACTACTGACTAGTCTATTTAGATTTTCCAATTGTTCATGATTTAGTCTAGGAAGGCTATATGTTTCTAGGCACTTATCTATTTCTTCTAGGTTATTGATTTTAGAGAGGAAGGGAGAGGGAGAGAGGGATAGAAACATCAAGGATGAGAAAGAATCATTGATTGGCTGTCTCCTGCATGCTCCCCACTGGGGATCGAGCCAGACCGGGAATTGAACCATGACCTCCTGGTTCATAGGTTGATGCTCAACCACTGAGCAACACTGGCCAGGCAAAACCATCTTCTTACACCATACACAAGAACAAATTCAAAATGGAGTAAAGACTTAAATGTTAGACTCAAAACCATAAAAAT
>NW_005360272.1:0-3209 GCF_000412655.1 Myotis brandtii | reverse complement strand
ATCATAAATGGATGTTGTATCTTATCAAATGCTTCTGCATCTTTTGATAAGATCATATGATTTTTATCCTTTCTTTTGTTAATGTGGTGTATTACATTGATTGATTTGCATATATAGTGAACCATCCTTGTGCCCCTGGAATGAACCCCACTTGATCGTGATGTATTATATTTTTTATTTACTGTTGTATTTGATTTGCTAGTATTTTGTTTAGAATTTTTGCACCTGTATTCATCAGAGATATTAGTCTGTAGTTTTCTTTTTTTGTGTCATCTTTGCCAGGTTTTGGTATCAGGATTTATAGTGGCCTCATAGAATGTGTTAGGAAGTATTGCCTCTTCAATTTTTTTGGAAGAGTTTGAGAAGGATAGGTTTTAAATCTTCTTTGAGCGTTTGGTAGAATTTACTGGTGAAGCCGTCTGGTCCTGGAATTTTATTTTTTGGGAGGTTTTTGGTGGTTTTAATTTCCTCACTACTGACTAGTCTATTTAGATTTTCCAATTGTTCATGATTTAGTCTAGGAAGGTTATATATTTCTAGGCACTTATCTATTTCTTCTAGGTTATTGAATTTGGTAGCATATAGTCTTTCATAATACTCTAGTATGATCCTTTGTATATCTATGATGTCTGTGGTGACTTCTCCTTTCTCATTTCTGATTTTGTTTATATGGGTCTTTTCCCTTTATTTTCTTAGTGAATCTAGCCAGTCGTTTGTCAATTTTATTAATCTTTTCAAAGAACCAGCTCTTAGTTTTATTCATTTTTATATGGTCTTTTTGTTCTCTCTTTCATTCAATTCTGCTCTAATTTTTGTTATTTCCTTTCTTCTGCTGCCATTGGGCTGCTTTTGTTTTTCTTTTTCTAGTTCTTTAAGATGTGATGTCAGGTTGTTTACTTGGGATTTCTCTTGTTTCTTGATATAAACTTCTCTCTTATTACTGCTTTCACTGCATCCCAGAGAATTTGATATGTTGTAGTCATTCTCATTTGCCTCCATATATCTTGTGATCTCATCTTTTATTTCTTCTTTGACCCAGTCATTTTTTAGTAGTATGTTGTTTAATCTCCATGTATTTGTGGGTTTCTTTACTTCCTTTAATTTCAAGACATCGTGGTCAGAGAATAGGCTTGGCATAATTTCAATCTTCTTGAATTTGTTGATGCTAGTTTTGTGACCCAACATATGGTCTGTCCTCGAGAATGTTCCATGTGCAGAAGAATGTATAATCTGATGCTCTGGGATGAAAGATTCTGTAAATGTCAATTATATCCATTTGGTCAGTGTTTCATTTAAGGCCGATATTTTTTATTGATGTTCTATTTGTTTGATCTATCTAGAGCTGTCAATGGAGTATTAAGGTCCCCAACTATGATTGATCTGTTTCTCCCTTTAGTTCTGAGAGTAGTTGTTTTATATATTTTGGTGCTCTCTGGTTGGGAGTATATATATTAAGAAGTGTTATTTTTTTTTTTTTGATGTAGTGTCCCCTTTATCATTATAAAGTGTCCATCTTTGTCTCTTGTTATCTTTGCTACTTGAAATCTATTTTGTCAGGTATAAGTATGGCCACACCTGCTTTTCAGTGGATGTTATTTGTTTGGAGAATCATTTTCCACCTTTTACTTTGAATCTACCTTTGTCTTTGCAGCTTAGATGTGTCTCTAGTAAGCAGAATATGGTTGGGTTTTGGTTTTTGATTCACTCTGCTACTCTGTGCCTCTTTATTGGTGAATTCAGACCATTTACATTTAGGGTAATTATTGATATACTAGAGGCCTGGTGCACGAAATTCATGCACGGGTAGGGTCCCTAGGCCTGGCTGGCGATCAGGGCCAATTGGGGCCAGGCCGATCAGGGCCAGGCCAGAGAGGAGGCGACGGTTTCCGGGCCGGGCGTGGAAGGAACAAATGCTGGCCACCATCACTGCCATTATCGGCACTCTGCCACCACGTGGTTTCCTACCTACACCCCTCCTCCTTCACTTGCCACCACGCCACCACTGCGGCAGGCGGGCGGCGAGCCGATTGAGGCCTGCCAGCCAGGGGGAGGAACAGGGCATAGGAGGTTGGCCACTGGCCCCGAGGAGGGAGCCGACCCTCGGCCCCCCTTGGAAAGGGGCATGTCTGCTGCCACCCACCCCTGGTTCCCCGTTCCAGCCCAGGGGCCAGGGAGAGGGACCGCAGGAGGTTGGCTGGCCTGGGGAGGTTGGCTGTGGGAGTGCACTGACCACCAGGGGGCAGCTCCTGCATTGAGTGTCTGCCCCCTAGTGGTCAGTGCACGTCATAGCTACCAGTTGTTCCAATTGTTCCTGTCATTCTGGTCGCTTAGGCTTTTATATATATAGAGGGGGGGGGGGGGGGGGGGGGAGTGGAGGTGTCCCTCAGCCCAGCCTGCACCCTCTCCAATCTGGGACCCCTCAGATTGCGGGGCAACCTGGGCAAGGGGCCTGTGGTGGTTTGCAGGCTGGTCACGCCCTCATTGGGGTGGGGGTTCCCACTGGGGACAGTGCTGGCCTGGGCGAGGGGCTGGGGCAGTTTGCAGGCCAGCCACGCCCCCATGGAGTGAGAGTCCCCCCTGGGGAACCTGGCCAGCCTGGGTGAGGGGCTGAGGGCTGTTTGCAGGTCCCTCCTTCAGCGGCTGGCCAGGGTGGGCGGGAAGCTTGGTTTGCTCCCGGCGACCAAGCCTACCGCCTGCTCAGACCTGCTCTGTGGCTGCCACCCACAGGCCCATTCTTTGGTGGCCGGCCCAGGCGGGCATGAAGCTTGGCTTCCTCTGTCGCTGGGGGGTGACCCAAGCTTCCCGCCTGCTCCAGCTGGCTCCGTGGCCGCCGCCATCTTTGTCCTGCCCAGTCAGAGAAAAACAAGTACTATATGATTTCTATGAGGAATCTAATGAACAAAATAAACTAACAAAATATCTATGAGTCTATTGAACAGACTGACAGCTGTCAGGAGGAGGAGAATTGAGCTGGGTGAAAAAGGTGAAGGGATTAAGGAAACAAAACACCAAATTCATAGATACTGACAACAGTATGGTGATTATCAGAGGGTAAAGGGGGTAGGGGGAGGTAGAAGAGGATATAGAGGGGATAAATGGTATTGGGTGGTGAACACACAATAAACATGAAGTATTGTAGAATTGTACACCTGGAACCTATATTATTATATTAACCAATGTCACCCCAATAAACTCAATTAAAAAGTTTT
>NW_005360271.1:0-273 GCF_000412655.1 Myotis brandtii | reverse complement strand
TCCACTGAGCCAAACCAGCTAGGGCTTTATTGTTTTTAATGTGATTCCTAGCAATGTTAAAGTAAGATATGTGGCTTGTTTTATATGTCTATTGGGCAGCACCATCTAGAAGGCTAGCTGGAGTCTTGTGTGTGCCTCTCTCTCTCTCTCTCTCTCTCTCTCTCTCTCTCTCTCTCTCTGTAGAAAAGAAACAACAGGAATTTTGGGGAAAATGACAAAAGCATTAAGTTATAGCATTAGATTATTATCTTTTCCCTCTAATCAACATCAGTT
>NW_005360270.1:0-202 GCF_000412655.1 Myotis brandtii | reverse complement strand
CCTAGGTTGTGGGTTTGATCCCTGGTCGGGATGTGTACAGGAGGCAACCGATCAATGTTTCTCTCACATCAGTTTCTCTCTCTCTCTCTCTCTCTCTCTCTCAAAATCAATTTTTTAAAAAAATAAGACTGGCCCAGACAGCACAGAACCTCCTCGCTTCCCACGGAGACCCACCTCCTCGAACCCTGTCCAAGGCCCTGTG
>NW_005360269.1:0-826 GCF_000412655.1 Myotis brandtii | reverse complement strand
CCAGGTGAGTGGGGCTGGGGCTTGGGGAGCCTGCTATCACAGGGGGCAGGACAGAAGGTAGACGGTGTGCCCTGGGTTCAAGCCAGAGGCTAAGCAAAAGCAGAAACGTGAAGGACACATCCATCCATCTACCTGAATTTTCTGCTATGCATTTAAACATTCGTCCACAGATCCCACGTACACTTATTGAGTACCAAGTGTGTGCCAGGACTGTTCCAGATGCTGTAATTAAGAACACTTTCTGCACTCAGGGGCTCATGGTTGAATGAGGAAGTCAGGAAATTCCGATACAACGTGGAGCTCGTTGTAGAAGAGACCCCTAACTCTCCTGTTGGAAGGACACTAGTCTTTGCCAAGGCCTCACTGGACGTTGGTCTTGAAGAATGAGTGGAAAGGGGAATAGGTTACGTAAAGTGTGGTGCTAGAGCAGCGGTTCTCAACCTGTGGGTCGAGACCCCTTTGGGGGTCGAACGACCCTTTCACAGGGGTCGCCTAAGACCATCGGAAAACACATATATAATTACATATTGTTTTTGTGATTAATCACTATGCTTTAATTATGTTCAATTTGTAACAATGAAAATACATCCTGCATATCAGATATTTACATTACGATTCATAACAGTAGCAAAATTACAGTTATGAAGTAGCAACAAAAATAATTTTATGGTTGGGGGTCACCACAGCATGAGGAACTGTATTAAAGGGTCTCGGCATTAGGAAGGTTGGGAACCACTGCGCTAGAGAGATCGTGGAAGGTTCAGGAATTGGCAGTGGTTCTGTTTTGTTGGAGTCCAGTTGAAAGGAGTTGGAAAGATTTGCTAGA
>NW_005360268.1:0-524 GCF_000412655.1 Myotis brandtii | reverse complement strand
GTTGCCGTCACTGGCGCTCCCAGCTCTGAGGCCGCGGGGGGCTGAAATCAGGTATCTGGGGTTTGTTTAGCTTCTATAATTGAAACATTGTTGCTTTCGGGCTCAGAGCCAAGCTGCGGCAGGCGGGGAACCTTGGCTTCCTCCATCACTGGAGCAAGCAAACCTCTTGTTCGCTTCAGCTGTGTGGCTGCTGGCCGCCATATTTGTTGGCAGTTAATTTGCATATCGCCCTGATTAGCCAATGGGAAGCGTAGTGAAAGTATGGTTAATTACCCTTTTTGTCTTTTATTAGATAGGATAAAACTTCTAGAGGACTTTAACAGAGAGATTGACAACAATACAGTCATAGTAGGGGACTTTAACATCCCTCTGATTTCCCTTGACAGATTTTCCAGACAAAAACTTAACAAGGAAAGAGAGACTCTAAAGGACACACTAGACCAGATGGATTTACTAGACATTTATAGAACATTTCACACCAACGCAGCAGAATGTACATTCTTCTCAAGTGCACATGGATCATT
>NW_005360267.1:3076-3831 GCF_000412655.1 Myotis brandtii | reverse complement strand
TAATTGAATTTTCTACGTAATCAACAGTGTCTGATTCGATATTCATGTTGGTGTGCACAAAGAAATTAAATACTGAATTACTGGGGAGTTCTGAGTGATAAGTAATAAAACTGAGGTTAAACAGTTAAGTCCAGAGGTAGTTAACTGAATATCAAATTTACAGCTATCAAAAAAATGTCGCGGCTCACCAATTATGTGGTGGACCGAATGTCCGTGAATAATAAGAGACTAATAATAGATGCAAAAATGAATGAGTCAAAAGGTCAGTACAGAGGACTCACTATGAAAAATCAGAAGGTAAGTCCGTTCTGGTCCATCCACATAAAGTTCCTTTTTGATGCTTCAGTAAACTGCAGAAGAACGCTGATATAGGTAGGAACGCGGAAGGATTAATTCCAGCTAAAATAATTGGCACAGCGATTAGCTATGGTTGATCACACAAATATAGTCCGGCAGACAGGCACAGGAGAGGCAGGAAGAACACGTGCGAGATACCCGCGATAATTCAAAAAGTGTATTCTTTACTTCATTAAAACAACTTTTTACAGGCGTGATCAAAAGAATTGAAACGGAAAAAGTTGAAGAAGTAAATCATCAAAAGTAATTATGTACAAACTCTACAGAACTCCCCCCCTAGAGCGTTGGAAACGAAGGAGAAAACGCTCGATAAACACAACAAAGATGCACGTGTCACGTGAGTCATTCCAAAAAGCGAACGGGCAGTTTGTGCGTGCGACCAGAACGTGTAACACTGG
>NW_005360267.1:446-2804 GCF_000412655.1 Myotis brandtii | reverse complement strand
GCACTGAATCGACACGGACAAATACGAACGGGCATGTTACCAAGTCTTTGTGAATCTGCTCTTGTCTGCGGGCGCATCGTGTCGGTACCGGCTTTAGCTTCTGCATGTGAAGTTTCAAACGTGAAACGTAGGATGATGGATCGACCAGACCGGTGATGCGTTGGTCCAATATCATCTCACCTGGGAGTCTAAGTGTGGAGCCAAACACAAGTTCAGAAGGAGTACAAGCTAGATCTTCTTTAACCGTGTTGCGGATGGCTAGCAGTATGATTGGTAGACTCTCGGACCAAGATTGCGTGTCAGCTGCCATTATTGCAGACTTCAATCGTCGGTGAAATCGTTCAACAAGACCATTGGCAGCGGGATGATATGCCGTCGTGCGAAGATGGGTGCAGCCGATCAAGCGGTTGAGATCACGGAAGAGAGTGGAAGTGAATTGTGAACCGCGATCAGTGGTAATCGTGGCTGGCACGCCAAATGTGGAAATCCAAGACTCGATGAACGTCTTCGCAATATGTTCAGAGGAAGTGTCTCGGATGGGTACGGCATGTGGCCATCTGGTGAATCGGTCGACACAGGTGAGAATATGTGTATACCCGTTAGATATAGGGAGCGGGCCGACGAGGTCGATGTGGACATGCTTGAAGCGTGCATCTGGCAGTGCAAAAGTTCCGGGGGTGGTGATCGTGTGACGATGAACCTTACTGCGCTGGCACTGCATGCAGCTTTTTGCCCATGCTTGGACATCCGTTCGTATGTTTGGCCAAACGAATCGGTCGGTTATCAATCTTGCGGTAGCTCGGATGCTCGGGTGTGACATGTTGTGGAAATGATCAAATACGGAACGTCTGAAATCCTGTGGGACGTAAGGACGTGGGTTTCCTGTGGACATGTCACAGTACATCTTGTTGGCGCTCTGCAGCAACGGTAGTTGAACCAGCTTAAGAGACGTGTCGGCGCGTAATCTCGGCAGTTCTGTATCGTGTAGCTGCGCCTCGGCGATGGCTTCTAAATCAACTGCAGTTTGGGATACCTGACAAACCGAAGTGCGGGATAAGGCGTCTGCGACCACGTTGTCAGGACCTTTAATATAACGAATATCGGTGGTGAATTGAGAAATGAAATCCAATTGCCGCGTCTCTCTGGGCGAGTAGCGATCAGGCGCTGTGCGAAAGGCGAATGTGAGCGGCTTATGGTCAGTGAAAACCGTGAATTGCCGACCTTCCAAGAGGTGCCTGTAATGTTTCACTGCCAAATAGATCGCCAAAAGTTCTCTGCCAAAAGTGCTATACCTCGTCTGAGCCGGTTGCAGACGTTGCGAGAAAAAGGAAAGCGGCTGAGAGACCTTATTAACCACTTGCTGGAGGACGGCGCCAACGGAGTGCTGAGAGGCATCGGTGAATATTTGTAGTTGAGCGCACGGTTCGAGAGATAGATGGGCCAGTTTGGTAGCGGAGGCCAAAGCGTGCTTGACATTGTTGAATGCAGCCGTTGCTTCGTTATCAAAAGCAAACTTTCGCTTACTTTTTCTAAGCAAATCTGTTAATGGCTGAATCACTTGGGCGCAATTGGGGATGAATCGCCGATAGAAGTTTACCAACCCAAGGAAACGACGTAGTTGCCTGGTGGACACTGGTGTGGGGTAGTCCTTGATCATGCACACCTTGTCGGGCAGTGGCTGGATACCTGACGGGTCAACGCGGTGGCCAAGAATATCCAGCGTGGGGACACCGAATTGGCATTTGTCCATGTTTATGACAACGCCGAATTGCTTGAGTCGATTGAACACCGTTTTGAGGTGCTGCAGGTGCTGGTCCTCGTTGTCACTGGCTACCAATATGTCGTCAATGTATGCGTAGACGAATGGTAAACCACGGAGGACTTGGTCGATGAACCTTTGGAATGTTTGAGCAGCGTTGCGAAGACCAAATGGCATGCGGACAAATTCG
This sequence comes from Myotis brandtii, assembly GCF_000412655.1. NCBI lineage: Eukaryota > Metazoa > Chordata > Mammalia > Chiroptera > Vespertilionidae > Myotis > Myotis brandtii. The sequence continues at coordinate 855 of NW_005360267.1, read as the reverse complement.
TAAAGGCCGAATGGCGTGGCCACTGCTGTCTTGGGGATGTCCGCAGGAGCGATGGGAATTTGGTGGTAGGCCCGAATTAGGTCAATCTTGGAAAATACCGATTTGCCTTGTAGCGAGATGGCAAAATCATGGATGTGCGGGACGGGGTATCGATCGGGAAGGGTGACAGCATTGAGGGATCGATAATCACCGCACGGTCTCCAAGTGCCAGCTTCTTTTTTAGGCACCATGTGTAGTGGCGAGGACCATGGGCTACTAGAAGGGCGGATAATACCTAATTCTAGCATATGCTCAAACTCTGATTTAGCCAATTGCAGCTTCTCCGGCGTTAAGCGGCGGGGTCTGGAGTGCACCGGCGGGCCTGTAGTGACGATATGATGGACGACGTCGTGGGTAGGCGGTTTCATTA
>NW_005360267.1:0-434 GCF_000412655.1 Myotis brandtii | reverse complement strand
CTTGGGAATTCTTTCAACAGGGCCGTATATTTGTCAGAAGCCGGAATAACCAAATGTATGCCAAGTGAATTAATGGTAGATGGCTTTCCGCGAGCACACAGATGTGTGGTATTGTCTGACAAGGTGCGAGTTGAAAGATCGACTGACAACGCAAAATGCGTGAGAAAATCAATGCCCAGGATCGGTTGGGCAACGTCAGCGACAATGAACATCCACGAAAAACGTCGTCTGAGGCCAAGGTCCAACGTGAGGCGCTTCTGACCATACGTACGTATGGTAGTCCTGTTGGCTGCCCGTAACGTGCATGGCGTAGGGAGTAGGTCGCGTTTGTCAGTTCCGGGCGGAATAACGCTGACCTCGGCACCGGTATCGATTAGGAAACGGAGTTTGGTAATATTATCATGCACGTGGAACAGGCGGCTTGTGGGTTGGCC
>NW_005360266.1:0-527 GCF_000412655.1 Myotis brandtii | reverse complement strand
ACACAAGAAAGAGCAAGGCCTCTCGAGTGGTAGACTTTGAAGCACCGTACTTGCACTTCTGCTTCATTCTATTGCCCAAAGTCAGGCACATGGTCAAGTCCAGAGACACAGGCAGAGGACACTTCAAAGTTAAATGCCCAAGGGGGTGGATGCAGAGAGGGTAAAAGATCACTCAACCCATCAGCAAGACCTATGAATTCTACCTTAGAAGTACTTTCCACACCTGTCCAATACTCCCTATCTTATTGCTACCACCACTTCAGTTCACCATGATCTCTCTTACCTATCACCACCTGACTGCTCTGTCCAAATCTTTCTTGTCCATTCCTTCTCAGACCATTCTTTAAGACCGAGGCTGACCAGAGATGCCTTTTAGTCCACAAGGAGTTATCCTGTTATTCTTTCAGAGTTTGAGAAGGCTTATCAGGAGCTCGGCACACATAACCTTATTCTTATTCCCTGTCTTTTCTCCCCAATTTTCTCTCAGTGGTCAACAAGAGGCAAATGTGAGTGGTTTAACCTCAACG
>NW_005360265.1:0-783 GCF_000412655.1 Myotis brandtii | reverse complement strand
GACTTGGACCTCCTTTCAGAATATTTTTCCTTATAGTGAATAAATGTATCTTTTCCATATTTTAACACAAATATCATCCTATTATACAGTTTTGTATTTTGTATTTTTTAACCTATAATTATGTTGGTAATATAGATCCTAGTCTTCTTTTTAGTGCCTGTATAGAATTGCATATATAGATGTACCATATATGCATATTTTATCTATTAATAATTATTTACATTATTTCCTCTTTGTGCTTGCTCATAGAAATAGCATGGTGGTAAACATTTTTTTAGCATACATTTTGTTTTCAAACTTAAGCAAATATATCCATCATGTAAATTCCAGGCATTGCCCAGCCGGTGTGGCTCAGTGCTTGAGTGTTGACCTATGAACCAGGAGGTCACGGTTCGATTTCCATTCAGGCACATGCCCAAGTTGCAGGCTTGATCCTCAATAGCGGCGTGCAGGAGGCAGCTGATCAATGATCCTTTCTCATCATTGATGTTTCTGTCTCTCCCTCTTTTTCCCTTCCTCTCTCTGAAATCAATAAATATTCCAAGCATAAATCTTAACACTTTTAAAAATAACATTTTTCAGCTGAATTGGATACTCAAATACTCCATCCTAACACACCTCAGGGTAATTGAAGAAATGGTGGCATGTGGTAATGATATAGCATATTCTATTGAGATAAGACATTGTTCTAGTCATATGTTGCTACATAAACTACTCCAAAACTTAGTGGTTTAATACAAAAACACTTATTTATTTATTTAAATATATTTTATTGATTTTTTA
>NW_005360264.1:0-814 GCF_000412655.1 Myotis brandtii | reverse complement strand
CCCCATGTACAAAAATTAATTCAAAATGGATAAAAGATCTAAACATAAAACCCAAAACTATCAGTTACATAGAAGAAAATATTGGTATCAAACTTATGGACTTGGGTGGTAGACAACATTTTATGGACTTGACCCCAAAGGCAAGAGAGATAAAGGCAAAAATAAATTAATGTGACTATATCAAATTGAAGGGCTTCTGCACAGCAAAAGAAATGGACAACAAAACAAACAGGCAGCCAAGCAGATGGAAGATGATATTTGCAAACAGTAGCTCCGACAAAGGTTTATTCCAAAATATTCCAAAATATATAAAGAATTTTTAAAACTCAACACCTAACAAATAAACAATCCAATCAAAAAGTGGGCAGAGGACCTGAAAATAACCTATCCCAATAAGACTTACAAATAACCAATAGATATATGAAAAGATGTTCAACCTCACTGGCAATTAGGGAAATGCAAATTATACCACCTTATACCTGTTAGAGTGGCCATTATCAACAAGACAAGCAATAATAAATGTTGGAGAGATTGTGGAAAAAGGGAACCCTCATTCACTGCTGGTGGGGATGTAGACTGGTACAACCACTATGGAAAGCAATCTGGAAATTCCTCAAAAAATTAAGAATAGAGCTACCATATTACCCAGCAATTCCCCTCCTGGGTATATACCTGAAAAACTTGAAGTCATTTATACACAAAAATATATGTACCGCTATATTCATTGCAGCATTATTCACGGTGGCCAAGACATGGAAATAGCCAAAGTTCCCTGCAATAGAGGACTGGATAAAGATATGGTACATATACACAA
>NW_005360263.1:0-813 GCF_000412655.1 Myotis brandtii | reverse complement strand
TCTTTTAATTTCCATTAATAGAGTAGTTTAGCCCGAAAGGATTTGGAATTTAAAAAATGGGTGATAAGCATACCTCAATGCTTAAGGCCATATGTACAGCTTTGGTGTTTGAATCCTATCTTCTCCATTTATTAACAACTAAAGGCCCAGTGCACAAAATTTGTGCATGGGAAAGGGGGGCCCTCAGCCCAGCCTGCACCCTTTCCAATCTGGGACCCCTTGGGGGATGTCCAATCGGGCCTAAACCAGCAGTTGGACATTCCTCTCACAATCCAGTACTGCTGGCTCCTAACTACTCACCTGCCTGCCTGCCTGATTGCCCCTAACCACTCTGCCTGCTAGCCGGATAGCCCCCTAACTGCTCCCCTGCTGACCTGATTGATGCCTAACTGCTCCCCTGCCAGCATGATCATCCCCAACTGCCTTCCCCTGCTGGCCCATTTGCCCCCAGCTGCCTTCCCCTGTGGGGCTGAGGGGACTGGGGGACTGAGGCTGGATGAGGCAGGGCTGAGGGCATTGGGGGACTGAGGCTGGATGAGGTGAAGCTGAGGGGACTGGGGGACTCTGGCTGGATGAGGCGGGGCTGAGGGTACTGGGGGAGTGAGGCTGGATGAGGCAGGGCTGAGGGGACTGGGGGAGTGAGGCTGGATGAGACAAGGCTGAGGGGACTGGGGGACTGAGGCTGGATGAGGCAGGGCTGAGGGGACTGAGGGACTCCGGCTGGATGAGGCAGGGCTGAGGGGACTGGGTTCCGCCATCTTGTGGCTATGGGCGCCGCCATCTTGTGAGGATGTGGCAGTCAATTAGCATATT
>NW_005360262.1:0-558 GCF_000412655.1 Myotis brandtii | reverse complement strand
CGTAAATTCCTAGGTCCCACACAGTGACGTTTCTTATTATCAGGGATTCTTCAAGGTATATTTCCTCTCGACCGCTGTATTCGGGAACTGTTAGATATTCACTGGAATACCATGCAAGAGACCCAATGAAATTATGGTACTTCATCTCTATTCCCCTGTACCAAATAAACCGTAACATCGGGGGAGGCTTATTGCGGAGATGTAGAATCACATCCTGCCCTTCAAGAGCAATGGTCGAGTCAATAGCAAATTGTGCAGTGGTGGGGGGGATCCACAAGGTAAGAGGAAGACTAGAAGGGAAGAGAGAAATTGATCAGTACTTTGATCTATGTGTTGGGATGTAGCGATGAGGCATTTCTCTTCATCTCTCAGCCTTACTCTTCATGTGAGTTCGTGTGTGCATCTCCTTGGTCAAGGTCAGCAACATGGCCACCATGGCTTCAGCACCTCAGAACCTATGCTTCTTGTTTTAAATTCTATTTTCCAACTGTCTGTGCGGCTGTCCTCCTTACTTCCTTCATATCCCTGTTGACACTCGGTGGCCTTCTTGGAAGACCT
>NW_005360261.1:0-820 GCF_000412655.1 Myotis brandtii | reverse complement strand
TCTCCTTCTGCAGATCCTGTTAATACTTCAGTTTCGAGAAACACACGCGTGCCATTGGCACCAGCAAGAGCTTTATATGTATCACACATGTGTGAGTCAACATTTATTTTTAAATTGCCAGTGCGCGTCATATGTACCGGCCCGTCGGGCAGATGTATGGTCGGTCACTTAGCCTTTTATATGGTGAATTAACTAGATAAGCCTACCAGTCTACCACTCTTCTATTTTCTATTTATTCTCTAAGTAAGATGTTTGAAGTTCAGATAAAATAGGTATGAATCAGAAAATTCTCACTGTTGTCCATGAGTTAAAAAATAAAATTAAAAACATATAGAGAACTTGTAAAACTTAACACCAATCAAACAAACAATCCAATCAAAAAGTGGGCAGAGGACCTGAAAATACACCTCTCCCCAAAAAGATATACAACTAGCCAATAGATATATGAAAAAAAATATTCAACCTCACTGGCAGTTAGGGAAATGCAAGTCAAAGTTACAATGAGATACCATCTTACACCTGTTAGAATGACCAGTATCAACAAAACAAGCAATAACAAGTGTTGGAGAGGTTGTAGAAAAAAAGGAAATCTCATTCACTGCTGGTGAGAACGTAGATTGGTACAACCACTATGGAAAGCAATCTGGCAATTCCTCAAAAAATTAAGAATAGAGCTACCATATGACTCAGCAACCCCTCTCCTGGGTAGATACCCGAAAAACCCCAAATCATGAATTCACAAAGATATATGCACCCCTATATTTATTGTAGCATTATTCATGATGGTCAAAACATGGAAATAACCAAAGTGCCCTGTGAT
>NW_005360260.1:0-220 GCF_000412655.1 Myotis brandtii | reverse complement strand
CCATTTTTTTTATTGGATCGTTTATCTTCCTTTTGTTAAGGTTTATGAGTTCTCTGTAAATTTTGGAGATTAAATCCTCATCGGAAATATCATTGGCAAATATGTTCTCCCATGCAATGGGCTTTCTTGTTGTGTTTGTACCACAGCTTTTTTATCCACTTAAATAACTGATATCATTTGGGCAATCTTACCTTTTGCGACAGCATGAATGGACCTGGAG
>NW_005360259.1:0-1128 GCF_000412655.1 Myotis brandtii | reverse complement strand
AGACACAGGTGAGGAGGACAGGCGTGAGGCAAATCACGGCAGTGTTGCTGCTAACAACAAAAATGGAAACTAACCATGTGCCCGTTGATGAGGGGAGGTGAGTGTCAAATACACTGACGCCAAAGCCCTGAGGATCGACAGAGAAACCATGAAAGGCTCATCTGTAGGATGGGAGCTCATTCAGCAATAAAAGGAATGATGTTCTGACACGTGTTACAATGTGGATGAACCTTGAAAACAGGATGTGGAGTGAATGAATGAAGCCAGGCCCAAAAGGCCATCTGTATATATAACCCTAATATGCAAATAGACCAAACGGCAGAACAACCGAACAATAGAACACCGGGTCGCTATGATGTGCACTGATCACCAGAGGGCGCGTGCAGAACATGGTGGGCATTGGCTGCAGTGGGATGGTGGAGCAGGTGAGTGGGGGCGCCAGACCAAGGCAGGGCACCGGTCATTGTCATCGAGGACTTAACATCTATCTATATAAAACCCTAATATGCAATTAGACGGAACGGCGGAACGACTGGTTGCTATGACATGTGCTGACCACCAGGGGGCGCACGTGGACCATTGCGGGCATCGGCAGCAGGCAGTAGAGCACGCAACATGGCGGGGGTCAGCCACAGCGGGATGGTGGAGCAGCTGAGCAGGGGCACCAGACCAAGGCGGGGCACCGGTTGCTGTCATCGGGGCAAGCCTCTGGTAGTTACTGAAAATTCTTTGCTCCCGTGCACCTTGGTCCTGCCCTGTGCTCACACCTACTGTTGGTGCCGGTCCCGCTTGCACCCGGCACCGAAGCTGCTGCTTGAACCCGCTGCTGGCCCCGATCGCCCCTGAGGGCTTCTCCGCCTCCCCCTGCTCCTGAGGGGTGATCAGGGCAGCAGCTGCCACTTGTACCCGCTGCTGGTGCTGGCCCCAATTGCTCCATGCTGTCAGTGGGTGCAAGCGGGGCTGGTGCTGTCAGCACATGGGAGCAGCAGCGGCAGGAGTAGGGCTGTTGGCAGAGATGGGACCGGGTGCCACGGCGGGAGGGGCCCAGTGGGGGTGAGGAGGATGGGCCAATACCCACCCCTGTGCCCAGTGCAGCCTTGCAGTCCACAGTTCCTTTCAAGGTGCACA
>NW_005360258.1:0-751 GCF_000412655.1 Myotis brandtii | reverse complement strand
TATCATTACCAAGTGTTACATACTGTACATAACTGTATGGGCTACATTTTTGTAGGACTGGCAGTGCAGTAGGTTTGTTCACCCAGCATCACCACAAACAAGTGAGTAATGCTAAAACATCACAATGGCTACAATGCCATTAGGCTACAGAAATTTTTCAGCTCCACTATATGGAACCACCATGGTACATGTGGTTAGTTGTAGACCAAAACATCTTTATGCAGTGCATGACTGTACTTTTCAGTTCTTAAACGTATTTCCCAAATACACAGATTTAATGCAATCCCCATCAATATCCCAAAGGCATTTTTTAAAGAAATAGTTCAAAAAAATCATTAGCTTTGCACAAAAATCACTAAAAACCTCAAATAGCCAAAGAAATCCCAAGGAAAAAGAACAGAGCCAGATGTATTATACTCCCTGACTTCAAATAATATTACAAAGTGACAATAATCAAAACAGCATAGTATTGGCAGAAAAAAAGACACACACACCAAAGGGAAGAGAATTGAGAGCCCAGAAATAAACCCACATCTATATGGACAAATAATTTTTTTTACGAAGGAACCAAGAAAATACAATGGAAAAAAAGGAAGCCTCTTCAAAAAATGGTGCTGGGAAAATTGCAAAGCCACATGCAAAAGAATGAAAGTGGACTGCTATTTGTCACCATACACATATAATCAATAGAAATGGATTGAGGACCTAAGTATAAGACCTGAAACAATAAATTACATAGAAAAAATAGGTA
>NW_005360257.1:0-903 GCF_000412655.1 Myotis brandtii | reverse complement strand
TTGCAACAGCATGGATGGAACTGGAGAGCATTATGCTAAGCAAAATAAGCCAGTCGGAGAAAGATAAATATCACATGATCTCACTCATTTGTGGAATATAATGAACAACATGAACTGATGAACAAAACTAGATCCAGAGAAGCATAAAACAGACCATCAAAACTCAGAGGGAAGGCAGGGGAGAGGGGATAAGAGATCAACCAAAGGACTTGTATGCATGCATATGAGCAGGACAAATGAACACAGACAGGAGAAGGGTGAGGGCATGTGCTGAGGAGTGGGAGCGGCCAGGGAGTGGTCAATGGGGAAAAAAGGACACTCATGTAATACTTTAAACAATAAAGGATTTAATTTTTTAAAAAAAAAGATTACAACACAATTCACAATAGTGTCATGAAAGAACCAAGTTTCAACCCCAAGTCTATGTTCAAAAGGGGGAAAAAATGACATCTGTGGAGCATCCACCCTCTAGGAGTGTATAGAGTCCTGTCAATTCTATGAGAGAGGATTTTCCTCTCCATTTTACATTAACGGACAGACACTTGAAAGGCTAACTTGCCCAGGTCAAATAGCTTGTAAATAGCAATAGCAGGATCCTGACTCAAGTCTGTCTACCTCTATACCCCTGTCCTCTTCCCCATTACATCCACCCTTCTCTGTGCCTCAAAAGCTAATTGTAACTATCATTACAAGAATCATGAACATTTATTGAATGCTGACTCTGTATCAAACACTCTACTAAGGGCTTTATATGTATTATTTAAGAAAGGTCAAGAAAGATGACTGTGACATAAACACAAAGGAGTTACCCACCCAGGAGGGATAGAAATGCCGCTTCTCAGGTCCCTTCTTCTTTTTTAAAAAAAATTCATTTCAGAGAGGAAGGGAGAGGAAGAGAGAGAT
>NW_005360256.1:0-1003 GCF_000412655.1 Myotis brandtii | reverse complement strand
GGAGGTGCGGAGGTACGGAAAGGGCTGGTCCAGCACCGGATGTGCCACTTTTTTAATAAGGAGGGAAAGCCCCTCTGTGGAGTCCACCTGGAGGAACAAGGAGTCCCAGCCCCATACCAGACCCCAGCCCAGGGTCCCAGGGCTGGGGAAAGAAGTCCCTACAGGCCAAAAGAACTACAGGCCATAAAAACCAGTCCGGATTGGGCCTGAGTGACACACAGTCTGCTGGAGACCCAGCTGCTCCTCTTAAAAGGCCGGCACCACAAACTGAATTTAAAAGTTCCCACTTCCTCTGAGCTCCAGTGCCAGGCGAGGCTTTGGGGGACAAAGACATATGGGGAGCAACTGGACTGTCTGGCATAAGGGCAGGAACTCAGGGGCAGCTTTCTTTCAGATGGAGGTGTTTGCAGAGGTCATTGTTCCCATGCTGGGACCTCCCCAGTTCAGGGCTGACTAGCAGCCATTTCTGTTTCCTCTGCCCTGGTCATTTCCTGAGCCCCCACCTTACCTAATTTACAACCCTACCCAAGCTGTGGGCAACAGCTTTTGCATATGAATGGTCTGTCCTTTCTCAGGCTAAAACTCTATTAAACAAGCTGCAGCTGTGTCAGATAGCCCCAAACCTGCAATAAAAGGGCACAAAAAACAGCACCAGCACCAGCCTGCCTTGCTTTATAGCTGGGCCTCATCTGGGCACTTCCAAACCTGACACAAAGGAGGAATCTGCAGATCTTTCTGTATCTCCTGCTGGATGGCCCCAGGCAGTGGCTGACTTTGCACATCCCTGGAGATACAAGAGCCAGTGTATTCAGTGGTCAGTGTGAGACCATACCAGATTACATCTCTTCACATCCATAAGTGACTCAAGGGGCAGACTCAGTGAGCACCAAAGCCCCACTGAAGCAAGTCCTTCCCCTAAGGGTGACTCCTGCACAGCAGCTCTCCCACAGTAGTTGCAGCTGGTCTCCACAGCCAATTGGCTTGGAGGTCAATTTCTCCCAGT
>NW_005360255.1:0-796 GCF_000412655.1 Myotis brandtii | reverse complement strand
CTGGGCCTCTAGTCTATACTAATAAAAGGGCAATATGGTAATTAAACCAGATATCCTTCTGACGTCCTTCCAGACAAAGCCATGGTGGCGGGGGCCAAGGCAGAGGTGGTTAGGGGCGATCAGCCAGCAGGGGAGAGCAGTTAGGGACATCAGGCAGGCAGTCAGAGTGGTTAGGGGCAATCAGGTAGGAAGGCAGGTGAGCAGTTAGGAGCCAGCGGTCCTGGATTGCGAGAAGGATGTCCGACTGCTGGTTAAACTGGCAGTCAGACATCCCCTGAGGGGTCCCAGATAGGAGAGGGTGCAGGCCGGGCTGAGGGAACCTCCCCTCTTGTGCCCGAATTTCATGCACCAGGCCTCTAGTTAGTTTATAAAGATACTCTAAAGTTTTAAGAAACTTTAGGAGTAGTTTTATTAATCTATCCAATTTCATGTCACCTAAAATACTTAATCTGCTTTCTTATACATAGTAGATGATTAGCAACTGTTGTTTGCATGACTGAAGGATGTTAGAAGAGTATATGAATGATAGAATGATGGTTAACTTGTGTTTTATAATTTTTTAATGTGTACTGCATTAAATTCCACACCATAGTTGCAATTTCTCATTTATTTATTAATAAACTAAATTTTACACCTTGATAGAATTGGATTTTACAACATGAAGTTGACTATTATGTCTTGGAAATTTCTTTTATTGCTAAACTCTTCAAACAACATTCAGTAAGTATTTAAATTAACTATATGGAACAATATAAAAGTTGGCTCTCTTTATAGTTGACTAAGCTAATTTTTTTAA
>NW_005360254.1:0-1915 GCF_000412655.1 Myotis brandtii | reverse complement strand
ATTTAATGTGGTCTGTGTTAAGATGTAACAAAACAATGTATTTCAAACTAACCATCTGTCAATGGACGAATATCAAGGTATTTTTCCACAAGGAACTTGGCTACCTCCATGTGTCCTGAACATGATCCACATAGATGAAGGTAAAGACTTCAATGACCTCTATGGCTGGTATCAGCCCCTCTTCCCATACTAGCTGGTCTCCTGGGCAAGGAGAGGTGCAGGCTGCCAGGGTCCAGAAACATGCTTCAGTAGGCAGAGCGATACTCCCTGGAATGGGGCCTGCAGAGCACCGGGCGGGGACCCTTCCCGCACCGCTAGGACAGGACCCTCACCTCAGCCACCCGAGGGCCTGGTGCAGGCTCCGCGGGAATGCCCTCTCAAGGCCTGTTTCCTCCACCACGACCTTGTCTCCCTTCTGGTCCTGCATCGATCCCTTTCATTGCTTAAGGGGGTGTGAGCCCCTTTGGCTGCTGCAATGGTGGCCCGGGGGCAGCTGGGTGAGGGGAGCTGGGGAGCCCCACGAAGGTTTGGTTGTGGCCACCAGCGCCCATCTGGCTGTCCCTTCTGGCTCCCTTCTGGCCCTTCTTTTCAGAACTGGCCACTGCCCCATCGGGCTGTACCCAGCTTCTTCGTGCTCCCCAGCATCACTGCCATTCAGATTCTGCAAAAACTCCCGGGCAACGCTGCCATCTCCACCGTAAGGGCCAGATTCCTGATCCAAGGTGCTCTGTTCTTGAGTGGGACGCCTGGCTGCTTCTCCCGGACAGGACTTGGGGGCAGAGAGCGGACCGTCTATGCAGCTGACTAGAGAGGGGTTACCTTTCTGTGGATGTGCATGTGAGGAATTTAGGGGTTATTTGAGGCCGTAGGGAAGGATTGTGTCCCTAGAAAGTGGGCGGGGCTCCCTCGGGCCATTCCCCATCTCACCACTCACCAGACAGGTCTGAGCCGTCAGTGAGGATGTCCCCAGGGCGTGAATTCCACCTCTTTCAGGAAAAGTGGACTGGGATTCCCTCCCTTCCTCGCCCTGCGAGCCTCTGGCCGAGCCATTGGCCTCGGGCTCCTCGGGAAAGGTCGGCCTCCAAGAAGATTCTGGTTCAAAGGCCCGATGGTTGGAGGAGCTGGGGCAGCTGCCCAGGATCGCTGCGGATTGTTGGGTCCGTGTGGCCCGGGGGGAGGGCCAGCCGGGTGAAATGGAGGCTGCGGCAGGGGAGGCTACTGGAACTTCCCGCAAAGGGGAGAGCCGTGATGCTTCAGCACCGAGGTCTGGACAGCGCCCTCCGTGCCGGCTGGAGGCGCCCTAAAATCAAGTGTCCTCCGCTTCACCAGAGCTGGGTCTGTGAGGCAAGATGGGAGGGTCGCTGGGGCCCGTCCTCTGTCGGAGCTCGCAGCTCGCAGCTCAGCCCTGGTGTGCTAACCGACAGAGACAGAGGGGAGACGATGGAAGATGGTGGACAAATGATGACCCTGGCAGAGCCATCCTGGAGTAGCATGCCAGCTGGACCCCTCCTAGGCGCCAGGCCTTCCTCCCACTGCTTAAGTGCAATATGGTGCTAAGAGGGAAGTTTCTCCTAAGAATTTAAGACAATAAATATTAAACATCAAAGTGAGTTTTGAGGCAGATCACCATACAGAATTGGCAAAAAAGAAAAAGAAGTGGCTGAGAAACTGTTAGTGATTGTTAAACCCTTTCCCTCATATTGAGAGCATCAAAGAGAATGAAGAGGATTTCTAAACTTTTGGAAAGAGCACCACAGAGGAAAGGAGGTTGCTTGCCCCATAGTTCAAACCTAGTAAGAGAAGCTCCAACAGGCCACCTGGGGAGCTTGATATGTGTCCTCTGGAGTTTGGGGATCAGTGGCCTGATGTATATTTTTGCTGAATAAACAAACCCAAGGGTCACGAGATAGCCTGA
>NW_005360253.1:0-586 GCF_000412655.1 Myotis brandtii | reverse complement strand
CTCCTGCTTTGAGTGTCTGCCCCCTGGTGGCCAGTGCACTTCATACCTACCAGATGATCAAACAGTCCGATGGTCGCTTAGCCTTTTATATACACTGAGCGGCCAGATTATTATGACCACCCCATCAGTACTTCGTTGGGCCACCTTTTGCCTTCAATACTGCGGCTATTCTTCTTGGCATTGACTCCACGAGATGTTGAAAGGTGATGCGAGGAATCTGACACCATGCCTGATGAATAGCACTGTCCAGTTCTGTGAGATTTGATGGTTGTGGAACCAGCTGCCTGATGGCTCTTTTAACTTCGTCCCACAAATGCTCAATTGGATTGAGATCTGGTGATTGTGGGGGCCACCTAAGCAAGGTAAAGTCTCCCTCATGTTCTTGAAACCACTCCTGCACAATACGAGCACCGTGGCATGGCGCATTGTCTTGTTGGAAGAAGCCATCTCCATTGGGATACGCCATCAACATGATAGGATGAACTTGATCAGCAACGATACTTAGGTATGTTGTGCTATTCAGTGTTACGGCCAAAGGTGATCCTGAGTGGCGGGGGGGGTGAAAGGATTGAGAAAAGACAGACAA
>NW_005360252.1:0-488 GCF_000412655.1 Myotis brandtii | reverse complement strand
AAAGGAAACCAGAGGCTGCTTTACAAAGACCTTCCCATCCCCAGCTCAGCTCACCTCATCCCAGCACCTCTGTGCTCCGTCCTGAGCCCCAGGGGTGAAGTAAGAGGAGGGACATGGAGCCTGGGGAGGACTCACCTGCCTGCACACGGGTCCTCTGGTCCAGACTCAGCCCTGGAAGAGAGTCCCTGTGAGAGATTTGCACCCGGGCGTCTCAGCTGGTTCCCTTCCCATCAGGGCCCCGTCCACTGGAGCTGCCTGAGCCTGCGGGAGTAGGATGGGCAGCCGCCCCTCCTACTCCCCGTCCCTGTGACCACAACTGACCGAGGCAGAGAAGAACAGAGAGGATGGACGTCATGGCGTCTGCTCTGAGGGCTCCTGCTCTGCAGATGGAGGAGGCCTGGACCTGAAGGACAGAGACACACAGGATGTGGTGAGTCAGGAGCTGCTGCCGCCTTCTGGGTTTACACAGCTGTGGATCCATAGCCAGG
>NW_005360251.1:18370-18592 GCF_000412655.1 Myotis brandtii | reverse complement strand
CCCCCCAGGCACCAGGGGCCCCCGGACACCCCGAGACTGGGCCAGCTCCTCTCTGAGTCCCTCCAGTTACTCCCTGCCCAGGGGAGCCCCCTCCCCGCCTCTCCTAGGCTGTCCTTCCCTGGAGGACAGAGCGGGCATGGGGTGGCCCTGGCCAGGGACCTGGAGCCGGTGCTCCCGAGGGTGCGTCGGGCGCTTGCTGCCCCGAAGGTTAATCCCGAAGAT
>NW_005360251.1:17008-17673 GCF_000412655.1 Myotis brandtii | reverse complement strand
GGAAGACAGCACAGACCCCAACCCTGTGTCTCAGGGAGGGGAGTGCCCAGGGCTGGGGGGTTAAACCCGGGAGGCTTCTTGGAGGAGGCGGCATGTGTGCTCAGGAGCAGGTTTTCCTCCTACGGTCTCGGTCTCCGTTACAGTCTCCGTCCACGTGGAGGTTTATGCCCCAGGGCGGAGGCGGGCTCGCTACCTTTGTGGCAACATTCGGAGCTGAGGAAAGGGGGCGTGGCCCTCGGGACATTGTGCTTGGGAAGGCCCTGGGGTGGGGGTTCCCAGGCCCCGCGGGTCAGAGGGTACAGGACTAAGGGTGGGTGAGTGAGTGGTGTGGGGCTGGGGAGGGGTATGGGGTGCTTGGGCCCTTCGGTTTCTGTTTTGTGACGTGGTTTCCTTCGCCGGCTGGTCTCGGGGTGACTGCAGACTCCCCGTTAGAGGTGGGGGCCCTGGCGTCTCAGAGACTCCTGAGGTGGGGGTGGGCGAGACTGTCTGCTCCCAGAGAAACCGGGCCTTTCCCGTCATTCCCACCGGTGGGCAGCTGGGAGGCACACGGGGTGGGGGGGGTGTCCCGTCCAGCTGGGCCCACCGGCTCCATCCCGGGCGGCCTGTCTGAGCCCGAGGCGGGACACCCTCCCGACAGCTGGCTCTCATCCGTCGCCCGTCCTCGG
>NW_005360251.1:14981-15199 GCF_000412655.1 Myotis brandtii | reverse complement strand
AGTGGCTCCTCGCACAGGCTGGGCGCATCTGGAAGCGTTTGATTTGACAGAGTGTCGCTTTACATTGCCGAAATGAGCGTAAGCGGTTTCTGACCCACCAAGTGAGAAACGTGATCTGGGTTTACTGCCGACCCTTTAAATAAAAAACAGATCGCTTATTAAACCATTATCTCTCAGGGGTGGGGGGGCGGCCATAGGCGCAGATGGGAGCGGATGCG
>NW_005360251.1:3044-13376 GCF_000412655.1 Myotis brandtii | reverse complement strand
GGCCTCCATGCGTCACAGGGACAGCCTGGCTGGGTGCGCAGGCCGCACGGGCTGCTGCCGGCCTTGAATGGGCCTCCCATGCAACAGAGGCCCTCGGGGTGGGCGGGGTGTCGGGTTCCCCAATACAGGGTGGGCGCTGCATCTCCATGGCCTGGGAGCGTCCAGGCTGAGGTGGCTGGGACCAAGGGTCTCCAGGCGACAGTTGGGACTTGGGGCTGTGTCTGGCTCAGGGGCAGCTGGGTCCCCGGGCTCCTGGTGGCCCAGGTCCAGGGTGGGGCCAAGTAGGCGGCTCCGGACGCTGCCCCCCTCCAATGCCTCCTCTCCTCTGGCCGCCTCCTCTTGTCCATGTGTCTGACTCCCCGTCCCACCCTCCCCCAGGCTGGGCTCTGGCCGTGGGAGCCTGGTCCGCCCTTGTCCTGCTGGTGGCCCAGGTCCAGGGTGGGGCCAAGTAGGCGGCTCCGGACGCTGCCCCCCTCCAATGCCTCCTCTCCTCTGGCCGCCTCCTCTTGTCCACGTGTCTGACTCCCCGTCTCACCCCCCCCAGGCTGGGCTCTGGCCGTGGGAGCCTGGTCCCCCCTTGTCCTACCCGGCTGCCTCCCTGACCCGCCTCTTGTCTCACAGCCCCTAGAGGCTGCCTTATGGTACCTGCAGGTGAGCCATGGGCACGGTTCCTCTGGGCCTGGGGCCTCCTGGTTCCCTGATTGCCAGGAACACACTCATGAGGACCTGCACACTTACTCTTGAGGGCATGCACACTCACACTCATGAAGACATGCACACTCACACTCACGAGGGCATGCACACTCACACACTCTCATGAGAACATGCACACTCACACGAGCATGAGGACATGCACGCTCACACACTCTCACGAGGACATGCACACTCACACACGAGGGCATGCACACTCACACTCATGAAGACATGCACACTCACACTCACGAGGGCATGCACACTCACACACTCTCACGAGGACATGCACACTCACACGAGCATGAGGACATGCACACTCACACACACATGTGAGCGTGCACTCGTGCACTCACTCTCAGAGCAGGAGCTCCTGGCACTGCAGCCTGCTTCCCCTCCTCCACCTCGAGTCCCTGACTTGCAGCCCCTCCCTTGCCCTGTCCGGCCCCGGCCGATGTGCGGGTTAACCGCTGGATTGATTATTTTCTCTGAATAAGGGGGGTCTGTGCGACGAGGACATGCACACTCACACACGAGGGCATGCACACTCACACTCATGAAGACATGCACACTCACACTCACGAGGGCATGCACACTCACACACTCTCACAAGGGCATGCACACTCACACACTCACATGAGAACATGCACACTCACACGAGCATGAGGACATGCACGCTCACACACTCTCACGAGGACATGCACACTCACACGAGCATGAGGACATGCACGCTCACACACTCTCACGAGGACATGCACACTCACACGAGCATGAGGACATGCACGCTCACACACTCTCACGAGGACATGCACACTCACACGAGCATGAGGACATGCACGCTCACACACTCTCACGAGGACATGCACACTCACACACGAGGGCATGCACACTCACACTCATGAAGACATGCACACTCACACTCACGAGGGCATGCACACTCACACACTCTCACAAGGGCATGCACACTCACACACTCACATGAGAACATGCACACTCACACGAGCATGAGGACATGCACGCTCACACACTCTCACGAGGACATGCACACTCACACGAGCATGAGGACATGCACGCTCACACACTCTCACGAGGACATGCACACTCACACGAGCATGAGGACATGCACGCTCACACACTCTCACGAGGACATGCACACTCACACGAGCATGAGGACATGCACGCTCACACACTCTCACGAGGACATGCACACTCACACACGAGGGCATGCACACTCACACTCATGAAGACATGCACACTCACACTCACGAGGGCATGCACACTCACACACTCTCACAAGGGCATGCACACTCACACACTCACATGAGAACATGCACACTCACACGAGCATGAGGACATGCACGCTCACACACTCTCACGAGGACATGCACACTCACACGAGCATGAGGACATGCACGCTCACACACTCTCACGAGGACATGCACACTCACACGAGCATGAGGACATGCACGCTCACACACTCTCACGAGGACATGCACACTCACACGAGCATGAGGACATGCACGCTCACACACTCTCACGAGGACATGCACACTCACACACGAGGGCATGCACACTCACACTCATGAAGACATGCACACTCACACTCACGAGGGCATGCACACTCACACACTCTCACAAGGGCATGCACACTCACACACTCACATGAGAACATGCACACTCACACGAGCATGAGGACATGCACGCTCACACACTCTCACGAGGACATGCACACTCACACGAGCATGAGGACATGCACGCTCACACACTCTCACGAGGACATGCACACTCACACGAGCATGAGGACATGCACGCTCACACACTCTCACGAGGACATGCACACTCACACGAGCATGAGGACATGCACGCTCACACACTCTCACGAGGACATGCACACTCACACACGAGGGCATGCACACTCACACTCATGAAGACATGCACACTCACACTCACGAGGGCATGCACACTCACACACTCTCACAAGGGCATGCACACTCACACACTCACATGAGAACATGCACACTCACACGAGCATGAGGACATGCACGCTCACACACTCTCACGAGGACATGCACACTCACACGAGCATGAGGACATGCACGCTCACACACTCTCACGAGGACATGCACACTCACACGAGCATGAGGACATGCACGCTCACACACTCTCACGAGGACATGCACACTCACACGAGCATGAGGACATGCACGCTCACACACTCTCACGAGGACATGCACACTCACACACGAGGGCATGCACACTCACACTCATGAAGACATGCACACTCACACTCACGAGGGCATGCACACTCACACACTCTCACAAGGGCATGCACACTCACACACTCACATGAGAACATGCACACTCACACGAGCATGAGGACATGCACGCTCACACACTCTCACGAGGACATGCACACTCACACACGAGGGCATGCACACTCACACTCATGAAGACATGCACACTCACACTCACGAGGGCATGCACACTCACACACTCTCACGAGGACATGCACACTCACACGAGCATGAGGACATGCACGCTCACACACTCTCACGAGGACATGCACACTCACACACGAGGGCATGCACACTCACACTCATGAAGACATGCACACTCACACTCACGAGGGCATGCACACTCACACACTCTCACGAGGACATGCACACTCACACGAGCATGAGGACATGCACGCTCACACACTCTCACGAGGACATGCACACTCACACACGAGGGCATGCACACTCACACTCATGAAGACATGCACACTCACACTCACGAGGGCATGCACACTCACACACTCTCACGAGGACATGCACACTCACACGAGCATGAGGACATGCACGCTCACACACTCTCACGAGGACATGCACACTCACACACGAGGGCATGCACACTCACACTCATGAAGACATGCACACTCACACTCACGAGGGCATGCACACTCACACACTCTCACGAGGACATGCACACTCACACGAGCATGAGGACATGCACGCTCACACACTCTCACGAGGACATGCACACTCACACACGAGGGCATGCACACTCACACTCATGAAGACATGCACACTCACACTCACGAGGGCATGCACACTCACACACTCTCACGAGGACATGCACACTCACACGAGCATGAGGACATGCACGCTCACACACTCTCACGAGGACATGCACACTCACACACGAGGGCATGCACACTCACACTCATGAAGACATGCACACTCACACTCACGAGGGCATGCACACTCACACACTCTCACGAGGACATGCACACTCACACGAGCATGAGGACATGCACGCTCACACACTCTCACGAGGACATGCACACTCACACACGAGGGCATGCACACTCACACTCATGAAGACATGCACACTCACACTCACGAGGGCATGCACACTCACACACTCTCACGAGGACATGCACACTCACACGAGCATGAGGACATGCACGCTCACACACTCTCACGAGGACATGCACACTCACACACGAGGGCATGCACACTCACACTCATGAAGACATGCACACTCACACTCACGAGGGCATGCACACTCACACACTCTCACGAGGACATGCACACTCACACGAGCATGAGGACATGCACGCTCACACACTCTCACGAGGACATGCACACTCACACACGAGGGCATGCACACTCACACTCATGAAGACATGCACACTCACACTCACGAGGGCATGCACACTCACACACTCTCACGAGGACATGCACACTCACACGAGCATGAGGACATGCACGCTCACACACTCTCACGAGGACATGCACACTCACACACGAGGGCATGCACACTCACACTCATGAAGACATGCACACTCACACTCACGAGGGCATGCACACTCACACACTCTCACGAGGACATGCACACTCACACGAGCATGAGGACATGCACGCTCACACACTCTCACGAGGACATGCACACTCACACACGAGGGCATGCACACTCACACTCATGAAGACATGCACACTCACACTCACGAGGGCATGCACACTCACACACTCTCACGAGGACATGCACACTCACACGAGCATGAGGACATGCACGCTCACACACTCTCACGAGGACATGCACACTCACACACGAGGGCATGCACACTCACACTCATGAAGACATGCACACTCACACTCACGAGGGCATGCACACTCACACACTCTCACGAGGACATGCACACTCACACGAGCATGAGGACATGCACGCTCACACACTCTCACGAGGACATGCACACTCACACACGAGGGCATGCACACTCACACTCATGAAGACATGCACACTCACACTCACGAGGGCATGCACACTCACACACTCTCACGAGGACATGCACACTCACACGAGCATGAGGACATGCACGCTCACACACTCTCACGAGGACATGCACACTCACACACGAGGGCATGCACACTCACACTCATGAAGACATGCACACTCACACTCACGAGGGCATGCACACTCACACACTCTCACGAGGACATGCACACTCACACGAGCATGAGGACATGCACGCTCACACACTCTCACGAGGACATGCACACTCACACACGAGGGCATGCACACTCACACTCATGAAGACATGCACACTCACACTCACGAGGGCATGCACACTCACACACTCTCACGAGGACATGCACACTCACACGAGCATGAGGACATGCACGCTCACACACTCTCACGAGGACATGCACACTCACACACGAGGGCATGCACACTCACACTCATGAAGACATGCACACTCACACTCACGAGGGCATGCACACTCACACACTCTCACGAGGACATGCACACTCACACGAGCATGAGGACATGCACGCTCACACACTCTCACGAGGACATGCACACTCACACACGAGGGCATGCACACTCACACTCATGAAGACATGCACACTCACACTCACGAGGGCATGCACACTCACACACTCTCACGAGGACATGCACACTCACACGAGCATGAGGACATGCACGCTCACACACTCTCACGAGGACATGCACACTCACACACGAGGGCATGCACACTCACACTCATGAAGACATGCACACTCACACTCACGAGGGCATGCACACTCACACACTCTCACGAGGACATGCACACTCACACGAGCATGAGGACATGCACGCTCACACACTCTCACGAGGACATGCACACTCACACACGAGGGCATGCACACTCACACTCATGAAGACATGCACACTCACACTCACGAGGGCATGCACACTCACACACTCTCACGAGGACATGCACACTCACACGAGCATGAGGACATGCACGCTCACACACTCTCACGAGGACATGCACACTCACACACGAGGGCATGCACACTCACACTCATGAAGACATGCACACTCACACTCACGAGGGCATGCACACTCACACACTCTCACGAGGACATGCACACTCACACGAGCATGAGGACATGCACGCTCACACACTCTCACGAGGACATGCACACTCACACACGAGGGCATGCACACTCACACTCATGAAGACATGCACACTCACACTCACGAGGGCATGCACACTCACACACTCTCACGAGGACATGCACACTCACACGAGCATGAGGACATGCACGCTCACACACTCTCACGAGGACATGCACACTCACACACGAGGGCATGCACACTCACACTCATGAAGACATGCACACTCACACTCACGAGGGCATGCACACTCACACACTCTCACGAGGACATGCACACTCACACGAGCATGAGGACATGCACGCTCACACACTCTCACGAGGACATGCACACTCACACACGAGGGCATGCACACTCACACTCATGAAGACATGCACACTCACACTCACGAGGGCATGCACACTCACACACTCTCACGAGGACATGCACACTCACACGAGCATGAGGACATGCACGCTCACACACTCTCACGAGGACATGCACACTCACACACGAGGGCATGCACACTCACACTCATGAAGACATGCACACTCACACTCACGAGGGCATGCACACTCACACACTCTCACGAGGACATGCACACTCACACGAGCATGAGGACATGCACGCTCACACACTCTCACGAGGACATGCACACTCACACACGAGGGCATGCACACTCACACTCATGAAGACATGCACACTCACACTCACGAGGGCATGCACACTCACACACTCTCACGAGGACATGCACACTCACACGAGCATGAGGACATGCACGCTCACACACTCTCACGAGGACATGCACACTCACACACGAGGGCATGCACACTCACACTCATGAAGACATGCACACTCACACTCACGAGGGCATGCACACTCACACACTCTCACGAGGACATGCACACTCACACGAGCATGAGGACATGCACGCTCACACACTCTCACGAGGACATGCACACTCACACACGAGGGCATGCACACTCACACTCATGAAGACATGCACACTCACACTCACGAGGGCATGCACACTCACACACTCTCACGAGGACATGCACACTCACACGAGCATGAGGACATGCACGCTCACACACTCTCACGAGGACATGCACACTCACACACGAGGGCATGCACACTCACACTCATGAAGACATGCACACTCACACTCACGAGGGCATGCACACTCACACACTCTCACGAGGACATGCACACTCACACGAGCATGAGGACATGATGAGTGCCGTCAGCAGATGGTCGCGATCCTGGAGAGACGGGGCCACGCGCTGCCTTCAGAAGTTGGGGGGCGCTGTCTCATTTGTTCCCGGTCCCTCTGCCACTTCCTGGCCTCCCTTGTGACCGTCACGCCCGCCCCGGCCCAGCCACCTGTGGTGCCACCCCACGGGGAGGAGAACAAATGCTGTGTGCCCGTCCCCTCCACACAGCGCCCTCCGGGGGTGACAGCAAGGGGAGCCCATGTTCTGGGGAGCAGGGCTCTGGGCGGATGGCTTTTTCTCAAAATGCTTCCCTGGTCCCTGCTGATTTCTGCGAGGGGGAGGGGTGTGCGCCGTGTGGCGAGGGTGGGAGGGCCTTTCAGGGCCCTGTCGCTGGATTCCTAGGCAGGGACAGGGCCACCGGGTGTGCAGGGAGGCTTGGGGCGCCACAGCCATGGGGACCACTTTCCTGGGGGGCTGAAGCAAAGTCCCACAAACTGAGGGTTAAAGGAAGAGACGTGGACCCTCACAGTCCGGGGTCAGGATCTGAAATCCAGGTGTGGGCAGGGCTGGCCCCTCCACAGGCTCCCGGGCGGGCAGCTGCTTCCTGCCCCTGCCAGCGTGGGGGCTCCAGGCAGCCCCCCGCTCTACGCCTCCACCCACATGGCCTTCCCCACCCTGTCTCCTCTGGGTTAGGGCCGTTCCAAGTCCAGAATGGCCTCATTGCAAACCCTTAACGAGGTCCATCTGTGAGACCCTGCTTGCAAACAAGGTCACGGGCTAGGGGGCAGGTGGACGCTCTGGGTTAGGGCCGTTCCAAGTCCAGAATGGCCTCATCGCAAACCCTTAACGAGGTCCATCTGTGAGACCCTGCTCGCAAACAAGGTCACGGGCTAGGGGGCAGGTGGACGCGACTTTGGGGGACACCGTTCACGTCTTACACGGGGGGAGGGGTTTCCCTGTTTTCACCGAGTGACGGGCAGCCGGTGTGATGACCAGTGTGGAGCCAGGCTGGGCGGCCGGGGACCAAGGAGGCTGCCAGTGGGCGTGGCTCAGCGGTGGGCGTGGCTCAGCGGTGGGCGTGGCTCAGCGGTGGGCGTGGCTCAGCGGTGGGCGTGGCTCAGCGGTGGGCGTGGCTCAGCGGTGGGCGTGGCTCAGCGGTGGGCGTGGCTCAGCGGTGGGCGTGGCTCAGCGGTGGGCGTGGCTCAGCGGTGGGCGTGGCTCAGCGGTGGGCGTGGCTCAGCGGTGGGCGTGGCTCAGCGGTGGGCGTGGCTCAGCGGTGGGCGTGGCTCAGCGGTGGGCGTGGCTCAGCGGTGGGCGTGGCTCAGCGGTGGGCGTGGCTCAGCGGTGGGCGTGGCTCAGCGGTGGGCGTGGCTCAGCGGTGGGCGTGGCTCAGCGGTGGGCGTGGCTCAGCGGTGGGCGTGGCTCAGCGGTGGGCGTGGCTCAGCGGTGGGCGTGGCTCAGCGGTGGGCGTGGCTCAGCGGTGGGCGTGGCTCAGCGGTGGGCGTGGCTCAGCGGTGGGCGTGGCTCAGCGGTGGGCGTGGCTCAGCGGTGGGCGTGGCTCAGCGGTGGGCGTGGCTCAGCGGTGGGCGTGGCTCAGCGGTGGGCGTGGCTCAGCGGTGGGCGTGGCTCAGCGGTGGGCGTGGCTCAGCGGTGGGCGTGGCTCAGCGGTGGGCGTGGCTCAGCGGTGGGCGTGGCTCAGCGGTGGGCGTGGCTCAGCGGTGGGCGTGGCTCAGCGGTGGGCGTGGCTCAGCGGTGGGCGTGGCTCAGCGGTGGGCGTGGCTCAGCGGTGGGCGTGGCTCAGCGGTGGGCGTGGCTCAGCGGTGGGCGTGGCTCAGCGGTGGGCGTGGCTCAGCGGTGGGCGTGGCTCAGCGGTGGGCGTGGCTCAGCGGTGGGCGTGGCTCAGCGGTGGGCGTGGCTCAGCGGTGGGCGTGGCTCAGCGGTGGGCGTGGCTCAGCGGTGGGCGTGGCTCAGCGGTGGGCGTGGCTCAGCGGTGGGCGTGGCTCAGCGGTGGGCGTGGCTCAGCGGTGGGCGTGGCTCAGCGGTGGGCGTGGCTCAGCGGTGGGCGTGGCTCAGCGGTGGGCGTGGCTCAGCGGTGGGCGTGGCTCAGCGGTGGGCGTGGCTCAGCGGTGGGCGTGGCTCAGCGGTGGGCGTGGCTCAGCGGTGGGCGTGGCTCAGCGGTGGGCGTGGCTCAGCGGTGGGCGTGGCTCAGCGGTGGGCGTGGCTCAGCGGTGGGCGTGGCTCAGCGGTGGGCGTGGCTCAGCGGTGGGCGTGGCTCAGCGGTGGGCGTGGCTCAGCGGTGGGCGTGGCTCAGCGGTGGGCGTGGCTCAGCGGTGGGCGTGGCTCAGCGGTGGGCGTGGCTCAGCGGTGGGCGTGGCTCAGCGGTGGGCGTGGCTCAGCGGTGGGCGTGGCTCAGCGGTGGGCGTGGCTCAGCGGTGGGCGTGGCTCAGCGGTGGGCGTGGCTCAGCGGTGGGCGTGGCTCAGCGGTGGGCGTGGCTCAGCGGTGGGCGTGGCTCAGCGGTGGGCGTGGCTCAGCGGTGGGCGTGGCTCAGCGGTGGGCGTGGCTCAGCGGTGGGCGTGGCTCAGCGGTGGGCGTGGCTCAGCGGTGGGCGTGGCTCAGCGGTGGGCGTGGCTCAGCGGTGGGCGTGGCTCAGCGGTGGGCGTGGCTCAGCGGTGGGCGTGGCTCAGCGGTGGGCGTGGCTCAGCGGTGGGCGTGGCTCGGGTCAGAGGTGGCCGTGGTGGGAGAGGGGTGAGCCCCTGGGAGGCCGGGCCCGACCCTTTTCCCCTTGGTCCTGCGAGCCCGCCGAGCCCCCCACATCCCAGGATGAACTCTTCCGGGCCCCAGACACCCCTCCTGACCTCCTGACCTCCTGACCTCCTGACCTCTAGGAGGCCCCCACCCGTGGATGGAGCCCAGGGTGGTGGTTACCAGGCCCCACCCCGTGCCCCTGAATGAGGCCCGTGGCTGAGTCCTGGCGTCCTCTCGGATCAGGCGGCAGTGGGGGAGCCCCTCTTCCCCGTCCCA
>NW_005360251.1:0-342 GCF_000412655.1 Myotis brandtii | reverse complement strand
ACGCGGGGGCCGGCGCGCTCAGCCTGGTGCGCGGCGCCCTAATGAAGCAATTAAGGCAAGGGTCCTCCGACTTTGATCTCGATGGGGTAATTTCTACAAAAACATCGCCGAGTGATAGATACCCATAACTCAGGGGCCTTAATTGTACTTAATTTGTTTGGAATACGAATGTGCATTTAATTAGAGCCCGGCCCGGCCCGCAGGCCTCAAGAAGGGCTGTCAGGGGAAATTAAGACCCGGGTTGCTTTCAAAGTCGCTGGTTTCTATCAGGCAAGGACAGCGGTCCTCAGCAGAAGGTTAGAGATAATTAGGCCGCGAGCTCCGCCCGAGAGCGGAGGGAAG
>NW_005360250.1:0-504 GCF_000412655.1 Myotis brandtii | reverse complement strand
TGCTGGATAGAGTATTCTTGCATTCAGTCCTTTGCTTGGCTTCACTTTGTAAATTTCTGTCCATTCTTTTCTGTCCTGATGTGTTTCTGTTGAGAAATCATTTGATAATCTAATGGGAGATCCCTTGTATGTAACTTTCCGTCTCTCTCTTGCATTTTTTAAGATGCTCTGTTTGTCCTGAACATTTGCCATGGTAATTTTGATGTGTCTTGGTGTGGGTCTTTTTGGTTCCACCTTGTTTGGGACTCTCTGTGCTTGTGTGATTTTTTTCTTCCCCACCTCAGGTAAGTTTTCTTAAATTATTTCTTCAAATAGGTTTTGTAACCCTTGTTTCTCTTTCTGTTGTTCTGGCACCCCTATTATTCATATGTTGTTTCATTTCATGTTGTCCCATGGCTCCCTTAGGCTCTCCTCCTGTGTTTTATTTTTTTTCTCCAATTGCTGTTGAGTTTGGGTGTGTTTTGTTGCCCTGTCTTCTAATTTGCTAATTCAGTCCTCCGCTTC
>NW_005360248.1:0-618 GCF_000412655.1 Myotis brandtii | reverse complement strand
AGGAAGGTGAGGCAGGGACGGTGCGAGGGCGCTGGCTCACCTCCCATGGATAACAATGACAAACTCTGGGCAAACGGTTTTTGAAAACACAACTATATGAAGGCACTGGAGAGCGACCAGAAGCAGGCAGAATCTTTCAAAGAACAGACCAAGGTGTGAGACTAAGTTTATATGGCTTTTCCTCTGTGTAGGGAGCGGCTACAAGGTTAAGCCTTGGACTGACCTATTGGCAAAGCCACAAACAAGTCCCAGCTTAGAGGGCACAGCCCTCTTGGCATAATTAGGCTTGACCTTATGACGCTCCCTAGATCCTTCCTAGGTAGCTAATGGGCTGTGGCAGGTGCAGCAAGTGCTGCCAAAACAAGTGAAACTCACAAGAACATTGTAACTATGGTGACCACTACCTTGTTTACCTCTGGCTATGAAATAAATGCTCAACTTGCCATCTGGGTCTTTCTCTGTGTGGCCTTAGCCAGGCACAGGGGATGCACCTAGACCCAGCTTATTCTCTTTGTCTTTTCTAAATCCTTCACTGTCCCTCCTCAGGCTCACTGTACCCTTCGCTGTGCTGGCCCGGCACACCTCTGGGCACAGGCCTCTGTCCATGTGGCAAGGGGC
>NW_005360247.1:0-824 GCF_000412655.1 Myotis brandtii | reverse complement strand
GGGCTGGGGGACCTGAGGCCGCACACCCCCACCCTAGAGCAGAGGCCGGGGGACCTGGAGCTGTGCCAGGGGAACTGAGGCTTCACCCCCCACCGAGTGGGGTTTGACAGGGGACTATAGGCTGCGCCCCCCACCTGGCGGGGCTTGGTGGTGGATCTGAGGCTGCGCCCTCTGCCCTGTGCCAGGCCAGGGGACCTGAGGCTGCACCCGCCACCCTGTGGGAATTGACGGGGTGGAGCTAGCTGGGTTTGGGTCTTGCGCAATTTTGAGGAACATATGGATGGGCAGGTACTTGACTCTGGATCCCGCAGCATGCCCCAGACTCTGACAGGAGGGAGATTTTCATATTCATATTACTATTTTTCTTTCATCTTTGACACTTCTATTGTAGAGAAAGGGCAAACAGCAATATTAAAATATTTCCTCTAATTAATTCCCTTTTAATGTGCATGGATTTCATGCACTGAGCCACTAGTATAGTATAATATCACAAAATGTAGGAAATATTAAAATCTGCAAATAACAGGATTGCTTCTATTATATTCTAACTTCCTCTGGCTCTATTTTGGTTCATTAGTTTATGTTGTTCATTATATTCCACAAATGAGTGAGACCATGTGATATTTATCTTTCTCTGATTGGCTTATTTCGCTCACCATAATGCTCTCCAGGTCCATCCATGATGTTGCAAATGGCAAGAGTTCCTTCTTTTTTACAGAAGCGTAGTATTCCATTGTATAGATGTACCACTATTTTTTTAAACCACTCATCTACTAATGGGCACTTAGGCTATTTCAAAGCTTAGCTATTTTAAATTATGCTGC
>NW_005360246.1:0-768 GCF_000412655.1 Myotis brandtii | reverse complement strand
CAGGTAATTGTCAACAATACAGCAGTAAATATCAACATGAAGTAGGTTATTATTGTAGATCATGCAGGGAGAACAAAGGATAAAATATTTAACTGCAGCAGTGTTTGACTATATTCTGTGCAGTGAGAAAACCTGAAGTTTTTCAAGGTCCACCATTTCTTACTTCTTTTCAGTCAGGTCAAGTTTCTAAACTTTCTAAATCTTCGTTTTCTGGCTAATGAAAAGAAAATAGGATTCTGCCTAGTCTCTTATCTACCTACTCCAGGACTTCTGTGAGGATCAAATGAGATGAGGCACTGGAAAACGCTTTACAGACATTTGGTTAAAGTGTAAAATGTTTCCACCTGGCTATAAAGCAAGTCGTGTTCCTGGGCTGAAGAAACTGCAAGGAGGCTAGTTGCTAGGGAGCAGAAGCCAGGTGTTGCTATGTGACATCATTACCTGGTGCCTGTTTCCAGGCTGGACTGGGCTGTGGGCCGCATTTTGTGCCATGGGGTCTCAGCAGCATCAGCTGCGATTTGGTGGGCTGTCACTCCAGGGTGGTGGCGGAACTGTGTCCCACTTGGGGCAAGCCGAGTGTTGCTTTGTGGATGCCAGGTCCGCAGTGACATTTCTCTGTAAATGGCCAGTGTGTGTCATAGCAGCTCTTGCATTGAGCGTCTGCCCCCCTGGTGGTCAGTGCGTGGCATAGTGACCTGTCAGATGGTAGGACACTTAACATATTAGCGTTTTATATATATATACTAGAGGCCCGGTGAACAAAAATTT
>NW_005360245.1:0-948 GCF_000412655.1 Myotis brandtii | reverse complement strand
GAGAGAGAATCGTGGATTGGCTGCCTCCTGCACGCCCACACTGGCACTCGAGTCTGAAACCTGGGCATGGGCCCTGACTGGGAATTGAACCATGACCTCCTGGTTCATAGGTCAATGCTCAACCCCTGAGCCACGCCAGCCGGGCACATCTCATTATTTTTAAAGTGACGGTAGATGACTTTTTACTTCAGTCTCCATCTGCTTTGCCTGTTGTGCCGGCCGGACTTCTGCATTGTATTGTCGGGCAGAGTGGCGAGAGCAGACCGCAGCCTTGCCCGCCCTGTCGGGGAAGACATTCACTTATTCACCATTAGGTTGGATGTCAGCTGTAGGTGTCTGTGGATGTTCTTTATCGAGGTCAGGACAGTCCTCCCTGTTCCTGGTAACGGAGAGTCTGTGTCGTAGGCGGGTGTGGAGTTCTGTGCATCAGTTGATGCCATCAGGTGAGTTTCCTTCTTGCCTTGCTGATGTGCTGCCTTCCATTGGTTGAGCC
The DNA here is from genome assembly GCF_000412655.1 of Myotis brandtii. Taxonomy (NCBI): domain Eukaryota; kingdom Metazoa; phylum Chordata; class Mammalia; order Chiroptera; family Vespertilionidae; genus Myotis; species Myotis brandtii. The sequence goes on along the minus strand of NW_005360245.1, from coordinate 455 downwards.
AACCTTGCATTCCCAGAACAAACCCATTGGCGATTGGTTTATTCCTTTTAAGCATATATTGTGTTCAAAGTAAGGCTACTCTGGGAGCATAAAACATCACCCCGAGGGTTGGAGTGACGTCTGTAATGCGTGAACTGCAGGCAGAAGCGGAGACAGCGCCACCTGCGTGCTTAGCTCTAGCAGCCGTGTCCAGCTCTTCCAGGACCGGCCGAGCTGTGGGTTAGGGCTGGGCTGGGAAAGGGCCTCTGGCTCCTCCCGGTGCAGCTGGGGGACCCTCATTGCCTGCTGGGGCAGGCGGGGCTGGGGTAGTGGTCTGCCTGCGAGGGAGCCCGCCCTCGGCGCTCTGTACAATGCTGAGTACCCGACTTCCTAACTAATAAACGAATTTAGAACTTAAACTTGGAGCGCTGGTTACAGACTTTATTTTTTAAAAATATTTTATTGATTTTTTACAG
>NW_005360244.1:0-513 GCF_000412655.1 Myotis brandtii | reverse complement strand
TACTAGAGGTTAAGACAAAGGAAATTATGTGAAATCAGGCTGAAAGATCAAGCCACAATTCTTCCTTCTTGTGGCTTCTCAGAATCATCAGGCCTGATGGGACCCTGATAATTGCATCAGCACCTGGCACCTGGCTGAACTTAGATAATTACACCCACCCCCTGGCGCCTGAGCTAAAGGTCAGGACTGAGGACATCCCTGCCTTTGGCGAGGTATGTCTCCAGGTCATGGCTGCTGGACTCAGCCAAGGACGCTTGGCTTAGTTGCCCCCCAGGCGCTCTCTACACAGAAGAAAGGCCTGAAGAGTGCCATTAGCAATGTGTTGCCACCTCAAGGCTTCTGAATGTTAGGTTGGAGGAAGGCTAAGGAAAGAGTCATTCCAGTTAGTAAGGTTGGAGCTGAAGAAGTCGCTGTGGCAATGAACATGGTGAGAGATGACGCGATTGATGCCTGAGGTAGTCCTTGTGGACAAAGAAGCTATTTCCAGAAGACCTTCCTTTGTTTTGATGTACC
>NW_005360243.1:0-885 GCF_000412655.1 Myotis brandtii | reverse complement strand
GTTAACGAGCTCCTTAACGAGCTCGGTCTCGGAACAAGCCCTGACGGTCAGTTTACCACTCCAGAAAATCAGACACCCGCTTCATAGAGACAACTGCCACAGTTCTTTGTCCTCCTCATTATCAGTGATGTTCTTATGTCAAGTTTGCAATAGCATCATATTGATATTGGATAAACAATTGCATCATTTGAAGGATGTCGATGAGTCTTATACAAATGTGCTGTAAATGAAAGTGCTCACGGGATTTCCATATACTCCCCCACTCTCCAGGCCCACATATGATTTGTTCTCACAGATGGTACGTGGGTGGAAGTGATGGGCATCCCTTCTGGTCAGGTGTTAAGAGCTGGTGTGTGTTCTCTGTGTCCTTTCTTCCTCTGCTATGCCACTATGGAGGGGTATTGATGAACATCATTGTTGAAAATGTGACATGAACGATAAATAAAGCTTTGTATGTTAATAAATTGTGTTTGTAGTGTTACTTTGTAACCATGACATAGGCTAGCATTGCCCTGACCAATGGCAGAATTGTCACCAGAAGTGGAGAGTTACACGTTGTTAAGGACAAATGCCCCACAAATGCATATGTCAAAACTCTACCCTCCACTAGGATAGTTTTAGAAGATGGGGCCTGTGGGAAGTAATTCACATTAGATGAGACCATGAGGGTAGCATCCTCATGAATGAGAGTAGTGCCCTTCGAAGAGTATGGAAGTGTGTGATTCCTGTGCCTACACTCTGTCATGTGAGAATACAGTGGGGCCTTGACTTACGAGTGTCCTGACTAATGAGTTTTTTTTTTATTTTATTTTTTATTTTTTTCCATCTCTGTAGTTTTTTGTTGTTGTTTTTTTTATTTTATTTTATTTTATTTTTTAATTGCTT
>NW_005360242.1:0-745 GCF_000412655.1 Myotis brandtii | reverse complement strand
GGGACACGGGCTCTGCCGCTCATCCTGCACCGATGAGGGGAGAGGCCTGGAGACGGTGCCGATGGGTGCGGCCGCGTTTCTCAGAACTGGCTCCCACCCGTGTCCCAGGAGAGGCGCCTTCGGAGAGGAAGGGTTAGGGGCGCCTTCGGAGAGAAAGGGTTATGGGCGCTCCAGTCACCTCGCCCTGCGATGCCCTGTGCAGGGCCATGGCTGTCACGTGAGGGAACAGAACCGGGCGCAGGGAGTGAGGGGAGCTGAAGCCACCCAGCTCCTGCTTCTTCTTCCCACGGAGTCCCGGGAGCTCAGCTCTGCCTACCCCTGGACGCACATGGTGGCGTCCGCGTGAGGTCCCCACGAGCGAGCTTCCTCTTCCGTCGCCCGGCTGTGCCACGGGGTGTGCGTGGTCCTGGGCCCCTCACACAGCAGGACACTCGAGTGCGGGTGGGTGTGAGCCCTTTTCTCCTCTCCCCAGACGGCACCTCGCAGTGCCAGGGCCGCAAATGCCCGAAGTTCATGTCTGGTGCGTGGGGAGCTTTGGGGTCAGTATCTGACCCAGGGGTTCTCCCAGGCCGGTCCTCTCCCCGTTGTTTCTCTGGGGGACCCCCGCCCCATCACCCAGCTCCGCCTTGGAGAGCGCCTTCACGTGCTGGCGCCGGCGGTGCCCACGGTCAAAGGACGCGACTCGGGAGGGGGCAGAGGTCAGTGGGACATGAAGCAAAAATGGGGTTTGACGCATTAGTCACAG
>NW_005360241.1:0-208 GCF_000412655.1 Myotis brandtii | reverse complement strand
CAGTAGCAGCCTACCCCAGGACATCTTCATCATGGGTATATTGGGGACGTCTGTTTCGTTAAAAGAGAGAGAGAGAGAGAGAGAGAGAGAGAGAGAGAGAGAGAGAGAGAGAAGGGAGAGGTTAAAAGTTAGAAAGCTATATGGTCAAGGGGCAAAAGGAAAGAGAGGAGAGAGAGAGAGAGAGAAGAGAGAGAAATAGTTATCATAG
>NW_005360240.1:0-541 GCF_000412655.1 Myotis brandtii | reverse complement strand
AGTAGAAGATTCATCTGATTATAGCAGTGATTTTCAATAGTGTGCCAGAAGAATTTTTAAAACAAGCAACTGACTATTTTTTAGTCAGGGGCACTGACCTCTTTTCTCTTAGATCAGTGGTTCTCAACCTTCTGGCCCTTTAAATACAGTTCCTCATGTTGTGACCCAACCATAAAATTATTTTTGTTGCTACTTCATAACTGTAATGTTGCTACTGTTATGAATCGTAATGTAAATATCTGATATGCAGGATGGTCTTAGGCGACCCCTGTGAAAGGGTCGTTCAACCGCCAAAGGGGTCACGACCCACAGGTTGAGAACCGCTGTCTTAGATTGTCAAATAAAAAAATGACAATCTTAATCAGAGAAACAAGTAACACATGATCTCACTCATATGTGGAATCTAATGAACAAAAATAAATTCATGAAGAAAATATATCCAGAGACATAGAAGCATGGAAGAAACTGATGAATTTCAGAGGGAAGGCAGTGGTGGGTGGATGGGTGGGAAGAGATTAACCAAAGAATTATATGCATATAT
>NW_005360239.1:0-2836 GCF_000412655.1 Myotis brandtii | reverse complement strand
CTACTAAAGAGATATTTGAGGTAATTTGTTTAGTTGTTCTTAAAGCTTAGAGCAAAATTCCTTCTCATCTAATATCTGGTATTAGAATTTCTGCAGGGTTTGGAATTGAAGGGAAATAACCATAGTAATGGGTGTGCTTCCTTTATTTTCTTCCTTCTTAGAAAACACTAATTACCAAATTTTAAGAAGCAAATGCATGGTAAGTAATGAAATAATGCTGTAGCAGTACCCTGCTTTCCTATAGATAATTCCAACATTTTGGGTGGGGGGGGGGGGGAGGAAGCAGGTACATTTAAAGTTTCAAATAATATAATTGGCAGTGACTTTTCCAACAAGCTGTCGGCAAGCTATTTATTTTGCCCAGGTGTGCAGGTAGCTGAATTATTAACTGTGCCAGAAAATCCCCTTAACAGGAAAATTTTCCAATTTCCAATTTAACTAGATGTACTGCTAAAATAGTTCAGCATGGTAAAAATAACCTCGAGTGAGCTGTAATTTTGGTAACTGGACATTCATTTTTAATTTACATGAAAAAGATAAAGGAGCAAGAAAAGTTCACATTCTTTGGTGAGTCAATCTAATATACTTCCAATGGATTTGATCCCATGATATGTGAAGTCAAAGGACAAAATATGAATTAGCCAATTAGTGAAAAGTCAACCCCTTAAGGTTGGAGAAATATTCCCTCTGGGTCCACAGATGCTGCTTTTCCTTGACTCTATGATCAAATAGCAGTTAAGGCGATTTGTGTTGTAGAGAAGCTTGGTTAAAACACTGCACCGGGGGAGGTGGTCCTGTTTAAAACACACAGTGTTAAGAGGGGGAGCAAAAATATTAAGAATAGTATGCCATATACGCCAGGTCCCTTGAAACATACGCTGTGCAGATGTTTCTTCCCTGCAGTGAGTGTGTCAAGCAGCAAGGATGGACCAGCTTCGGGCTCTCCTGTTCCTCTTCCAGTTTATTTTTTCCATCCCTTTCCATTTTTTCTTCCTTTTCTCCTTCTCCTTCTCTCCATTCTTTATTTTTCCTTCTTTCATCTTTACTATGATTCCTATTGGATTGCTCTGTATTTTTATCACAGGGCATAACTGGTTGTTTTTGTATAGCAAGATCATGTAGATGGTAAAATTGCTTATAGAGCAGAGAGGTAGGAAAGGCCATTAGATTTCCAAAATGTGTTTCTTCCTATCACTCCTCTGATCTGTAGATGGTTCGTCAGAAGCACAGGATTTGTCCATTGTACAACGTTAACTCTTACTGTGTTAAGACCTTATCCTTGTAGGGAGGTGCCAGCATCCACAGCAGATCAGAAACACATACTTGGTGAAAACATGTCATTCCTTTTCCCAATAACTTAAAAACAAGGCAGCAACACATCCCAATAACTCGTTTCCATAGCAATTTTAGCAGGAAACAAAGAGAGCTGTCAAACGATAAAGTTGTAAACAACCTCTGGTGTGCGCACAATGACCACATAGAAGAGCTAACTTTTCTCGGGTTACACAGCTCCTCAGGACCGCTTGTTTCTCCATAAATCATGATTTATGCTATTTTAAACTGATTTCTTTTATAGTAGAAACTTTCAGCGGAATGACGAATGACTATCAAAGAAAACCTTGTCCATACGTATTATTCTCTAAAGTGTCAGTAGTACAGGTTTTGAAATCATATAGTTTTAGGGTCCAATTCTGGCTTTGCTGTTGGGACAGTGGGAACGTAAGTGAATCTCTGAGTTTTGGTTTGCATGGGTAAGAAAACATCTCTTCTCAATATTTTTTGAGAAGCACAAGTTATAGGCAAACCAAAAAATAACAAAAATAAAAAAAAAAGAAAACAGAACAAAAAACACTGTACCAAGGTTTAGAAGAGTTCAAACCCTGAGAAGTGAAAGGACAAAGCAGAAACGAACTCTCCTCCACTTTATCTTGTAGGGCTGGGCCCTCAGCCTAAACCACCTCCCCTGTCTGAGAGTGACCACAGGAATGTCACTAACTCCCCCAGCCACCACCTGAGTGGACCAATGAAGCTCCAGGAACGCAGCTAAGGTCCTAATAAGGCTATAGTGAGAGACGGCTCAAACCTCAGAATGTGTTGGTCACTTCCTGTCCTTTGTGCTGTAAAACCCTGCTGAAAAACCCTGACCAGAGTGACCAATCTCTGTAACTCATGTCACTTACCTAAGCCCACCCAAATGACTAGCCCTATATAACCTTTGTTCTCTTGGGACTCGGGGCTCTCTCTCGCATCCAGTAATGGACGCAGAGGGGGACCAAGCTGGCTTGAATAAAAGACTATCTGCTTTTGCATCGGATTTGGCACTCCCTGGTGAATCTTTGGGGAGTCTTGAAATCTGGGCATAACATTCGGGGGCTCGTCCGGGATCCCCAAGACTCATGAGGGACCCCGATCCAGAGAGTCTGACTGATCATGGTAAGTGTCTGTGTGTTGTCTCTCTGTTCTGTGTGTTCTGTACTGTGTGAGCTCACTTCTGAAATCTGTAGTGCCTGAAATGGTCTAGGTGGATGCACTGGAGGACCTCGGGTGGGAGGAGTCGGAGGACGCTCTGATCCTCTGTCTGGAGGGGTGTGAAACTCTGGGACGAGGCGGGTTGCTCCCGCTGGTTGGCATAAGGCCATCGTCCAGTTTTCGGCTTTGCTTCTGCGGGGTCGGAAGGCTGTTCTTGGGCGCCTTTGTCTCTCTGTGTTTGTGTGTTGTTTTTTTTCTGTTTTCTGTGGACTTACTGAACGGACATTATGGGACAGACTCAAACTACCCCTTTAAGCATTATGGTCGTTCTGAAGTCAAGGGCTGGGCCAAACCTGCTTGCCAGCCT
>NW_005360238.1:0-783 GCF_000412655.1 Myotis brandtii | reverse complement strand
ATTAGAAAACACAGAGTAATGTAGTTAAAAGTATAAAGTGGCAATAAATACGTATCTATTAATCACTTTAAATGTAAATGGCTTACTAGTAAGTGCTCTAATCAAAAGACACTAGAGGCCCAGTGCATGACATTCATGCACTTGTGGGTGGGTCTCTCAGCCCAGCCTGCACCCTCTCTCAGTCTGGGACCCCTTGGGGGATGTCGCCTGCCAGACAGCAGGCAGACATCCCCCTAGGGGTCCTTAGCACTGCTGCGGAGGCGGGATAGGCTCCTGCCACCACCACTGTGCTCACCAGCTGTGAGCCCAGCTTCTGGCTGAGCAGTGCTCCCCCTGTGGAAGCACACTGACCACCAGGGGGAAGCTCCTGCATTGAGTGTCTGCCCCTGGAGGTCAGTGCACGTCATAACGACCGGTCATTCTGCCATTCACTCAACTTGCATATTAGGGGTTTATTATATACTAGAGGCCCAGTGCACGAAATTCGTGCACTTGGGGGGGGGATCTCTCAGCCCTGCCTGTGCCCTCTCATAGTCTGGATTCCTGCAATCAATTGCCCTGCAGAGGGAGGCCCTGCCCGCACACCATAGCCTGCCGGCCGGTGGCTATGCAGGGCAATCATGGGGTGATGGCAAGACCCCCGACCAATCACATTGCACACGCCTTGGCTGGTCTGGCGCCAGTGGGTGTCATAACATGGTCATCCTGACAGTCGTTCCCCTGTTCAGCCGTTCGGTAGATTTGCTTATTATGCTTTTATTATTATAGACTAGAGGCCCAGTG
>NW_005360237.1:0-766 GCF_000412655.1 Myotis brandtii | reverse complement strand
GCTTAGGTCTGCTCCCCACTGGCAAGTGGATATCCCCTGAGATCTCCCGGACTGCCAGAGGGATGTCTGATTGCCATCTTAGGCCCAATCCCCTGGGGAGAAGGCCAAGCCACCAAGTGGTTACCCCCGAGGAGTCCCAGACTGCAAAAGGGCACAGGCCGGGCTGAGGGACCCCCTACAATCGAGTTCAAAAATTTTTGTGCACCGGGCCTCTAGTATATATATTAACGACTTAGTGTCCATCCAACTGGTAGCTATGATGCACACTGACCACCCCCCCGAGTGCATGAATTTCATGCACCGAGCCTCTAGTTTAAAAATAAAAGGCACCAGGGAGCTGGTGCCGACAAACCAACACTCGGTTTCCCCCAAGTGGGACACAGGTCCTGCCACCACCCCAGAATGACACCCCAGCAAATCGCAGCGAATGCTGCCAAGACCCCATGGCACAAAATGTGGCCCACAGCCCAGCCCAGCCCAGCCCAGCCCAGACACAGTCCCTGTGGGTGCCAGGTAATGACATCACGTAGCAACGCCCAGCTTCCTATCCCTAGAGACTAGCCTCCTTGGAGTTTCTTCAGCCCAGGAATCCAACTTGCTTTATAGCCAGGTGCAAACATTTCACAGTTTATCCAAATGTTTGTGAAGTGTTTTCACATGTCTCATCTCATTTGATCCTTATAGAAGTACTGGAGTCGGTAGATAGGAGACTTGGTAGAATCCTATTTGCTTTTCATTAGCAAGATGCAAATAGAGATATTAAAAT
>NW_005360236.1:0-954 GCF_000412655.1 Myotis brandtii | reverse complement strand
GTTCCCATTTACAAGTGAGGACACTGAGGCAAGACCACGCACAGCCTGCAGGTGGAAGAGCTGATTTGAATGCAGGTGTTTCCGGCTCCCTGAGTGGCTTCTTTCTCCTGCGCTTCATCCAGGAGCAAGACGGCTGTGTGGCCACCACTCACTTTGTAGGTTACAGGGTGTGGACTTGTGCAGAGCCGTGGCCAGCCTGGAAGATAACAGGATGGGTGTTAAGGTAGTATTTTCAGAGACAAGGGATTGAGGTTTGGAGGGTGTCAGGGTCATCTCCAAGGTCTTATCTCTAGTAAGTGGCAGGGCCGAGACTTGGAACTGGTGCCTCTGAGCATCATGCTTATTCTAGGTTCAGTGGGGCCTCCACATTGCTGCTCTGGGCTACTGTGGGAGTACAAAGTAGGACCATTTAGTAGAGCCTGGGCTAGAGGAAAGGTCTGGGCAGGCACTGCCAAGGAGAGGCAATGTGCTCCTCAAACTGGGGGATTTCCCAAGAGGTCTCCATAACCTGCCCTCTCAGAGGCTGCAGCTCTCATTGCACCCATGGGTCCTCTCCTCTGTGCAGGTGAGCTGCTCCATTCATTCCTCTCATCACTGCAAAGACCCTGTGCCAGACAGATTCAGTGGAACCTGGGTTTTCCATCTCCACTCTCTTGCTCAACAGATATTTATTGAGCACTCACTATGCGCCAGGCGCTCTTCTAAGAGCTGAGAGTGGTGTACAAGACCTGTGTTTGCATGAGGCTTCCATTTTGGTGCAGTGTCTGCTGCCTATGTGTCCTTGCTTATGTAACTCACAGATGGGTCTCAGTTCTCCCATCTGTGAAATGGGGACAGTGGTACCTGTCTCATAGAATTGGGGTGCGGAATTGAGATAATGGGTGTAATGTACTTAACAGAAACCTGATCCATTGCATGTGGTCAAGTAATCTTAGTCTGACCCGGCTGGTGTCA
>NW_005360235.1:1327-1573 GCF_000412655.1 Myotis brandtii | reverse complement strand
AATTCCCATCTCTGGTGATAAGAAAGCAAATAGAAATAGTTGCAAATTGAATAGTAATGTGAATACTACGTTGTTCTTTTTTATTTTAAACTAGAGACCTGGTGCATGAAATTCGTGCAATGGAGGGGGGTGTCCCACAGCCCAGCCTGCATCCTTTCCAATTTGGGACCCGTTGGGGGATGTCTAACTGCCGAAACCAGCAGTTGGACATCCCTCTCGCAATCCGGGATCACTGGCTCCTAACCA
>NW_005360235.1:0-1282 GCF_000412655.1 Myotis brandtii | reverse complement strand
TCTAGGGCAGTGGTTCTCAACCTTCTGGCTCTTTAAATACAGTTCCTCATGTTGTGACCCAACCATAAAATTATTTTCGTTGCTACTTCATAACTGTAATGTTGCTACTGTTATGAATCGTAATGTAAATATCTGATATGCAGGATGGTCTTAGGCGACCCCTGTGAAAGGGTCATTCGACTGCCAAAGGGGTCGCGACCCACAGGTTGAGAACTGCTGCAAATGCTCCCCTGCCAGCCTGATTGACACCTAACTGCTCCCCTGCTGGCCTGATTGCCCCACTGCCCTCCCCTGTAGGCCTGGTCGCCCCCAACTGCCCTCCCCTGTCAGCCATCTTGTGACAACATGTGGGTGGCCATCTTGTGATGATGTGGGAGTGGCCATCTTGTGATGACATGGGAGCAGCCACCTTGTGATGCGAGGGTGTGAGGGTCAATTTGCGTATCACCTCTTTATTATATAGGATACATACTTTTATTAATAAATTTCCTTTACAACTTAAACTTTATAAATTGTGCATTTTAGTTTTTTTCTATAATATTAACTAAAATAATGCTATGAACACCTCAAGGAAGATGGAGTCCTTTCTTCCAGTGACATTAGAGAATGTCCTGCTCCTTTACCCCCAATCTTCATTTACCCATCTTCTTAGAGTTGTCAATAGGACCATATCTGTTCACCAGAATGAGGGAAAGAAGGGAAATCCACAGGCTGATGGGAAGACTCTGAAGTGCAATGTAAATCTAGAGCTGCTGATCCTGGGGATGTCTGCTGATGTAATTGGGGCAGAGTGAGGAGAAATAGAGGATCTGAGAAGTTCTCTACATCAAATGATCCCTGCCCCTGATACTTACTCAGCTGAGGCCAAATGAAGCAGTACAGATGAATCTCTGTCAGATGACATACTAGAATCAAATAAAACATATGAGGTTTTTAAAAAAATTACAAAAGCCCTAAAATAAAATAAAATAAAACAAAATAAAAAGGAATTTTGGGGGCGGGATAAATGTACCAAGGCTCAAATGCATCAATTTTGTAGGGAACAGTCATTCATTACTCAACATATGTTTTAAAATGTTATGCAGGAGCTGAACATTATAAATAGCAAAGTAGAGATATTGTGAATCAGGCAGAAAAGGGACTTGCATTTATGGATTATGAGTTGGAACAGTTTTTAAGTTTTTTCTTATACACTCTTTTAGTACTTATATATTTCTGAACTATGTTCCATCTCAATTTGCTAGCTTTAAAATGTGTTTTATATATTTATTTTGGATCCATA
>NW_005360234.1:0-1283 GCF_000412655.1 Myotis brandtii | reverse complement strand
CGGCTTTCAAATCATGATCACGGTCCGCAGGCAAGGCCGCTCCTGGGTAACGGGGTGACACTTTGGCTCTTGTCCGACTTTCCAATTTCAATCACCGGACGCAGTCAAAGCTGTTCCTGGGTGCCCAGGGGACCCCTTGCCTGAGGTCCTCTATTCCGATCTCAATCATGATCACAAGCCCCAGGCAAGGTGGCTCCTGGGTCTCTGAGGACCCCTTGCCTGCGGCCCAGGTTTCAAACCAGGATCATGGGCCAAATGCAGAGCAGCTCCTGGGACCCGGGATGTCACCTTACCAGAAGCTGGACTTTCCCATCAAGATCATGATCATGGGCCACAGGCAAGGTGGCTGATGTGTCCTGGGGTGCCGCCTTGCCTGTGGTCTCGCTTTCCAATCTCAATCACTGGACTCAGGGGTGGCTCCTTGAGGACCCCTTGCCTGCGGCCCAGGTTTCAAACCAGGATCATGGGCCAAATGCAGAGCAGCTCCTGGGACCCGGGATGTCACCTTACCAGAAGCTGGACTTTCCCATCAAGATCATGATCATGGGCCACAGGCAAGGAGGCTCCTGGGTCCAGGGATACTGCATTGCCAGTGTCCCAGCCCTCCAATCACAATCAAAATCTCGGGCCACAGGCAAGGCAGCCCCTGGGTTCCGCGGAGCCACCTTGCCTGTGATCCGGCTTTCCGATCTCAATCTCGGGCCAGAGGCACGGCGATCCTGGGTGCCCAGGGGACCCCTTGCCGGCGGTCCTCCATTCTGATCTCGATCATGATCACAAGCACCAGGCAAGGTGGCTCCTGGGTTTCAGGGAGACCCCTTACCTGCGGCCCAGGTTTCAAACCACGATCATGGGCCACAGGCAAGGCGGCTCCTGGGACCCCGGATGTCACCTTGCCAGAAGCTGGGCTTTCCGATCAAGATCATGATCAGGTAAGGCGGCTGATGGGTCCTGGGGTGCCGCCTTGCCTGCGGTCCTGCTTTGAGATCACAATCACGATCAGGATCATGGCTGCAGGCAAGGCAGCTTTGGGTCCCGGGTTGCCGCCTTGCCTGAGGCCAGGCTTTCAAATCATGATCATGGTCCGCAGGCAAGGCGGCTCGTGGGTCCCGGGGTGCCACCTTCCCTGTGGTCTGGCTTTCAAATCTCAATCAAGGGATGCAGGCAAGGAGGCTCCTGGGACACAGGGTGCCACCTTTCCTGTGGTGCGGCATTCAAATCAGGATCGTGGGCCACAGGCAAGGTTGCTCCTGGGACTCAGGGTGCCGCCTTGCCTGCGGCCC
>NW_005360233.1:0-728 GCF_000412655.1 Myotis brandtii | reverse complement strand
ACTGGGGATCAAGCCTGCAACCCAGGTTTATCCTGACGGGGAATTGAACCTTGAACTCCTGGTTCCTGGATTGATGCTCAATCACTGAGCCACACTGGCCAGGCCCCAAATAATCTTTGTTAAATGATTTGGCCTAGTATAAATTACTTTATGTTTGAAATTTTTTTCAATATAGATTTTAAATAACTTGTGGCTCACATTTTTATGATGCAGGCTTGACTTTTCCTTAGATTAATTAGGGAGAAGAAAGTTGAATAGTTTATTATAGATGATGATTATAACTACATTCTCTTTTCACAGAAATAATCATATGCTTAAAGTTAGAAACCTATATGTTCTTAACCATAATTTATAATTTTTTTACAGATTTGTGGGGCCACTGGGTACCATCATCATAAAGTGTAAAGATTTTCGAATAATTCAGTTGGATATTCCTGGAATGGAGGAATGTTTGAATATAGCCAGTTCCATTGAGGTAAGTATTTTGGAAGCAAAATGTGTTGAAACTAAAAAGTAATTTAAAAAGCCTTATATTCTGACTCATTGTAGCTCTTATGTTTCTTCATTAAATATTTGGTCATGTTCTATAACTCAAATATTGAAAACTGATAGGAAAAGCGTCACCCTGATTCATTGTTATAGGAATGTAATAGGATTTTAGGGTTATTCTTCCAGGTTCATCCATATTTATCATGTGACAATTTCCTTACCTTTTAAGGCTGAGTAAT
>NW_005360232.1:0-1958 GCF_000412655.1 Myotis brandtii | reverse complement strand
TAGAGGCCCGGTGCACAAAATTCATGCACTGTGGGAGGGGGGGGGGTCCGTCAGCCCAGCCTGTGCCCCCTCACAGTCTGGGAACCCCATGATAGATTGCCGTAAAGAGGTAGGCCCTGCCCACCCAGCTGGGGTTTCACAATGGATTGCCCATGCAGAGGAAGGTGCTGCCCACCCGCCGCAGCCCACTGGTGGGTGGCCTGAGCCTCCCTCTTTGGGGCGATCATGAAGCCCCGGATTGATCGATCACCCCGCCAGCCATTGGCCTGGGCCTCCCTCTGCAGGGTGATCATGGAGTGATGACTGGGCCCCTGACCAATCGCATTGCACCCGCCTTGGCTGGCCTGGTGCTGACCAATCGCATTGCACCCGCCTTGGCTGGCCTGGTGCCGGTGGGTGTCATAGCGTGGTCATCCAGATGGTCGTTCTGTGGTTTGGTCACCAATCGCATTGCACCCGCCTTGGCTGGCCTGGTGCTGGTGGGTGTCATAGCATGGTCATCCAGATGGTCGTTCTGTGGTTTGGTCATTCGGTCGATTTGCATATTATGCTTTCATTATTATAGAGATGAAAACTTTTTTCATTTTCTCTCGATTCAAGGAGAAAGACTTTTGGAGTATTACACATAAATTCAACCCATTCCCCCAGTTTTCTGTCTCATCTGCTTCCTTTCATATTTTTATAGAATTGGCAGAGTTGCTGAATAACTGAGGTCATTTAAAACAAAAAACAAATTTTACAGCTTTACAACATAAATAAATATCTCTCTTTTAACAATTGATGAGGAACCCATTTGGTTAAATCAATGTTAGGTTATGGTTTTATTCCCAATATTGGTCTATACAAGTAGAAATGGTTATTTTTAGAAATGTTTATTAATTTTTTATTAAGCACAAATTAATGATGCACAGACTGGCAAAGAGCAAGTTAATGAGGGGCCACCAGATATGATGATCCAAAGAGGAGCCATGTCTGGTATTGATCTTAATACAGTTTAGACTCTGTATACCTTCATATACCTAGTACAATACTTTCCCCAAGTAGTCACTCAGTATCTAAATTTTATTTAGCAAGTGAATGATTATCCAGATATTACATGGAGAGTAGAATAGATATTTTGTATAAACTTAAATTAGTATATTATTTTCTGGAGACAAATATAAAGTATTTAAACATGTATGTAACCATTAAAGTGAAGTGTTAATTTTATTTTGTTCTGCAGTTTATTTTACTACATTTTCTCATTTCCTGGCAATTCTGTGAGACATTTTAAGTTGAAAATGCACTAAAATTGCAGAAGGGAAGGCTTGAAAATAGAAAATGTAATGCCATTAATTACTGCAACATACTTAATCTAGGTATAAGGTTTTTCCCTCTTTTTCAAACAAAGTAATGCTTTTTAAAAGCATCAAGCAAGCCCACCCTCCCCCCCAAAAAAGCACTAAAAATGAATTTAGGAGATACAATTCTAATTGTTTTGACTGCTAAATATCTGCACTATCTTGGTTAAATCATGATAGCTTTATGAGTCTGGGTTTCCTCACCTGTAAATAGATGAATTTTGTGTGGATTTTTAACACTATCTATCTATTGGGAGCTGCAGATGAATAACAGAAAAAGCATTTGCTTAGAGTCAGAAATATTACCTTGAAATTTTGATTTATGGACGTTATTTGGGTATCAGATAATTTTTTAAAAGCTCAGAAATTTAACATATGATAAACAAATACAAAAAATTTCTAAAAGCATTGGTAAATAGAAAGTAGGAAAGAAAATATAAGAGACTTAATTAATCAATTTAAGAGGTCAATTTTTCTGACTAATAGTAATTCCAAAGGAGAGCAGAGGAAAGAGATGGGGCATTATAAAAAGAAAAATAAAGGTCAATAGGTATATGAAAAGATGTCCAACTTTATTAGCTATTAGGGAAATGTAAATAAAAACTACAATGAGATATC
>NW_005360231.1:0-588 GCF_000412655.1 Myotis brandtii | reverse complement strand
GGGGGCAGACGCTCAATGCAGGAGCTGTCCCCTGGTTTTCATTGTGCTCCCACAGGGGTAGATCTGCTCAGCCACAAGTCAGGCTGATGACTGCCTGTACAGTGTTGGTGGTGGGAGCCTCTCTCGGCTCCTCAGCAGCGCTAAGGATATCCGACTGCAGCTTAGGCCTGCTCCCCGCTGGCAAGTGGACATCCCCTGAGGGCTCCTGGGCTGCCAGAGTGATGTCTGACTGCCAGCTTAGGCCCAACCCCCCAGGGAGCAGGCCTAAACCAGCAGGTGGTCATCCCCCAAGGGGTCCCAGACTGCGAGAGGGCACAGGCCAGGATGAGGTGCACAAATTTTTGTGCACTGGGCCTCTAGTCTTACCTAATAATAGACAAACATGTAAATTGACCATGCCTTCGCTATGCTAACCACCAATCAGGAGAGTGCAAATTAATTAAACAAAGATGGCGGTTAATTTGCATACGTAGGCTCCAAGTGGTGGAGCAAAGCCTGATGGCCCGTGGCTGGCGGATCAGCGAGGCCTCACGGCCCCGGGGGCTGGCAGAGCAGCAAGGCCTGATGTTTCCGGGGCCGGTGGAGCAG
>NW_005360230.1:484-786 GCF_000412655.1 Myotis brandtii | reverse complement strand
GAACCCAGAGATTGACCAAATCATTATGCTTAACAAATATTTGACAAAGGAGGCAAGAGTATACAATGGAATTAAGACAGTCTCTTCAACAAATGGTGTTGGGAAAATTGGACAGATACATGCAAAAAATGAAACTAGACCACCAACTTACAGCATATACAAAAATAAACTTAAAATGGATAAAGGACTTAAATGTAAAACGGGAAACCATAAAAATCCTAGAAGAAGCCATAGGCAGCAAAATAGCAGACATTTGTCATAGCAATATCTTTACTAATACAGCTCCTAGGGCAATGAAAACT
>NW_005360230.1:0-218 GCF_000412655.1 Myotis brandtii | reverse complement strand
ATTCATGCGCTCAGGGGGGGGGGGGTGTTCCTTAGCTCGGCCTGCGCCCTCTCACAGTCCGGGATCCCTCAGTGGATATCTGACTGACAGCTTAGGTCCACAGGGAGTGGGCCTAAGCCGGCAGTCGGACACCCTTAGTGCTGCTGTGGAGTCGGGAGAGGCTTCTGCCACCACTGTTGCACTCCCCAGCTGTGAGCCTTGCTGACATGGAAACAACC
>NW_005360229.1:0-760 GCF_000412655.1 Myotis brandtii | reverse complement strand
TATTTCACTTAGCATAATGTTCTCCATGTCCATCCATACTGTTGTGAATGGTAAAGAGTTCTTTCTTTTTACAGCAGCATAGTATTCCATTGTGTAGATGTACCACCATTTTTTAATCCACTCATCTGCTGATGGGCACTTAGGCTGTTTCCAAATTTTAGCTATTGTAAATTGTGCTGCTATGAACATAGGGGTGCATATATCCTTTCTGACTGGTGTTTCTGATTTCTTGGAATATATTCCTAGAAGTGGGATCACTGGGTCAAATGGGAGATCCATTTTTAACTTTTTGAGGAATCTCCATACTGTTCTCCACAGTGGCTGCACCAGTCTGCATTCCCACCAGCAGTGCAAGAGGGTTCCTTTTCCCCCACATCCTTGCCAGCACTTGTCGTTTGTTGATTTGTTAATGATAACCATTCTGACAGGTGTGAGCTGGTACCTCATTGTTGTTTTGATTTGCATCTTTCAGATGATTAGTATGTTGTTATGTGTCTCTTGGCTTTCTGAATGTCCTCTTTTGAAAAGTGTCTATTTAGGTCCTTTGCCCATTTTTTGATTGGATTGTTTATCTTCCTTTTGTGAAGATATATGAGTTCCCTATAAATTTTGGATATTAACCTGTTATCGAATATACCATTGACAAATATGTTCTCCCATGCAGTGGGCTTTCTTGTTTTGTTGATGGTTTCTTTTTTTATATATATAGGATGTGTGACTTTATTTTATCTTTTTATTGTCTAAAGTTTTACATATGTCT
>NW_005360228.1:0-559 GCF_000412655.1 Myotis brandtii | reverse complement strand
CTGCAAGGACCTCTGGGAGAAAGCCGCCTTCACGTTCTGGCCTGATGCCAGATAGTACAGTTTCTCTCTGTATGAGTCTGGGTCCCCAAATTCTCACCTGGAACTGGAGTTCCGAGGTGAGTTCAGAGCAGTCGGGAGCTTATCTCCCTCCCGATTGACAAAGACAACAGCGTACCCAGATGCCAGCCCCTTTCGCGCACACCTCTGTACCTCCGCTCTTCCACACCTCTGCACCTCCTACCAGACTCAATGTGCTTTTCTCTTTCCTTCTAGTTGTAGAATTTCCACTCAGCCAGCCTTCCCACAGTTCTGGATGATATTCGTTAATGTGGTTGTGCGCGGCAGCAAGTTCAGGTGTATACCTATGCCGCCATCTTGGTTGTCCCTCTTCACGTGGAAGTTTTTGCCCCTTCCAGTAAATAGATGATCTTTTAGAGGATTCTGCCGATGTCACAGCACACTTTTTACTGTTTAATGTGCAGTATTCACTCCTGCTAGCACTGCAGAAGCATGTTCCTAGTGTAGCCAGACAGGCCTGGGAGGTCCTGTGGGGGCTCAC
>NW_005360227.1:0-1257 GCF_000412655.1 Myotis brandtii | reverse complement strand
TAATTTAAACATTTTCATTTGGCTGCACATGAAAAAAGCAGCAGTAGAAAATAAAATCATTGAGGGTTTTTAAATAGCAGAGTAGGCAGTTTTGCCATGTGGGAGAAGCAATATTAAATATTAGTTTTCAAAAAAAATCCACATTTAAAAATATTTAGTTCAAGTCATAGAATTTCTCAGTGGAGACCCACCCTAGATTCTTCACTTCTCAGATGGTGAGGAGGAGACACGCTTTGCAGAAGGTGAGTTCCAGGCTGGGCAGATTCTCTGCCTAGACTTTGGGCCCTGCTGAGCCCTGACCCCCACTTGGGGATTAAATGGAAAGCCTGTGTGTCACCCCAACTCAAACCAAGGGAGGCTTCAATACTGTCATCAATGAGAGGCCAAAAGAAAGATTAAGATGGGTTATAAATTATTGATGGGTTATAAATTAATGGGTGAAGGCGTGTTTGCAATTTGACAGTGAAAGCCTTAGCAAGAAGTGACTTGTTAAACTGAAGCAAAGGAACATGAATTCTAGCTATTTGGGGAGATAGATTCCAGGTGGAGGAACTAATCTAAGGAAATTCCTGGCATATGAACAGCTGGAATGAGAATTCACTGGGAAGTGAAGTCAAGTGCCTGCAGGCTGTTGTTGATTCTTATCATGACTTTGTTTTACTTGAAGTGGGATTGGCAAGTAGTGGAGGGGTCAGATCCTCAGGGAGGCGTGTGATGCACTTTCAAAAAGATGCTGTGATTGCCATGTGGACAGTAGACACACAGGAAGGGCAGAAGCAGGAAGTCTAGTTAGGGGATAGGAATAATCCATGTAAGCGTTGATGGTGGATGGGGCAAGGGCATTGGCCCTGGAAGTGATCAGATAGACCCTGGTCTGTGGGAAGGCAGAGCAACGTCTACAAGAGTGGTGTGACATGGCTTCCTACAGCTCTGACACTCAGAAAAGTAATTGTGAAATGGGCTGGTTGGTAGGGAGTGAGGTGATGGATGAAGAAGCAAGAAGTGAGGGGGAGGAAGCATGAGTGGTGCGAATCAGGGCAGCTATCTGAGGCCTCCAGGGAAGAAATTCTGGAAAAATGGGTCACCAGTGCAGGGAATGCAGGGGTGGGGAGGAGGGTTTGGGGGAGAGCAGAAACCAAGAAGCACATGACTGAAACTTGTAAGGCCTTGATGGTAGGAAATGGGAAAGAAAGTAGAGGAAAAGGAAGAGGGGAGGCAGGAAGGGGCCGAGAAATCTCCATGAAACTGAACAAGGCC
>NW_005360226.1:992154-997741 GCF_000412655.1 Myotis brandtii | reverse complement strand
TTATTGTTGAAAGTATTGCAGATGTCTCCCTTTTTCCCCCATTGGCCCCCTCCATCCCGAACCTGCACCCCCAGCTCCAAGGCCTTCACTACAATACTTACTGTCTGTGTCCATGGGTTATGGATATATGCATGTAAGTTTTTGGTTAATCTCTCCCCACCCACCCACTAACTCCTGCCTTCCCTCTGAGATTCATCAGTCTGTTCCATGCTTCTATGTCTCTGGGTCTATTTTGTCCACATAAAAGTGAGATCATGTGATACTTGTCTTTCTCTGACTGGCTTATTTCATTTAGCACAATACTCTCCAGGTCCCTCCATGCTGTCTCAAAGAGTAAGAGATCATTCCTTTTTACAGCTTCATAGTATTCCGTGATGTAGATTTACCACAGCTTTTTTATCCACATCTACTGATGATCACTTGGGCTGTTTTCAGATCTTAGCTATTGTAAAATTGTGCTGCTATGAACATAGGGGTGCATGCATTCTTTCTGATTGTTGTTTCAGGTTTCTTAGGATAAATTCCTACAAGTGGGATCACTGGGTCCAATGGCAGTTCTATTTTGAAATTTTTGAGGAAACTCCACACTGTTTTCCATAGGGGCTGCATCAGTCTGCATTCCCCTAGCAGTGTACTAGGGTTTCCTTTTCTCCACATCCTCGCCAGCACTTGTCATTTGTTGATCTGTTAATGGTAGCCATTCTGACAGGTTTGAGGTGATACCTCATTGTCATTTTAATTTGCATCTCTCTGATGATCAGTGACTTTGAACATTTTTTCATATGTCTCTTGGCCTTCTGTATGTCCACTTTGGAGAAGTGTCTATTTAGGCCCTTTGGCCATTTTTTAATTGGATTGTTTGTGTTTTTGTTGTTGTTGTTAGGTTGTATGAATTCTTATATATATTTTGGAAATTAAACCCTTCTAAGATGTATCATTGCCAAATATGTCCCCCTATACAGTGGAATTCCTTTTCATTTTGTTGATAGTTTCTTTTGCTGTGCAGAAGCTTTTTATTTTGATATAGTCCCATTTGTTTATTTCTCCTTTGTTCCTTTGGCCTAGGAGATGTAGCACACATATTGTTGCTATGAGAGATGTCTGAGATTTTGCTGCTATGGTTTCTTTTAGGATTTTTATGGTTTCACAACTTACATTTAAGTCTTTTATCCATTTTGAGTTTATTTTTGTGCATGGTGTAAGTTGATGGTCTAGTTTCATTTTTTTTTTTTTGCAGGTACCTATCCAGTTTTCCCAACACCATTTATTGAAGAGCCTATCTTGACTCCATTGTATATTCTTGCCTCCTTTTTCAAATATTAATTGAGCATAATGGCTTGGGTCGATTTCTGGGTTCTCTATTCTGTTCCATTGATCTATATGCCTCTTCTTGTGCCAGTACCAGGCTGTTTTGACTACAATGTCTTTGGAGTATAGCTTGATATTTCAACAGCTTTTTATTGAGCATCAACCATACTGACGGCACTATTCTCCGCAATATGCAGAATTAAAGTGTATTACCTTCAGTCACTGAAGAGCAGTAGTAGTTGCTTTAGGATCGTTGATAGTTGAATGCTTGACACATAATGAGTAGTCAATAAACATTACCTCTTTTATTTATATTTTTCCTCTTATCCCATGTTCTTCAAGTAAAACTTCCCAACAGACGATGAAACATCCTTAGAAGCAGATGTTTCTATTTTTTATCCTAATTTTTCTCTGTTAAGAAGGGTTTTTCCCCCCCTTTTTGTCACAGTGCTTGGTAATTGTTTTTTCCATTCTTAAAGAATTTTCCTAGGATAATTATTCTTACTGGTCAAAATTTCTAGGGCTCATTAGAATTCAAATCATTTGATAATGTTTTTTCTTTTGTTTGTGTATTTATATTTACATATTTATTTCACAAACCGTGAAATCTATCAATTCATTAGTTTTTAGTATATTCAGATGTTTGTGCAACTGTCACTACTATCTAATTTCAGAATATTTATCACCCCCAAAATAAACCCTGTATTCCTTAGCACTTTCTTTCATTCCCATCTCTCCTCAGCCCTATAAACCACTAACTTACTTTCTATCAGTATGGTCTTACCTATTCTAGACATTTTGTATAAATGGAATCATACACTATGTGGTTGAATCATAAAATATGTGTCCCATGATCACCCCGCAGAGGGAGGCCCAGGCCACCTTGCCAGCAGGGTGATCAATGAGGGCGCTCCACAATCACCTCAGAGGGAGGCCCAGGTCACCAACTGGCGGGCTGTGGCGCGTGGGCGGGGCCTCCCTCTGTGGGGCGTGATCGATCGCACCTGTTGTTTTTTTGTGACCAGCTTCATTTAGTATAATGTTCATCCATGTTGTAGTATGTATCAGTACTTCATTCTCTTCCCCCTTTTATTTGGCAAAATACAAGTAACATGAAATTTACTATTTTAACAGTTTTTAGGTGTACAATTCAGTGTAATTCAGTACATTTACTGTGCTGTGCAGCTGTCACCACTATTCATTTCCAAAACTTTTTTAATAATCCCAAACAAACTCTGTCTACATTAATAAGAACTCTTCATTCCCCCCTCCTCCTAGCCAATGGTGTCTCCTGTTCTATTTTCTGTCTCTGTATTTGCTTGTTTTAGGTAATTCATATAAGTGGAGTCATACAACATTTGTCGTTTTGTGTTTGGCTCTTCAACACATAGATCACATTTTTTGCCCAGCCTTGTGGAGTTTTTAACCTTTGTATGCCTGGATTTTCCCACAGCAGATTGAAATGGACCCTTATGTTGGTATATAGAACCCTTTCTTCATATACTACTATTCCTTCTACTCTGTCTTGCAAATTTTAGCTCCCTCAGCCTTTTGAGTTCTGATTTCTGTCCTCCCAACTCAGTGAGATAATGTTCTCTTCTTGGGATCACCTTCTCTTTACTGAGATCCAGAAACTGTTTTAATGCAGGAAGCTTGTATTGCTATCTGGAAAATGTCTCTAGGCAGAAATTGAGGCAAAAGTCTAGCTTATTCAATTTGTCTTCCTTCTTAGAGATCATCATTATGCACTACCTGTGATCTTGCATACTAAACAGGTTCCTCAATGTATATTTTACATATGTTTTTCTAGCTTTGTAATTGTTTATAGCAGGAGTATAAGTCTGGTTCCAGTTATTCTGTCATGACTAGAAGTGAAAGTCTTGGTCTTATCATTTTATTTTCAAAACTTTTTTCACTTAGAATTAGACTAAAATGCCTCATCTGTGATTGCTAAGGAAGAGAGTCTGTTAATCTTGTTTGAAAAATTTAAAGGAACTTGTCAGTCTACGATGTTTCAGTTGTGCCATTAATAAAAATTAAACTTCTTTACCATATTCTCCCTATTGCCTATTATAGTTGGGGGGTGGGGCTGATGTACTACTAATTGAGTTTTACATTTCTCTTTTTTTAGACCTAAAGATTGTCTTCGGTCTATTATGAGGAGGGTGAACCATAAAGATCCTCATGTTGCTATGCAAGCTCTGACTGTGAGTGATTTGATTTTAGGTTCTATCACAAAATTACCTGCTGAAATTGAGCCCTTTTAACTTTGGAATTTATGTTTTTAGCTTCTAGGAGCATGTGTATCAAACTGTGGCAAAATTTTTCACTTAGAAGTATGTTCAAGAGATTTTGCTAGTGAAGTAAGCAACGTATTAAACAAGGTAAGGAACATTATTCCCAGAAATGAATAAGACAGTGATTTTTAAAAAAATGTATTTTATTGTTCAGTTCCTCAAATTTTAAATCAGCGATTGCCAACCTTTTGGACCTCACGGACCACCGATTGGCGACCACTGCTCCAAAGGTTTCCTTAAACCAGTGGTTGCCAACCTTTAGGACCTCAGGACCACCAGTGGTCTGCGAACCACCGGTTGTCGACCGCTGTTTTAAATCACAAAGGACTAGTCTGTCCTTTTTTAAAAAAAAACAAAAACAAAACCCACAAAACAAAAAACTCTTTCTAGGCTATTTTTTATCCAATATATAAGTAGATATTATGTTTTGCTAAGGGGACTACACATTTATAATTTCGAGAGTTGTTTTTTTTCCAGCCAAATTAGAGTATATTGAACCTCTTTATCATTCCTTTCATCTGATAAGTAAATATGTGCATTTCTCTGTTTCAATAATACCAGTCAATTTTTAGGCACAGTTTTTTTAACCACAGAATAATTTTGTAGCCACAGAATTATTTTCTCAATGTAGAATTGTTCAGAAATATTCCCAAAATATAGCACTGTTGAGTTTCATGTTTATATGAATAAGGCTACCGCTTGACCATTATAGGATTTTAATACTATATATTTACTTAATGAGGTCAGAATAAAGAATTCAAATCCTGAAATTTAAGGACTTTAAAAAATGTAAGTTTCTAAGTAATATGTGAGTTTTCCCAGTAAAAATCTATATTCTAAAGGTAATTATTTCTGGCTTTTTGGGGTGGGGGTGGGGATGGGGGATGTATTATATCAAGAAAGAAATTTTTTAAGTGTTAAAAGGGAAAATGCCTTTTTAAAAAATATATTTTTGTATTTTATAGAGAGAAAGGGAGAGGGTTAGAGAGAGAGAAACATCGATGAGAGAGAAACATTGATTGGCTGCCTACTGCATGCCCCTCACTGGGGATCGCACCCACAACCTGGGCATATGCCCTGACCATGTACCCTGATTGGAAGCTAACCATGACCTCTTGGTTCATGGGCTAATGCTCAATCACTGAGTCATGCTGGCCAGGCAAAAATGCCTTTTTTGGAAAAATAAGTATTTTTAGGTTTTTGTAGAAAACAGTACAGAAATGAGATAAGAAATGTAAAATTCTGTACTTTTCAAACATGATTACATAAAAATATTTTACCTGTTCTGCTTTATTAAGTTGTATTTAGATATTTTCTACTAATTAATAACCATTCTTTTTTTTTTTTCTCTTTTAATCCTCACCTGTGGATATGTTTTTATTGATTTTTAGAGAGAGAGAGGAGTGGGGGTGGGGAGAGAAAGAGAAAGAAACGTTAGTGTGAGAGAAAAACATCAATTGATTGGTGCATATGAGCCCTGACTGGGGATCAAACCTGCAATCTAGGTATGTGTCCTGACCGGGAATCAAACCCACAGATTTTGATGTATGGGACCGCAGTCTAACTGAGCCTTCTGGCCAGGGCAGTAACCATTCTTATAATGTCCTGATATCCATCAAAATGTATCACTGTTTATAAAGAGACTATAATGCTATCCTAATATATAAAAAGCCAGGGGCCGTCACGACCAAAACAACTGGACGGACGACCAAACAACAGGCTGCGTGTGGTGACCAGGCCGGCAGTGGGGGTTAGTGAGGGACAACCAAACAACTGAACAGCAGGCTGCATGGGGTGACCAAGTCGGCAGGGGTGGGCAGTTAGGGGCGACCAGGCTGGCAGGGGGGCATTTGGGGGCAACTAGGCCGGCAGTCGGGGGCAGTTGGGGGTGACCAGGCCAGCATGAGAGGGCAGTTGGGAGGGTCCAGGCCTGCAGGGGAGGGTAGTTAGGGGTGACCAGGCTGGCAGGAGAGGGCAGTTAG
>NW_005360226.1:981625-991985 GCF_000412655.1 Myotis brandtii | reverse complement strand
ATCAGGCTGGCAGGGGAGTTGTTAGGGGGTGATCAGGCTGGCAGGCAGAAGTGGTTAGGGGCAATCAGGCAGGCAGGCAGGCGAGTGGTTGGGAGCCAGCAGTCCCGGTGGGATCGGGCCTAAACAGGCAGTCGGACATCCCTCAAGGGGTCCCAGATTGGAGAGGGTGCAGGCTGTACTGAGGGACACCCCTGCACCCCCCCGTATGAATTTCGTGCACCGGGCCTCTAGTCTATAATAATACAAGCAAATCGACCGAATGGTGGAATGACCATCTAAATGACCATGCTATGACACCCGCTGGCACTAGGCCAGTCAAGGCGGGTGCCATGCGATTGGTTGGGGGCCTGGCCATTGCCCCATGATCGCCCCGCAGAGGGAGGCCCAGGCCATCTGCCAGCAGGGTGATCAATGAGGGCGCTCCACAATCGCCTCAGAGGGAGGCCCAGGTCACCAACTGGCGAGCTGTGGCGCGTGGGTGGGGCCTCCCTCTGTGGGGCGTGATCCATCGCACCAAAGAGGGAGGCCCAGGCCACTGGCTGGTGGGGCAATCAATCAGGGGCTCCGCGATTGCCCCAAAGAGGGAGGCCCAGGGGGTGTGTGGTGACGGACATGGGTAGCGCCAGGCCAAGGTGGGTGCGGGTGGGGAGCGGGGCCACGAGGCAGCCAGGGCCTCGAGGCATCCGTGGCTGCAAAGGCCTACCCTTGCACGAATTTTGTGCATTGGGCCTCAAGTTTTTAATAACCAACTGTAGTTTTATGTATTGTCTATAGTTAGGGGTAATTTGTTTTCTCTCTCTCTCTTTTTTGTTTCTTTTTGCTAGGGGTAATTTGTGATTTAAAAAGAGAATTATAACACTTCAGAATTCTTATATTTAAGATATCTATATTAAATCATTGGCCAGAAATTAGTATACTTTTTAGTAATATTTTTGGTATGAAAAACTTTAATGAAAACATTAACCATACAAAAATTAAATAGCAAAACCATTTAAAGTGACTTACAATTCAAACAGATTTGGCTTACTGATAATTCTCTATCAACTGATTATTTCCAGATATATTTCTCTTTCCAGTTACTATTTCCAGATAAAATCTTATTAATTATTTTCTCTACTTCCAGGGTCATCCTAAAGTGTGTGAAAAATTAAAGGCCCTTATGGTTGAATGGACAGATGAATTTAAGAATGATCCACAGCTCAGTCTAATATCGGCAATGATTAAGAACCTTAAAGAACAAGGAGTTACGTTTCCAGCTATTGGCTCTCAGGTATTTTATAAAGTTGTATGTGTGCTACAGTGTTTTTCTGAAGTAGCCATATTTATTATTACTTTTCACCCCTCCAAACCCAAGTAGCTTTTATTACTTTGAAGGATTTTTTTGTTAATAATAATCTTGCATTTCGAGGTGCCATAAAAATAGGGTGGAATATTAATGTGTTCTAACTTCTACTTTCCCACTGTTTCTCCTTTTTTTATAAATGAATTTGCTGTAACATTTGCAATTAAAATTTTTTAAAATTTAGTTCTAATATAGACAAAATTATTACATCAAGTAAGTCTTATTAAATGCTCTTAATGCTATCATCAAAATAGGGATATCCTTAAAATTTAAAGATGAGTTTAGAGGTTTTTTTTATTATGAAATTTATGAATACCTGTATTAAAAGTGGGAAGGAGATATAAAGGGGTCAATGGGAAGAGAAGCACATGAAGCATTTCTTCCCTTCATAAAACCTGACCAGTGGCTTCATCTTTTTCCTTTCTCCTAATAAATATGACTGACCAAAAGGCTTAACTTTCCTTTTCAAAAAATTATGTAATGAGACTGATGTCTAATTAATGTCATATAAAAAATGAAAGGGGCCCAGCTGGGTGGCTCAGTTGGTTGGAGTGTTGTCCAGTACACCAAAAAGGTTGTGGGTTCGATTCCCAGTCAGGGCACATACCTAGGTTGTGGGTGCAGTCCCCACAGGAGGCAACCAGTGTTTCTCTTTCTCTCTCAAATCACTAAACCTATTTCTGTAAAATGCTTAGACTCTTATCATTGAAAGGGGCTGCAGGGATTGGTATGTAAATCATCCATTCTCTCAGGATAGTAACAGGAATCCATCCCCAATACTCTTCTCTGAAGGGAGGGAGGGAGGGAGGGAGGGAGGGAAGAAAGAAATAAAAGAAAAGGGAGGGAGGGTATTTCTTTTATTCTTTTTCTATTCTGGGTAACCATCCTTTAGCATGCCCAACTAATGAAAAGGGTTTAAAATGTATGTATTGGAGTAAAATGTAATGAGTGGTACAAAAGCATGAGCAGAAAATCTCAGCTGTCAAGGATTCAAGTTTGGGGTTTTGACCACTTTAGGGAATCATGAACTGATTCATCCAGACTTATCTAGACTTTCTCCAAGGCACTTCTACTTTATCTGTGTACTTTTGAACTGTAAAAAAAACCCAGAAATATACTTAGGAGAGTAAGGAAGGGAGGATATTTTACTTCTTTCTTCAAAAAATTTGGCTTTTGAATAGTTTTATAATGATAAATTATATCTTTTAGAAGTATTCATGACTGACAGCTGGCTTTTACTACTCTCAGAATAATTTCTAAATCTATAATTACAGAATAACTTTATGCAGAATAATCCAAGAGTCTTATAAGTTTCTTGACAATAGAAGCAATGTTTAATTATCAAAGTAGATTCTATAGAGAACCAAAGTGTAGATGCTTAATGGAATTGTAATTTCTATGCCTCAAACCTTTTCTGGAGCTTGTTACTCAAAATTTGGTTCATTGACCATCATCATCATCATGTTGTTAGAAATTCGGCATCCATGGATTTATTATCTTCCTTTTATCAAGATCCTGGATGATTCTGTATACACATTGAAGTTTGAGAAGCACTGCTCTCAAATACAGCTTTCAGTGCAAGGGACTTGTTTCTATAAGAGAAGGAAGAATTAATGATCTGTTTGATATATAGCACTTTTTGGTTAACCTAGACTCTCAGTTGTGGGGACATCTTTAGGGATTCTCTAATCTAATCCCCTCATTTTACAGATGAGGAAACTGAGACCCAGAATGATTAAGTGACTTGCCCAGGGACACTTGGGCAAGAGTAGTCGACAGAGCTGGAAGGAGAACACAGGGTTCCTGACTTTCAGTCCAGTGTTCTTTCCACTACACCATTCTGCCTTCCTTGATATAGAAGTTAGTGGATATGTGTCTGTCCAGACTAGGCTTCAAAGGACAAGAAGTGGAGTGAACACTGGCAAGAGGATTTGATTGATTGATCGATTGGCATAGAAGTTAGGTTACTCTCCTGCTCAAAAGATTCAGGACGTAGATCAGCAACATTAAAGTTAAGAGCCACTTTTCTTCTTTTCATCTAGATGTTACGAAATACATGAAACCTAATTTTATTATAGTTGCTATCATTTAGCCACAGGAAATATATAAAATGCATATAAAGTACAATAAGATGAAATAGAATGGGTTTTTTTTATACTACTTTCTGAAAAGTGTATCATTGAAAACCCTGTTTGTAAAGAACCTTATGTTTAATGAAAATGTGTCATCTAGGGAAAAAAGGGAAGATCTGTAATACTTTGAACAATAAAGCTAATTTTTTTTTTAAAAGGAGTCATCTAGTATCAACTGTAGAAGTCCCTCTAGATTTTGAAATCACTTTGTTGTATGTCATCACATTTAGTCAGAGTAGATTTTTGTTAACATTCTTAACAAAAGCCTATGAAAATATAAGGATTTTTAAGTTTATTTTTTACCCAAGTTCAGAAGAAAATAATAAAAATGATAAGAAAAGTCATACTTTAGTTACCTAACTTATTTTTATGCTGCTGTGATTTTTTTAGCACTAACTTTTGATGTAGAGATAAAAGTAATGGTAAACTGCTCCTGTATTTGGCTAGTTAATAAGACAAGTGTCATTGCTACACTTAGAACTTGATGATAGAAAGGAACTTTGAAAAGTGTGCAGTTCAGGAATGCAGGCTTAATGCAGCATGTTCTGCACTTCCTTCTGCACCAATAGAGATTTCTTCATAGACCACAAAAAATCAACATATTTGTTTTGTGAAATTGACCAGATTATGAAAAATTTTTATATGTTATGAAAAAGATTACCTCTGACTTTCAATTTTCAGTTGTATAATGATTAAAATACTGCAACAAGAGAAGGATCAGAATTGAAGGTACTTAAAGTTCTATGCAGTGAACTATAAAAAGCTTTTTTGTAATCAGCTTTTCTAAAAATAAGTGCCTTGTGTGTTTGTTTGACATTATAAAATATACTAAGTGAAGAATATATAACTGTATGTTACTATAATATTTTGCCTTTCATCTGCTTAACAATCATTTAAAAATTAGAATTCCATTTTTTATTGATTTATCTGGGAATTATAGTATACATTTGTAACTTTAAAAAATCTGTTTTGAGTTAATACTATATTATTTCATGTAAAATGTAGAAACCTTGCAACAGTATAGGGTTTGTCTACTCCCCACTTCAGCATCCTTTATGCTATAGTCATCTTACATATGACATATATTCTCCTACATACATTATAAATCCCAGGAGACAATGTTATACTTTCTGTTTAAACCTTGAAGGGCCCCCATTTTATCTGATTTTAGAAGCTACCTGTGTTAATTTAATCCTCTTAATATCCTGTAGTGTGTAGGTGATATTATTATTCTCATTTTGTAGATGAGGGACTTGAGACACAAAGTGCATGGATTTATAGTTTGATCCCGTGTTTGCCTGACTACCCATTCTTAACTACCCATGTCATAGCACCTTGTTTGAAAGTATTACCAGAGGAACATGGAAGAGGGAATGCTTTATTAAGAGGCTTAGGGATGTTTCACTGAGAAAGTGATATTTTAGCTGTTTACCCACTGATGAGTTGCAACTCAACAGGGAAAAATATGGATGGAGAAAACAGAGCCAGAGGGGAGGACATTATAAGTAAAGCAAATGTGTGTCATATGTGTAGAAATACCAGTATGGGTATCTATAATAATAAAAGGGTAATAAGCTCATTAGACCAGACGTCCTTCTGGACGAAGCAGGGCTGGAGGGAAGCCGGTGCCAACATCCGGGGAAAGGAAGGTCTACTCTTGCACGAATTTTGTGCATCAGGCCTCTAGTATATGTATACATATACATATGTGTGTATATATTATATACATATAATATATCTGTATATAGGCTAGCAGTTTCTGGTCACTGATAGAATGGTTGAAAATAAGACTGGTAAGATAGGCTGGCGTCTGAATTGCCTTTACTGCCATGGAAAAACCAAGAAGCCATTGAGGCTTAGAAGCGAATCAATTTATGTATTAATTTACTTGTAAACTACCTTATTTATAAAATATACTTAAGATGGACAGCAATATATTCCCAGAATTAACTACATGTATTTTGTTTTACCAAATAGTATAATTTTATGAGCATTTATATTGTTATATATAAATCTGGGTCCCTAAAGAGAACATCCTGACTTTTAATCTGGAAGCAAGCAATAAAATAGAATCCTTAAATACATATTTAAAAAATTTTGAAGCTATCTGTTTTTAAAATAGTCATCTTCCTCCCTCTCTCAACCCCTTTTCCAGTTTTATTTTTCTAAACATTTTTAAATCTCTATTTTTTTTCCCCCTTTGGTTTGCGTACTGTCTGCTTTTAGTTTAACCTCTTTGCACAAATCGGCAACAGTGTTATTTAGGCTGTTGGCTCTAAGTATCCAGCTGCTCTCAGTCTGTTTTCTCCAGTTCTAACTCTTCTCCTTTTCAGGCTGCTCCAGTTGGATTTCTTTATTCTTCAGAAGTTTTAGATTGACAAGAAGGATCTTGCACCTTTGTAGATTAGGTGGGGTTGGAGTATTTGAGATCAGCCCTCAAATACTGTGTTCCTTTTTGTGTGTGTTAGGCTGCAGAACAAGCAAAAGCAAGCCCAGCTCTGGTAGCCAAGGATCCTGGTACTGTGACTAACAAAAAAGAAGAAGAAGATTTAGCCAAAGGTATGTTTTTAAGTCCCTGATGGTGGCAAAAAGATGGGTTGCTTACTTAATATTTTTTTTCCTGAAATATTTTAAAATAAAAAAATAGCTGAAATCTACTTTGTTTCCCTCAATATCACTTCTTCCTCTTCTCTCCCAATGCGACTATCATGTATGTCTTACTGATCAGTATTTTTACTACACAATTTACCCATAAATATCCATAAACAGTACCAAATACTTTTAGTGTCCAATAAAAATTTTTTGTAAATAGTATACATCTATTTGCAACTGTATTTTTCATGCAATGTTTTGAGATCTATTCATGATTAGACATGAATCAAATTTACTTTTTTTTAACTGCTGTATAATATGCCAGTGTACTAATAAATACACACTGTAATTTATCCTCCTACTGATGGACATTTGGGTTTTCTGTTTTTTATTTTTACTATAATAAACATGCTGCATTGAATATACCTGTATGTGTTCCCGTGTGTGTGTGTGTATTTTGTGTGACTAAGAGTGAAGTGTTGGCTTATGGGGCAGGCATTTCTTCAGTTTTGGTAATAGTTTTATTTTATTTTCCATCATCAGTGTATGAAAGCTATTATTATTTTTAACTTTCTGACAGCATTTGGTCTTGTCACTGTTTAAGTTTTATGAGTATGATAGATTCAAAATGATGTCCCATTATTTTAAATTTTATTTCTTTTACTGCCAGTGAGGTTGAGTCTTTTTTTGTATGCTTATTTGCATTGACTTTCTCTTTTTTTATTGAGTCTCTTTTTAAAAAACATAATGATATGTAGAAAGTCTTTATTTTGCATGCTAATCTTTTGCCTGTTTTATCTATAGTAGATATCTATTCTTTTCTTGATTTTTGGCTTATACTTTAACTTTGATAATGGTGTGTTTTATCAAACAAGTTTTAAATTTTGATGTAGTCAACATTTTTGCTTTTCTGTTATTTTTGCTTTTTTATGTCTTAAGTTGTTCTTTTCCTACTCTAACATCCTAAAAGACATTTTCCTATATTTTCTTAGGATAGTTTTAAAGTTTTATTTTCTCATTAGGTCTTTTATTGATCTAGAACAGAGGTGGAAAGGAAGAAGAGGTTTGGGTTGATTTGAAACCAAGGTAATCAATCCCATAGTGATGGCCTACATGGGGAGAGGAGGATGGAGATAGAGGAGACACATTTGAAATCTATTTTGGGTAATTTGTTAGGTGAGACTTTATTGTAGTTATTTCTAAATTCCAATCCTTAGACTGATTATAAAAGAATTATCTTTGGAGCAATAAAATATAGGTTCTCAGTAATCAGTAAGTCCCCAGTGAGGCTTGAGACTATTTCCCTAGTGATTTTATCATTTTGGGAACTTAGGCTATAGGAATACATTGAAAAGACAAAAGAAAATATATCTGCAACGAAAATTTTTAAAATGGATCTAAGTTTATGTCTTTTAATTACCCAGAATTATTTTAATTGTCTTGTTCAGTGAAAAATAGTCATCATGCAGTTCAATTTTTTTGTTATTTTTTTGAACTTTCAGTTGTGAATGAATGAATAAAATTGATTAAATGATTTTTATTGTCCTAGTTTCCAGCTACACTACTGAGAGAAGAATACTTTTTACCTTCAGATATATTTTTATACTTCTTTGGATTATTGGACATGTTAACATTTTGGGTCTTTTTAAACCCATTATTTTCTAGCCATTGAGCTGTCCCTGAAGGAACAAAAACAGCAGTCCACCACCCTTTCCACTTTGTATCCAAGTACATCCAACCTCTTAACTAACCACCAACACGAAGGCCGAAAAGTTCGTGCTATATATGACTTTGAAGCTGCTGAAGATAATGAACTTACTTTTAAAGCTGGAGAAATTATTACTGTTCTTGATGACAGGTGATGGAACTTTCATGTGAAAAATATATAACATATTACTTCTGTGTTTCATATTACTCCTGTTGGATGCTATCACCAAATGCAATTGAAAAATACTAATCCAGCTATTTTCTTTGTCTGATGGTTGCTTTGCTTATGATATAATGGCTGGATTCTTATTTTGTAGTTTAATTTTTTTCTTATCTATTTAATTAGTTTTAATTTTGGGGGGGAAGGCTTAGTTTAATCTATTCATTTTTGGTTCCATCTAATAATATAGATTGTTAAATTAGTAAAAAAGTTAAGATTTTAGAAAAAATACCAAATATATGTGTATATGTGTATTTATGAAATTTATAATATAAAATATAGTGTGTTTATTATTTAGTGTATTTGGAACAAATTAATTTTACATGGAATTATATGGATTTACGTTATCATAGGAGGGGTGATTCAGTGCATTTGTCTCTTACTACAGCTTTATGTTTATGAAAATTGTTACTGATAATGAAGTTCTAAACTTGGCAAATTAGTGGTTTTAAAAATAAATTCAAATAGATTTAAGGTTATTTCTATAATCTATATATATAAAAGCATAATACGCAAATCAACCAGACGGCGGAACAACTGGTCGGCTATGACGTGCACTGACCACCAGGGGACAGACGTTCAACGCAGGAGCTGCCTCAGCTTGCAGGCCCTGATCACCGGATTGGGGCCTGCTGGTCAACCTCTTGGTCCCTCCCCCCGGCCAGCAGGCTCCGATCGCCCGATGAGGAACGGGGAACCGGGGTTGGGTGGCGGCGAATGTGGGTGGCGACCGGGCCCCGATTGCCCTGCCAGTTGCCCCACACACAGAAGGCGACCAACGGCGGCAGCAGGGGGCAGGGCTGGCTGCCGGCAGCCGGGGAAGATTGGCCCTGACCACAGGCCAGGCCTAGGGACCCTACCCATGCACGAATTTTGTGGGCTGGGCCTCTAGTACTTACTATAATACTAGAGACCCGGTGCATGAAATTCTTGCCCTCGGAGGGCAGGGGTCCCACAGCCTAGCCTGTGCCCTCTCACAGTCTGGAAGCCCTTGGGGGAAGTCCGACTGCTGGCTTAGGTTCGCTCCCCACCGGATTAGCCTAAACTGTCAGTCGGACATCCTTAGCGCTGCTGTGGAAGCGGGAGAGGCTCCCACTACTGCTGCTTCACTTGCCAGCCGTGAGCCTGGCTTCTGGCTGAGCTGCACTCCCCCTGTGGGAGCACACTGACTACCATGGGGCAGCTCCTGCATTGAGCATCTGCCCCCTGGTGGTCAGTGTGCATCATAGCGACAGGTCGTTCCACCGTTTGGTCGATTGGCATATTAGCCTTATGCCTGCGGAATCAGGCCAAAACCAGCTTTCTGACATACCCTGAGTGTTCACAGATTGTGAGAGGGCACAAGCTAGGTCAGTGATGGCGAACCTTTTGAGCTCGGCGTGTCAGCATTTTGAAAAACCCTAACTTAACTCTGGTGCCGTGTCACATATAGAAATTTTTTGATATTTGCAACCATAGTAAAACAAAGATTTATATTTTTGATATTTATTTTATATATTTAAATGCCATTTAACAAAGAAAAATCAACCAAAAAAATGAGTTCACGTGTCACCTCTGACACGCGTGTCATAGGCTCGCCATCACTGGTCTAAACTATATGACATTAAACTGATGGAAGCTGTTAGCAGAGCCCAGCAAGGACCCACGATTCAGAGTCAGAATGATGGACTTGACAATAAGCTAAGTGAGTGGGAGACACTGCCATTCACAGGATGTTCAGTGGTGAAAGGAACAAGAAATCAAGCCCACAGCATCTACTAAATGCAAAAAGATTTACACATGCGCCTTTTAGATAGCAGGCACACGGAACTTCCAATGGCGTGAGGTTCTCAGCAATCTTCCAAATGTAAACAAAAAAAAATGTGTGTTAGCTTATGTTTTTTGTACAGGTCAGGCTCTTCAAACTATTTTTCATGTATTAATTTGTTGCTATTTCACAGCTAGGTTATCAATTGAGAAATACTCTTTTCATATTTTACAGGTGAAAATCCATGACACAGAGAGTTTAAGTAACATTTCCAATGTCAAATGACCGTTAGTAAACTAAGTTGCTGGGATTAAATTCCAAGCAATTTAGCATCAGCGTCCATCCTCTCACAGTGGAAGTTCATCCTTATGGTCCACAATTCAATAAGTTGCACTTTGCAATATTGAAACCCCCTTTGTCAGTCAGGAAGCTAAGACTGGCTTACATGTACAAAGTCCTTCACCCTACATGATGCTTTTACATTTGATTTCCCAACAACCAGTGGGGAAGGGAGAACAGGAAGAACCACACAGCTTACATGAGTTGTCCAAGGCAAAATAGCTTGTTTCCCTCTAGTGTGTGTCTCTCTCTCTCTCTCTCTCTCTCTCTCTCTCTCTCTC
>NW_005360226.1:919710-981364 GCF_000412655.1 Myotis brandtii | reverse complement strand
GGCCGCCATCTTGGCTGACAATTAATTTGCATAAGGATACGCTGATTAGCCAATGGGAAGGGTAGCGGTCGTACGCTAATTACCATGTTTCTCTTTTATTAGTGTAGATATTTAAATGCCATTTAACAAAGAAAAACCAACCAAAAAAATGAGTTCGTGTGTCACCTCTGACACGCATGTCATAGGTTCGCCATCACTGGGCTAGGTCAAGGGACCCCACTGGTGCACAATCGGGGCTGAGGAGGAATGCAGGAGTTTGGCCAGCCAGGCAGGGATCGAGGGAGGGCTCCAGGGCTTGTCCGGCCCTTCTTACTCAGTCCCAATTGGCCGGACCCCAGCAGCAAGCTAACCTACCCGTTGGAGCATCTGCCCCCTGGTGGTCATGCACCTCATAGCGACTGGTTGACCAGTTGACTATCTGCACCCTGGTGGTCAGTGCACGTCATAGCGACTGGTGAATCAGTTGACTGTCTGCCCCTTGGTGGTCAGTGCACGTCATAGTGGTTGAGTGGCCTTAGCATAGCATTAGCATATTACCCTTCGATTGGTTGAATGGCCCACCGGAAGACTGGACACTTAGCATATTAGGCTTTTATTATACGGGATGATTTCTTGAGTGGAAAATAATGAAGTTACGTTTGAGCTGTTTTATTGGAAATTGCACAAAACCTTGATCATTTACTCAAAAATACTTGAGAGCTTGCTAGCTTTTCTTAGACTAGATACAGATACAGTAAATATACAGTATGCACTTTGAAGTGTGTTCCTTGTGAACATTTTATGCTATAAACAGTGTCTCTGTCATATGTGTTTTCTTGTGGGGAAAAATTTGCTGATACGTTTTAGATAGAGCACAAGAATGGACATCTTAAGATCCTGCTATATATCATACTACAGGCTGGTGCATGGAGGGGGGGGTCCCCCTCAGCCCGGCCTGCACCCTTTAGCAGTCTGGGAGCCCTTGGAGGATGTCCCACTGATGGACATCCTTAGCGCTGCTGCTTGTGGCTGAGAAGCACTCCCCCTATGGGAGCGCAGTGACCACCAGGGGGAAGCTCCTGCATTGAGCATCTGCCTCCTTATGGTCAGTGCACGTCATAGCGATTGGTTGTTCCACTGTTCGGGTGATTTGCATATTATGCTTTTATTATATAGGACTAGAGGCCCAATGCACGAAATTCGTGAAAGAGTAGGGCTTCCTTCCCCTGGCTGCCGTCATCGGCTTCCCTCTGACACCTGAGACCCAGGCTTCCCTCCGGCTGCTGGCAGGCACCCGAGACCCGGGCTTCCCTCACAGCCCTAGCTTTGTCCTGAAGGACGTCCGGTCTAATTAGCAAATTATGCTTTTATTATTATAGGAGATTACAAAGGATTCTTACAGTGGAGTCTTAAAACCACCTGAACTTGACAATTCTTAAGTATGTGGACCTTTTTTATGAGGGGAGAGTTTAGTGTCTTAATAGTAAATCCTTTAAGCATTCACCAGCCTTCCAAAAGAAAAAGCACTATGTGTTTAATAACTTATTTTCTTTAAGGCCTCATCTCTTATTTATAATAATGATACATTCGTTTCATTCTTCACTGGATTGATGTGGGTTTCAAATCTGGTATTAATGTAAATTAAACACTATAAAAGGGAAAGTTGTATAGAAATAAAAATCTTTATTATAGTCAAATATTCTTTTTTGTTCCTCATAGTGATCCCAACTGGTGGAAAGGTGAAACCCATCAAGGCATGGGGTTATTTCCCTCTAATTTTGTAACTGCAGATCTCACTGCTGAACCAGAAATGAGTAAGTATTTTCCAGTCTGCCAGTGGATGATAATCATTAATCCTCTTAATGAAGGCTGAGTAAATTCAACTTTTTGGAGCAGGTACTTTCAAATGGTAGTGTTTTCAAGGTGTTTATTAAAAATGCAGCTGCCTGGTCAGTAGGTTATTTACCATCATCTAAGAATTGCAGTCATTTGCCTACCAAGATTATCTTTAGAGAGAGTATGGATTTTTTCTTTAAAAAATATCTATATCTACCTATACCTATAAATACATATATATGTATGTATGTATGTGTGTGTATATATATACATGTATATTCACACTCATATATGTGTATATGTGCTAGTGTAAAAATGCATACTAAAAAGTGTTGATGGAATTTATGCATTATGTATTTTCATTATCATCAGTTGATAAAAGTGTGACAAATGCAGTGCAACCTCATAAACAATTCTTCCTTTTCAAAGGTTGAGACCATTTCTCTAGTGTTCTAACCTCAAATTTGGAAGCTGTGGCCTCTAAGCAACAGTAATGGCTTTTCTAAACCTTCTTGTTAGATATTCAGAAGCGGCCATAACTAATCATATAAGTAGTTTTTTTTTTGTTTTATTGCCAAATCTTTGCTGACTAGGAGAAATAAACTAAAAAGTGGGGCCAAAGAGGTAGTGATATTATAGGCATAATAGTTGCAGGAAATGTAACTGGTGGTAGCCTATCAAAATGTTGATAGACAGTTGACTATATTTTTTCATAATACTGCACTTTATGAATCTTCATAATGAGGAGTTTGAGTCACCAAGATTAAATCATAACCTCCCTTTGTTTAAGGAAACAGTAATATGTTCTAGTCTAGAAAGATTTCTATTAGTGATTGACATTTTTAGAATTTAAAAATATTTTTGCATGTAAGTTGTAAGCCACAGTTATCTGGCAGAATATCTCATCTCAGCTCACCTGTCTATATAACAGCTAGAAGGAATTAACGTTATAAACTGCAAGATGCTTAGCTTTTTTGTAGTTTACAAGAATTCTAAGAATGGATCTTTGTCTTAGTCATCTTTTTATTTTCAGTAGCACCAAGTACTAAATCCAGAATACAGACTAGACATATATAAATATTAATGCAATAAATAATACATAAGTGTATATATAGAGATATACTTTTCTTTAGAAACATAAGTACACTTACGTTTTCAAGAGAAGGCTTTCACAACAAACCAGACATTATGAATCTTGAGAAGATAATGCCCTCTCATAGTTATGCCAGGTTGTTCTTTTGTCATTTTTATAAACAAATTCCTGATACCTATTTCTTTAATTGAATTCTTTTTTTTATTAGAACTAAAAAAAAAACAACGTGTTGTAGAACCTTGTTTGAATGGGAGTGCATACTGCGCTCACTTTTAACCTCGGCCGAAGGTGGTGTTTTTTTTTGTTTGTTATTGGGAGTTTGGGTTGTCCTGAATCAATTGTTGGAATGGGTAGAATAGTCTCGAACTTCTGTTCACAGTGAGATCCAAGAGCTCATGTAGATCATATAGCCATCTCATTTTTTTTCCCATTATATAGCCTTGCACTTTAAAATTAGTATTCCAACTCATATGTTTTAGTCTGGACCACCTAAAAGAGAAACAGGAGCAGCAGAACTTACGTAATGTAGTCCTCGAGTTTGGAAAATGAGTGCTAGTGTGATCCTCATAGCCTCATTCTTTATGAGGAAGCAGAAACCCACTTAATGTGTCAAATAGAAATACCTGGCCGCCTTAGCTTGTTAGATATTGGTAGACACAGTTAGATATTGTGAAAGCACTTTTTACATATATAAACATTTTATATGTATATTCACAAACATACTATACTACACAATACACATGTGTACATAGTAATAGTATTGGTTCCTATGAGAAAAAGCACTGTAAATTTGTGCACGGTCAGCTGACAGGATATGAAGTCTACCATGTGTCCCTTACGGATAGCAGATAATACAGTGCTCTCCCAGTTTTCTACTTGTTAATAGCTCAAGATGTAAAAAGCAAGATATATATAGCATATGTCTCCTTTTCCTCCATGGGAAATGAAGGAAATCAGCTGAAACTGTGTGTGTGTGTAGAATTTTGCTTCATGGTGACTTGAATGGGATGAATTAAACTATTTCCATTTTCTATGGAATCACATAACACAGAATACTAAGTGATGTGACTTCTTATTCTCAGAGTAAAATCATAGGCCAGATTCCAGTTGTGTGGGCTGGTAGAACCAGATAGATTGGCATTTAAATCCAGGCTTTGCCATTTATTAACTTTCACCTATGCAAGAATTTATAATCTTTCTAAGCCCTTGTTAACCTTATTTGTGAAATGGGCCTATCTCATAGGATTGTATTGTAGATTCTTTGGAGGAAATGTAATATGTATTCCATTAAGCACATTTAATAATTTAGTAGATATTTCCCTTACTTAATTCTACCTTTTACCCACCTCCCTTTCCTCTTGATTCTTAATATTTTTTATGAATAATGATTGACCACGTGGATACAAGGATGGAAAATTCAGAGAGGAAATTAATTTTTTTTCTTTTTATTAAGTTCAGAGAGGAAAGAAGAAGGAGAGAGAGATAGAAACACCAATGATGAGAGAGAACCATTGATTGGCTGCCTCCTGCATGCTCCCACTGGGAATCGAGCCGCAATCCAGGCCAGTGCCCTGACCAGGAATCTTGAACCATAACCTCCTGATTCATTATGTCGATGCTCAACCACTGTGCCATGTCAACTGGGTAGAAATTCATTTCTTTTAAGCTGTATGTGCCTTGATATTCTTTTGGAGAAGGTTAATTGCTATGTTAATCATATCTTTATATGTACTAGTTAATGTTATATTGATTAGATTTTTAAAGTTTTCTTTATTGAGCAAGAGAAATATGTGTTTCTGGCCAATGGTTTGTGGATCCCTTAATAATCATTTTTTAATGCAAAGAACAATGTAACTAAAATGTATAGGCTGATGTAGTGGCAGATCCCTGCCAAAGCTATTTGTAAAATTTCCATTGGCTTGGATGTCCTTCTCTTAGTCAAAAGTCTGAGTGGCATGCTGGAGAACATATAGCTAACTTTCCAATTCATTGCATTGAAATAGCATGGTCTATCAAATGAGATTTTTCTAAATTTCAGAGTTCATTCATGCCATTGTAAAATTTTGCTCTTTTTCACCAATTTACTAAACTCATGTATAGTAGGTGATTAATCTTTGTTTCAGAAATACACCTCTTATTTTTAGTAATGTGTCTTTTATGGAAAATGTAAAATCTTTAGAGGAGAAAATTAAGAAATCTTGACATGAAGTAATGTTTAGTCATTATTGCCTAAATCTGCAACCTGATTATTCTTTAAATTGAGTCAGTTTAAGGAAATATTTAAAAAATTCAAATTCTCTCTTGTAACTTAAAGTGTTCTCAAATAGAATTTTAAATGTATTCTAAGGTAAATATTGCATGTTTTACAGTAAAAACGGAGAAGAAGACGGTACAATTTAGTGATGATGTTCAGGTAGAAACAATAGAGCCAGAGCCAGAGGAACAAGCCTTTATTGATGAAGTAAGTGATTTCCATATACCTCATTATTTTAAACTAGAGGCCTGGTGCACAAAAATTCGTGCACTGGGGCGGGGTCCCTCAGCCCGGCCTGTGCCCTCTCGCAGTCTGGTACCCCTCAGGGGATGACCACCTGCTGGCTTAGGCCCGCTCCCCAAGGGATTGGGCCTAAGCTGGCAGTCAGACATACCTCTGGCAGCCCGGCAGCCATCAGGGGATGTCCACTTACCAGCGGGAAGCAGGCCTAAGCTGCAGTTGGACATCCTTAGCGCTGCTGAGCAGGTGGGAAGCTTGGCTTCCTCCATCGCCCGGGCAACCAAGCCTCCTGCTTGCTCCAGCTCCATGGCTGCCGGCTGCCATCTTAGTTGGGTTAATCTGCATATAGTTGCTCTGATTGGCTGGTGGGTGTGGCTTAGGGCATAGCAAAGGTATGGTCAATTAGCATCTTTGTCTTTTATTAGTGTAGATTTCTGCTTAATGTTTTACAGAATGGATATATAATGATTTTTTAATTCTGTTTTTGGACAGTGAGTTTGTTTTTAGTTTTTTCCTGGTGTTTTTTTTTTGCTATTACGAACACTATTATGAGATTTTAAAAATATATTTCAAATAATGTGTAATTGTTTTATTTTAAAATGTTTGTACCTA
Source organism: Myotis brandtii (assembly GCF_000412655.1). Classification (NCBI taxonomy): domain Eukaryota; kingdom Metazoa; phylum Chordata; class Mammalia; order Chiroptera; family Vespertilionidae; genus Myotis; species Myotis brandtii. The sequence goes on along the minus strand of NW_005360226.1, from coordinate 975,350 downwards.
ATGCTCTGGAAATTATATTCTTGGTAACATTTTAAACTTATGATGAAAAATGAGAAGTTATCTTTAAAATATGTGAAGGGATTAGTAAGTTTTTAGCCTTCTTTTAGGGGAGCCAGAGCAGAAAGTTTGAAGAGTGTTCTTTTACAGAAATAGATTGTAGAAGACTGTTAGGAGCCAAGGAATCCAACTGGATTAGGGAAAATTAATTAGCTGATTGCATTACATAAGAAATTCGTGTAGAGTCAGTGAGGGATCTCTCTTAGAAACCTTATTTCTCTGATAGTAGGTAATTTCAGATAGAGTATAGTATTCTGTAAACACAACAAAAATTATCCAGGTATTAGTGGCTCTCACTCTTACCAACTATAACCACCTCCCTCCACCCTTCCCCCCCCCCCTTTTTTTTTTTTTTTGCTGTAGGAAAACTTTACTGACATGTGCCTTCTTTTTTGGACTGCTTGAAATGAACGTTGAATCTTTTACAATGAAAAATAGTACCCATTTCAAAACATGAAATTCTTTTGCCTTCAGAAGTTTCTTATATGCTGTGTCACTTTTACTCTCTAGTAATTAATCCATCTCTCAAACTGTTCTTCTATATATAATGCAGAGTTTTTGTTTAAATAACTGCTATGCTTTGAATTGGTCGTCTTTACATTATTTACCTAATGTACATAGGTTTAATAGTATAACCCTGTAAAAACCATGCATGGGGAAAAGCTTGTAATTATTATAGTAGTATTCATTGGTATGCTATGTAAAATTTATATTTTGTTTTTTAAAAACCTACATATAAATACATATGTAGTTATATAATGTATAGAGGTACTAATGTAAAGATGGTTTCATTAGTCCCACTGGTGATTAAAACAAAAGATTCTAAAATATGTGTAAGTCACTGCCTTGAGAAGCCTTCCAGCCTTTCCCACGTAGAAGAATAGAGAGACCACAAACTGAAACATTGGTAGCAAGAAAATGTAGACTAAGTCTTTATGGCCCTACTTAGAAAGAGAACAGCTGTAATATAGCTGAGCTATGCCTTTCTAAAGCAGCTGTTGTATTCACCCTGGGGGAGAAGTAATAACTGAGTTGTTAGTCATAAGTAATGCCATCGTGAGAGAGAGGTTACACCTGTCAGCATGTCAAGGCTAGGCTGCTTCAAAACAGAGTGAAATTCACTACCATGAAATTAGATTGAAGAGCTCACATATTGTAAGTTTAAATGTGGCTCTATTCTCTTTAAGAGAATCATTGAGGACTAAAAAATAAGTAGGTAGAGCTTTCCAGGCTCTGACTTCACATGGTACTTAAAGAGAGTACACAGATATTAACCACATAAAAACAAAATTGGAGTCTACATATCTGAATTACAAAAGTTCTCTATCCATTACCTAATTAACAAAGTGCAAACATATTGTTTCGTAATGACTAGTTGCTTTTTATATTAACTATTTAATTCCTGTAGGACAAAATGGACCAATTGCTACAGATGTTGCAAAGTACAGATCCCAGTGATGATCAGCCAGATCTTCCGGAGTTACTTCATCTTGAAGGTAAACCTTGTTTTTCATTTATCTTCCAAATAAAGGATAATTAGAGGTTATATCTACTGTTCTGTTACAGAATGGTTCATATTTAAATAAAATTGAGAATTATACAAAACATGTTCATATTCTTCACTCTTCTGTGACCCAGTCTCACGTTTATATGCTATTTAAAACTTTGATAGAATTCACATTCTTTTTAAAATATATATATTTTTGTTGATTTTTTACATAAAGGAAGGGAGAGGGATAGAGAGCCAGAAACATCGATGAGAGAGAAACATCGATCAGCTGCCTCCTGCACACCCCCCACTGGGGATGTGCCCGCAACCAAGGCACATGCCCTTGACCAGAATCGAACCTGGGACCCTTGAGTCTGCAGGCTGAAGCTCCATCCACTGAGCCAAACCGGTCAGGGCAGAATTCACATTCTTACACATTTCTATAGAAATTAAATATTTTATTTAAAATACTCAAATATTTTATTCAACATTTTAGAATGTTGTAAAATAAATATTGGTATTTTAATATTTTTGAGATCAAGAAAATAAATCTTGGGATCTCTTTATTAATATCATTTTTATTACTCCAAATTACATCTTGTATTTCTTATATGAATATTCATCAGAGATTTGCTTTCTTTTGTTGTGTTTTCTTATATTTCTTCAAATCTTCTCACCTTAGCAATGTGTCACCAGATGGGACCTCTTATTGATGAAAAGCTGGAAGATATTGATAGGTAAAAGAGCATGTGCCCTCTAGATTGTGTACCTTCTTCCCTGATGTTCTCTGTAAACTACCTACTGGGATAGAGCTGCCATTATAATTTATTTTATTACTAGTTTTGTTTATTTATTTCTGTCGTGTTATATTTTATATTTTAATTTTTCTATCTTATTTCATTTGAATTTTTCATTTGTATCTTTTAATATTTTCTATTTTTATATGCCAAAGGAACCAGTCCCCATTTACTTGTTTTCTACTAAATGTGGGAATTTGAATTAGACCCAACTCTCCTCTTTTTTTATTTTTGTTTAAGGTGAGGATTTATTTGACCTTCACTATATTAGTCTTTTTTAAAAAATAAGGGTAAACTATTAAAATCATGAGTGACATTACCAGAGCCCAAATGACCCATCTATTATAATCTCGAGAAACCTAGATATTTCAAAGTAAAGTCAACTACAATAAGCTCTCCCAGCACAGTACCTAAATCTGAGTTTTGATTGCCTTGGAGCTAAAATACAGGATATTTTCTGTCACAAGGTAAATTTTTAATAATGTCTATATCACTTTCTGCTATTTTGATATGCCTTATTATTTAGAACATTGTACTATTTAAATAGCAATTATGTTTCAAATTATTGTATAATATTTCAGAAAACATTCAGAACTCTCAGAACTTAATGTTAAAGTGATGGAGGCACTTTCATTGTATACCAAGTTAATGAATGAAGATCCAATGTATTCCATGTATGCAAAATTACAGAATCAGCAGTATTATATGCAGTCATCTGGTGTTTCTGCCTCTCAGGTAAGCTTTTAAAAACTCAAGTATATCATTTTAAATTCTCAAATATTTGAGAGTATTTGGAATAGCTGTGTTTTTATAAAATTTGAAACTTTCTAAAAGTAATGTAAAATAAATTTTAAAAGAAATTTTTACTTGACAAATATAGTGTATACTATACCATTATACCAGTGGTTTATTTTAAATATATTTTTATTGATTTCAGAGAGTGGAAGGGAGAAGGGGAGAGAGATAGAAATATCAATGATGATATTTCTCTTGCATGCCCCACATCGGAGATTGAGCCTGCAACCTGGGCATGTGCTCTGACCAGGAAATCAAACTGTGACTTACTGGTTCATAGGTTGATGCTCAGCCACTAAGCCATGCCAGCTATGCCCAATAGTTCTTTTTAAAAAAATTATTTTTCTGTAGGAATATCCATCAGAATCACCCATCAAACTTTTTGAAAAAGTACAGATGCTTTGATTCTATCCAGACTTGTTGAAGCAGAATCTTCAGGAGGGAGGTCCAAATGTGTGCATATTTTTAAAGCTTTATATGTAATTATCTGGTTAAGAACTGCAGTTTTTTTGTCTCAGTAAAATTTCTAATTATTACTAAATTCTTCTGAATATGTACAGTGTTCAGTTTTATAGTGAGCTGCTTTAATCTGTATCTCACTCCCTTCCTTTACATAACACGTAATGCAATACAGAGCCCTTTCCCTCTTTTTCTTTTTTGGTAATCTTCACCCAAGGATATTTTCCCCATGATTTTTAGAGAGAATATAAAGGAGAGGGGGGAGATAGAGAGAAATATCGATGTCAGAGAGACACATCAATTGGTTGCTTCCTGCTTGTGCCCTGACCAGGGCTGGGGATCGAACCTGCAACCCAGGTAACATGCCCTTAACTGGGAATTGAACCCATGACCCTTTGGTGCACAGGCCGATGCTTTATCCACGAGCAATACAGGCCAGGGCCCTTTCCCTCTTTTTACCTCAAATAACTATTTGAAGAGTTCTTTTTCCACAAACTCAGTAAGTTCAGGGTATAGGGAATAATTCTCCAGGCACTTCATTTTATCCATGTAGAGTGGTATAAACATTATATAGATTAATTTTTGTTTTTAGAATAGTCAATTTTCTCTTAAATGAGGGGACACAACCCTGGAGATGTGCAGCCATGCCTGAGTAACATGTGGCTAGATGATTCCTACTCACAGGTGTTGATATCAATTTGAGCCAAAGAAACCCCCCAAAAACCTTTCACGTTCAGTTTGAAAAGTACAAAAAAATGCACTCATGAGGACCAGAATAGCTGTGTTTACAATGAAGACCTTTGGATTCTGATGCATGGGAAGTGTGTTAGGACTTAAGAGAAGTGCTGAGATGATTGAGCCTTGTCTCCTGATGGTTGTGTTACTATCTTTACAACTGGTAAAAAAGCCTTACTACATAGATAGTGGCATTCTGTTATCAAACTTATGAAATGGAAGGATTTAAAGAATACTACAGAAAACTAGAATATTATGTATTTTAAGACTTTTGGAATTTAAGGCTTCAATCTCTTTCGATTCAGACAAGTATAGTTTTTGGATGCAAAAACTATAGTAGGCAAACAATGGCCCAAGGGCCAAATCCAGCCTCCCATCTGTTTAAATAAGCTTTTATTGAAACGCAGCCATTCTCTTTTGTTTATTAATTGTTTCTGGCTACTTTCTATATGGGTCAAATTCAGTAGTTGTGACAGAAACCATATGGCCTACAAAGCCTAAAATATTTACTATCAGAACTTTTACAAAAATGTTTGCTGACTAACCCTACTTTAGAAAGTTAGTTTGTTCTGTGTTCAGTAAACTGTAATTTAAAACATATAAATTGTATCTATAAGCAGATGCAGTCTATTGATACAGTCAATTCAAAGACACTTCTTAGACATCCTTTGGAAATCCTTTTAGGGAAGAACTTAAAATATCAACATGGAAAAAGAGACTATATTAGTATAAAGTTTCAAGTTAAGTTCCTTTACTACTTTTGGATAGAGGTAAACATGAGTTTAGCCAATGTTTACCTAAGAATTAAAATAATCAGAAGCCAACTTCACTGAAAAATATTTTTTAAATGCCTGTTAACTGAAGTAACTATGAAAAAAGATTTCAGGGATATAATTGTTCTTTTTATTAACTGAATGTCTTTACAAAAGGTTTGGCATGCTTACTAAAATCTTAGAAAATCTAATATGTTATCATGAACTGTTCTAGGTATATCCAGGGCCTCAAAGTGGTACTTACCTGCTTGCAGGGAATGCCCAGATGAGCCATCTCCAGAGCTATAGTCTTCCTCCAGAGCAATTGTCTTCCCTCAGCCAAGGAGCAGTTCAACCCTCTGCAAACCCTGCCCTTCCTGCTCAGCAGACTCAGGCTTCTTACCCTAGGTAATTTGATTATTGACTGTTACTTGGAGTTAATGCTATTAAAATTCTTTCTTTGTAATATCTTTAAAATTTTTTTAAAAATTTTAGAGGAGAAAAGAGAGAGAGAGATGAGAGGTGAGAGAGAGAGATCGATCTATTGCCTTCCATAAGTACCAGAGAGAGAAAGGTGAGAGAGAAACATCGATCTGTTGCCTCCAGTAAGTACCCGAACCGTGGATTAAACCCAAAACCTGGGTATGTGCCATGACCAGGAATCAAACCTTTCAGGTTTGAGCCACACTGGTCAGGGCAAAATTCTTAAGTGCCCGTGATCATCTGTAACCAGAACTGGGTAAGAAACTCCAGAAAAGATGCCATCACTGATACCAGATGGTTACCTCTGTTTGTGGTGTTAAGTGAGTTCTACAGGAACCCCTGCAGTATTGCAGCAATAGCCAGGAAGCCAGTTCTCCCTCTTACTGCCTCACTGAACTGCTGTATTCTGATTCTAACTTTGTCATAATTTGTTTTTATTTGAGTCCGTGGTGGTATTTGCTAAGGATTTTAATGAAACTTAGATTTGATAACTATATATTGTTTTTCACAAATTTCATAAAAATCTAAATATTTTTATCATTATTGTTTCAGAATTTATGTCAGAAAGACACATATTTCCTTCTTTTTGACCTGTGTTGGAATTGAGTGTATACCACAGCAAGATATATCATTTGAAAAGAGATGGGTTTTTTGCCCCTGTGGTCCATGGAGCAAATATCTGAATATAAAATGATTTGCTCATTGTTTTGGCCATTTACTTATAATATCCTCTATCACACAGTTAAGTGATTATATATTATGTAATTTATAATTACATAAATGTCTTTTTCTGCTTCTGTGTGAATCTAAGCTGAAGTCTTTCCCTCAAAACAAATAAAAGGTAGACTTTAGAGTTCATCAATTTGTAATTCTAGAAGTCATGTTATTCTGACTCACATTAGAAGTATCTTGGTGGCACAGGTGCAATTTCTAGAAAACTTTTCTTCAATATTGGGGTTGCCCATGAATGCTCCTATACTGTCCTTACTGTTGTATTACTCATCCTCAAAAGAGTCACACTCTAGGGATGCTTAGGGATTCACAAGCATTATTTGCTGGTCACCTCTAGTAATCTCGGAGTGAGGAAGCTATTAGAGCATCAAAAAACAGGATACTCTCTACTGAAAGTAGCTCAGAAAAAAAATGTTAGGTATAACTCTTTCTGCCCCAGGACTTTTTTTTTTAAGCTGAAATTTGATGAAACGAATACACTTACATGGAAAAGAAGCAAACAGGTAGGGAGCAGCTATTGTTAGCATACTGTCTTAAAAACCAGATACAAAGTGAGTAGAGGTAGGTATTGTTGAGAAATCAGCCAGTGTGCATGAGTTATGTACGAATCTCTTAGGTATTTTAGTGTCATCCAGAAATGCTGCCTCTTTCCCAGCTGGTCCTCTGTTACTGTGTCGCATGCTGCTGTAGCTGCCTTGTTCCTTGTTCCTTGAGACCCATTCTTAGTTCAGGGCCTTGAGAAATTTCCTTGTAAATGATAGCTGTAACACCTTGTTGCTGTTTTCTGGGCATTGTTCTGTCTGCTTCCATAGCTTGGATGTGAAATATCTGATGCGGGGCATGCACTGTAGTCCAGGGTCTAACTCTACTGATCCTGTGTGGCTATTAACGTCACCTCTCAAGAAACACATGTGCACTTCAGCAGGTGCTTTTTCCTTGTCATCTTTAGCCCTCTTTGTCTGGCTAATTCCTATTTATCAGTTCCTAGCTTTCTCTTTACTAGAACACCTTCCCGCACTCCAAACACTGTTCCTGCTCTCTTGTTCTCACAGGACCCCAGCCTACTGTGTACTCTCTTGTAATCACCTTTAGACTAGTCTGTATCCCCACTAAGCTATCATATCTTGAGAGGTGGCATCAAGTTTCTTTAACCTTTATATCTATTGTATAACAGAGTTTTATACTTGATAAGAACTCAGTAAATACTTGATAAATAAATGTTTAAGATAGGAATTTGAAGTGCTGTGTTGGGCCAGTGAGATATATTTTTAAATTATTTACAGAGGCTTCACAAAGGCTTTGAGGCAGTTTTTAAAAACATATAAATGTATAACATAATATATAAGAACAGGGTGGGGCAAAAATAGATTTACAATTGTGAGTATACAAAATACAGATTTTATTCTTATATTATTATTTATTAATTATTGTATTATTTTCCATACCAACAGCTATATTTGACTCAGGCTTTCTAATTGCAGATCCAGGTCATTGAGGAATTTTTTCCCCATTTTGGTGGGCAGTTTTTTTTTTTTTTAGTGGCCCTAGTTCATATCTAGGAGGCAATTTCTTATTCTTTTACATATAATTTTGGTTCTAGGGTTCTTACTTTTCCAGACTATGTAATAACCTTAGTATGATCTTACTGATAATTAGGGAAGGTAGAATGGATGCAGTTTCCTAAACTCACCTAGAATGGTGATGATGGTAGTACTCAGGTGACCAAAGCTATGTACTTACTTGTCTATTATTTCAGACTACTCTGTTAAAAAGGTGTTTATTGAACAGTTAGTCTGTGCCAGACACTATGCTAGACACTTGACATACAAGTGTGTGTTTCTTCCTCTCCCCACAGACACAACTGACATAAAACATTATGAAAATTTAAGATGTACAACTTGTTGATTTGATACATTTCTATATTGTAAAATGATTATCACCATAGCATTAGCTGACACTTTCATCCTGTCATGTAGTTACTATTTCTTTTTTTCTTTTTTTTTGTGGTGAGAACATTTAAGGTTTATTCTGAGCAACATTCAAGTATATGATAATAGTATTATTAGGGAAAATCACTATGCTGTACATTAGATTCCTAAACTTTTTCATCTTATAAATGGAAGTTTGTACCCTTTGTCTAGTATCTCCCCATTTTCCCCACTCTCTAACCAACATTCTACTATTTGTCTTTTTTAGATTCCACATGTGAGGTTATATAGTATTTCTTTCTCTATTTTACTTAGCATAATGCCCTCAAGTCTCATCCAAGTTGTACAAATGGCAGAATTTTCTTTTTCCTTGTGGCTGAATAATATTCCAGAGAGGGGGAGAGAGAGAGAGAGAGAGAGAGAGAGAAGAGAGAAAACACGTACACTTACACTGCATCTTCTTTACTCATTCATCTGTTGATGGATGCTCAGGTTGTTTCCATATTTTGGCTGTTTTGAGTAATGTTGCAGTGAACATGGGGGTGCAGATTTCCTAAAGATCCTGATTTCAGTTCTTAAGGGAGTGAGGGGGGAGAGAGAGAGAGAGAGAGAGAGAGAGAGAGAGAGAGAAGAGAGAAAACACGTACACTTACACTGCATCTTCTTTACTCATTCATCTGTTGGTGGATGCTCAGGTTGTTTCCATATTTTGGCTGTTTTGAGTAATGTTGCAGTGAACATGGGGGTACAGATTTCCTAAAGATCCTGATTTCAGTTCTTTGGGATATATACTCATAAATGGGACTGCTGAGTCATATGGTACTTTCATTTTTTAAAAATATGTTTTTATTGATTTTAGAGAGATAGAAACATTGATAAGAGAGAAACATGGTTCGGCTGCCTCCTGCAACGCCCCCTACTGGGGATGAAGCCTGCAACACCCCAGGCATGTACCCTGACCAGGAATCAAACTGGTGACCTCTTCTTTCAAGGGTTGATGCTCAATCATTGAGCCACACAGGCTGGGCTAATTTTTAAATTTTTGAGGAACCTCCATACTGTTTTCCAAGTGGCTGCACCAATTTACATTTCCACCAGTACTGCATAAGGCAGTGATGGTGAACCTTTTGAGCTTGGCATGTCAGCATTTTGAAAAACCCTAACTTAACTCTGGTGCCGTGTCACATATAGAAATTTTTTGATATTTGCAACCATAGTAAAACAAGGACTTATATTTTTGATATTTATTATATATATTTAAATGCCATTTATCAAAGAAAAAATCAACCAAAAAAATGAGTTCGCGTGTCACCTCTGACACGCGTGTCATAGGTTCGTCATCACTGGCATAAGGGTTCCCTTTCTCTATATCCTTGCCAACACTTGTTATCTTTTGTCTTTGATGATAGCCATTCTAACAGGTGTGAGGTAATATCTCATTTTGGTTTTGATTTACATTTCCCTGATGATTAGTGATATTGAGCACATTTTCTTTTCTTTTTTTAATTTAAATTCTTTATTGTTTAAATTATTACGTGAGTCTCCTTTTTCCACCATTGACCTCTCCCCAGCCACCTCCACCCCCCAGTACTCCTCCTCCTCCCCTGCCTTCCCTCATAGGTTGGACAGTCTGTTCGATGCTTCTGTGTCTCTGGTTCTATTTTTGTTCATCAGTTTATGTTGTTCATTATATTCCACAAATGAGTGAGATCATGTGATACTTATCCCCCTGTGACTGGCTTATTTCGTTGAGCACCTTTTCTTGTACCTATTGGCCTTTTGTGTGTCTTTGGAAAACTATTCATTTCCTCTGCCTATTTTTTATCTAGTAGTTAGTTTCTTTACTATTGAGTTGTATGAGTTCTTTATATATTTTTGGTATTAACCCCTCATTAGATATATGACTTACAGATATTTTCTTTTATTCATTGGTTGTGTTTTAATATATTGTTGATTGTTTCTTTTGCTGTTCAAAAACTTTTTAGTTTGATGTAATCCCAGTTGTTGACTTTTGCTTTCATTTCCTGTGCCTTTGCTGTCATAGCCAGGAAAATTGCTGCTGAGACGATTGTCAAGGAGCCTTTTCCCTATGTTTTCGGGTAGGGATTTTATGGTTTCCAGTCTTAAATTAAGGTCTTTAATCCACTTCAAGTTCTTCTTTTTGTGAGTGGTGTAAGACAGGCCTTCAATTTCATTCTTCTGCATGTGGTTATCTAGTTCTTCCAGCGCCACTTGTGGAAGAGACTATTCATTCTCTACTGAGTATTCCTGGCTCCCTGGTCATATTAGTTGACCACTGACTTAGAGTTTCTTAGCCTCTGTGTACTTACTGGTTAGTAGAGGCAACCATACAAAGAAATTGCAATGAAAATATAAATTACAAATAAAGGTACATGCAGGGTGCTTTAGGAACTTCAAGATCCAGGGAAGGTTTCAAAGAGCATATTCTCAAGTTATGTTATTCTTAGCGTGGAGGAAAAAGTAAGAAAGTTTTTCAATCATGAGCAAATATATAGCAGCATGAAATGGCGTGGTACTATGGAATGGGGTGTTGTGAAAATACGTATTACCAAAGGATTAAAGTCTATGGTGGAAGATGTGAGAGATGTACTTGCAGTTATTGTCAAAGATAATGACTGGTCCTAGATATCATGTTAAGGAGCTTGGGTCTTGGAAAAGCCTCCAAGGGGATTTAAATGGCAATAAGATTGGTGAATTCATAGTTGCTGCGTTAGCAGCTGGGAGACTTTGTATATTAGACAAGAAATCATGAGTTCTAACTGCAAGACATAATGATAGAGATGAAAAAAGAGTAATTTAGGAGATTAGCAAATGATTGCATGTAGATGACAAGCTGGGGCGATAGTGCAGAGCAGATATAAGGGAGAGTAGTGGTGAATTGCTGGGTTTTGCCCTTGGGCAACTGGGTGAATGGTGGGACTGTAAGTTGAGATAAGGAATATAGTACAAAGCGTGAATAATTTCAGTAATGGCGAACATTTATTGGGATGTCCCATGTTATTAGATGGGAAAACTGAGTATGGAGGGAGGACTAAGGTTCCACTTCGCGAAGATACAAAATCAGGCATTTTGGCTCCAGAGCTTAGCACTTTGTCACAACATTATATTGTAGCTGTATTGTGGTCCTTATTGATGTAAATAAGAACATAAAATCTGACTTCTTGTAATACTTTTTATCTCACAAAGTAACACATATAGAATGATATTGAGTGATGCCTTTCAGCATTACAGTAAAACCTCGATATAATGGACTAATACAGGCGAGGGGGTGTCCATTAGAGCCCAAGTCCATTATATAATGAAGTAGGTTTTCCAAATGTATATGTAAAAAAATTGGCAAATTAGTTTACCTGTTTTTACTTATGTAGACATGTTTGTGTAATTAAAATTTAATATGTATGAAAAGTTTAATTTCACACAAAAGCTTTCTGTATGTATTACTGTAATTTTAAATTTATACTGAATATATCTAGTAAAAGCTTGCGTTCACCAGTCACCGCGAATAAACAGATGCACATGGCTGGGTCGCGGCTTAGCTCACATCGGAAGTGCTGCAGAAAGTCAGGCCAGGTGACAACAGAACCAGTTACTGTGCAGTGTGATCATGTGCTGATCAGTCCCGAACATGCTTGCCAGCGCTAACTCTTGGATTTAAATATGTAGACTGTAATTATGTAATATTTATTTATGTCGGTGAAATTACTACAGTGTTTCTGAACATAGGACCTGTTAACTAAAATTTGTTAAAAATAACAGTGAATTAACAACATAAAATAAGTTGTTAACTCTAAGTCAGTTGTTAATTTAATTATAAGCAAATCTTGGTTTACAATTTTAAAATTAACAGGGTGTTGATTTTCACATATGACCTACATACAGACTGGAAATTTTGTCCATTAAATCCAAAGTTAATTAAATCGAGATCCTCAAAATTGAGGGTTTATTGTACTTAAGGGGCTACATTAGTGGGAGGAATGTAGCACTAAAAGACTGTCAACTTTAATAACGAATTGTTTAATCTGTGCAGAATGCAAGAGCATTGAGTTTACCAGCAATTGATTTATAAACAATCTAGCAATTGAAGAGTTTAGAAATAGGCAATATTTTGAAAATTGCCCAATTTATAATTTCTTTTTACATTTTTAACAGAAATGTGTGTGTGTGTGTGGGAGGGGGAATCTCAATGTTAAAGCTGTTAGTATTTCTCTTTATATAGCTATGCTAGTGTCCTATATATGGGAAAAACTCAAATATCAGACTGGAAATGGGAAGAGAGAAAGCAGAGACAGTGAATAAAGACAGCCCTGAAGGAATGTTTTTGGTGGAATGAGAGCAGTGCCCAAGTGGAGGGCACCTTGCAAGGGAGCACTGACAGCCGATGAGTTTTAGCAGGAGAGAGGGCACAGCAGATGAATGGGTGTAGGAACAGATAGCTGATGAATGTGATGGTGGGAGTAGATGGAAGGTCTCTTTTATTTGCTTTTCATTTTCAGGGCAATAAGAGAAGCAAGGTTATGAAGCTTTCATCTTTCCTAGTCCACCTCTTGTCAAGGACTGATGATTTCCATATTTCCAGATCCAGTGGTCACTTCCTTTTTGAAACATTTTCTTCACTTGACTTTGACCATTCTCTCTTAGTTTCTCTTCCAACTTATTGCCTCTCCTCAGTCTTCTTTGCCTAGTGTTTCTCTGTCTTCTTGACTTCTAGAGTAGGACTCAAAATATGGACTGCTTTTTTCTCTGTAGTCATTCCCTAGGGGGTCTTATTCAGGCCCACAACTCTGAACTCCAGGTGTATGATGATGACCCCCAAATATGTATTTCTATTCCTAACTTTTCACTGGTCTCTAGACTTGAGTAGCTGACTATGGAATATCTTCCTAGATATCTCACTTTACATGTCCAAAACGTACTTTGATTCTCCTTCCCCAAATTTATTGTAGTCCTTATCTGCCATCTGTCGTCTTTTTAGTGAATGGCCACTCTACCAGTTACTTCTTCCAGTCATTCAGTTCTAAAACCTCAGGCATTCTTGACCACTCTGCCAATTAGCATTGATGGTAATGCCTTCAAAATCATACCTTTGTTCTTTTCACCAAGTCTATCATGGCACTAGCCACCTGTCAGCTCTTACCTGGACAATTGTAAAAGCCTTCAGTCAGATATCCTTGCATATCCTTGGCCCACAGTGAGTCTGTTAAAACCTAAGTCAAATCACATCATTCTTCTGTCCAGAATCAGTGTCTTTCCATCTCACTCAAATATAATCCAGAATCCTTAGTATGGCCTCCAAGGCACTGTATATCTAAGGCTCCTCTCCCTTTAATTCTGCCACTTTATCATCTTATGCGACTTTCCTCCTTTCTCACTCTGCTTCTGCCAGCATGGCCTCCTTTCTGGTCCTTGAACATGCCTGGCATTTCGTTTTCTCAAAGGATTCTGTGCTTGCCATTCTTTTCGCTTGATCAGCTTATATTCCTATATAATCAGTATGACTCCCTCTCTCACTTCTTTCAGGTCTCTGCTTAAATTTTTCCCTTATCTGAATTGTCTTCCCCTACCACACTGTAAAAGCCAGAATCTCTTCTCTCAGGAACTCTTGGTCCTCCTAATATGCTTTATTTTTCTTCATACCAGTTATTACCACTTGACATATTATAAATTAGTTTATCTTTTTTTCTCCTACTAGAATTAGAATGTAACTTCATGATGGTGGGAATTTTTTTCCCTCCGTTTTTTTTTTTTTTTTACTATATCCCAGTGCCTAAAATAGCACATTTGACACATAATATTTGACACATTACGGGTTTTTAATAAATATTTACTGAATGGGTATTTAATGAATAGCTTCCTGTTTATCTCTAAATGGGTAAGTTAGTCAATATTGATTTGAGTGTTTTTTCCCTTCCACAGCTCAATGGTCAGTTCTGTTCAAGGAAATACATATCCCAGCCAGGCGTCAGTATATAGTCCTCCTCCTGCTGCTGCTACTGCTGATGTCACTATATACCAGAATGCAGGAACTAATATGTCCCATGTGCCAAACTATAGTTTAACATCATCAGCACTGCCTCAACCAGGAGGCAGTCAACAGCCACCTCAGCCACAGCAACCATATTCTCAGAAGGCTCTGCTATAGGATTTGGGATTCCTCTTTGATCTGCTAAATGCCACTGACAATGTTAGAGATTCTTTTGATATCTTAAGGTTTGTTTATCCTCAGCTTATAGGAATCTGTCGTGGTCAGCAAGTTCAAATATTCAAGATTATGTTGTCAAGAAGGTAGAACTCTCTTCAGTTTGCATTGACTTTTTAGAGGTTCTCCAACCCCCCCTCTCTCCCAAAGGAATGAAACTACTTACAACATTTAATTCTTTTCATCATATGAAAGAATTGATATAAGATTATTTGTCTCATAAAATTACCTGGTCTGCAAGAAGTCAAACTTAACAAAAATTGTTGTGGCAAATATTATGTACATATATTGCTGTGTAACTTCATTAGTGGCCATTTTTGAATCACAGTGGTGATCATGTGAATATATTTAACACTGTTAAATTAATTTACATTGCTATTTTATTTTAATCATGAACAACTACCATGTTTCATAATGTTTTGTGTAAATTTAAGGTAATTACACTATCCTTTTAAAGTGTAAGAGAACAAAGTTGTAGCATATTTACATGAAAGTATTATATTAGTGTTTTGGTTTTACATTAAACTGAACTTTCCTTTTACTGATTGTGAATTAAACATATGTACATTATGTCTTTCTGTAGCCTCTGCATACTACTAGCTGTCATCACACCAGCATACAGTAGCTAAATTTTTGGTGCAGTTATAACAAATAATGTTCCCTTTGAAACTTTTACATTTTGGCATGATATTTCAGAATATTGTGGGACCATGACACAAAATTAAGTTAGGATCATGTTCTTTATATCTTATTTTTAAAGAAATAATGCTGATTTACTTTTTCCTAGTTGAAGATAGTAATTAGGTTTATAAACTGTATACTGTGTTTATTGGTGGCAGTGACACCAAAGATAGAGGCAGTGGATAGAAATTTGTAAACTGGAAAGAAACCATAAATAACACTACATTCTCAAAGTCTCTTGTAATTATTTAGGATATTAAAAAATTGATTCATTTGCCTTATCTCACTACTAGTCTTTTAAATATGTCTTTAACGCATTGTATTTTTTAATTCTTCATTAAAATGGATATTAGCAGATGTTTCAAAGTAATCAATATTCCTGACTTTGCTTAACAGTTTGCATGTTTATTCTTATCTTTCAAACTGGGTTATGGGTTTGTTCTCTCTTTATGAAGTTCTAATAGAATTATATTGGCTTCCTATTCAGGAATTTTTCAATGAACACTTTTTTTTTAATCTACATGAAATATGTTTTCAACTGACATTTAAATCTTCTTAAATAGTTACAATTTTCTTGGTTGTGCTATACCATTATTTAACACTATTATTTAAACAACTGAAAAATTGAGCTCAGCATCATATTAAATGAGTTGATTTAACAAATTTCATACCATAAATGAAAATTTAATTTGTATTTTCTAAGACTATTATAATCAGATAACTTGTTTCTTTCCCTTTGGACAAATGATTCCATCTTTGGCAAGAAAACCTAATGGTGATCTAATTATAGTTTCAAATTTAAAGCACTGTCTTCAACGTAAGTGTTTTACCTGGTGTTGGTGTTTTCTTGACTTTAGAATATGTCGCCCTCAAATAGAAATTTTAAAATTTGAATTCAACCTTTAGATTAAAAAATTTATTATATTGTTTTTTGATCGGCATTGTCAAATCATAATCTTTATTTCATTTTGAATATTCTAGTTTAACTGATATACTTTCCCCTATCATACTATATTTTTCTCTTTGTCTTTTGATAAATTTCTGTTTACCAATGGCAAATGTATCATTTCCCCATTTTATTTTGATATTCTTCACGGTGTAAGATCAATTACATATTCTCTTATTTGCTTTTTGCCCTGTAAAAGTCAAAAGAATGGTAAAATGAAAAAAAAGACCCTTATTACAATGCATACCTATTATATTAGTGTGTTTATAAAGGTTTTAATGATGAATACTTAAAACTGACACATCAGTTTGTGCTTTTAATACCAGATGGAAAAATTCCAATGACAAGGAACCACTGGGTTTTCTTCTTTTTGATGACATGGCAAGGGCAGAAATAGGAAAGGACCAGTTAGCACAGTGATTTGTTCTGAAACTAGTGTACGAGCTGTACTTAAAAATATATTTCTTTAAAATATGACAGTCTTTTTTTTTAAGGAATGCAATTATTTATAAAATGAACTAATTAAAATGTGAATTTCTGTGAAGCAAGTTTGACGTCTTAGTTTATTTTCTTTATAAAGTTTGAGTGTGTATCTTCTATAAACCAGTGTCATCTAGTTGGAAATATTCAAGTTCATTTACTATCTAGCATAAATAGCCAACAAACCCCATGGCCAATAGGATGTCATAACAGAGCAATGCCCTTAGCCTAGGAACAATGCTGTGATTTGACAGTCGTTTCTAATTCTGTGGTCCTCTTCCACTTACCTGTCTCTCCTCAGTGAGGGATCTTTTTATGTGCCTAGACCAGGGGTGGGCAAACTTTTTGACTCGAGGGCCATTTTTTTTTTTTAGTTTTATTCGTTTCAAACGGGCCGGATCCGGCCCGAGGGCCGTAGTTTGCCCACAGCTGGCCTAGACATTTCCTTCTTTTTATTAAAAACTTCTGGAGCTTTGTTTCTATACCTCTTAATTTTTGTATTTAAAATACTTACTTGACAACTAATATTATTTTTGATATAGCTTTCATATATGACATATATAATTCAGCTTGAGAATATCTTTAGTCCAAAGCTTCAAGTTTATGTAAGACACATTATTGCCCTGTTCATGATAAACTATGAACTATAGTTTAAAATTTTCACTCTTGTATCATTTTCGTGTTGATTTTTTTTAATTCTTTGGGTGATTAACTGCTTATACCCCTTTGAATAAAATATATAGGAGAAACTTACCTAAATCTTAAAGGCCTATGACATACTCCTGTAAGTATCTACACTTGATCTTAGCCAAAAGGCCGAGAAGCGATACTTACCTAAATCTTAAAGGCCTATGACATACTCCTATAAGTATGTCATCTTTTATTTTAGAATCATGACTTGATTAAATGTTCTTGTCAAGTATCTAGATTATTTTCTATCCTATATGTAATGACATATGCCTCCTGGTTTTTAAGCAAAGCTATCTGAGTTTTATATATATTTTCTTAGTATGATCTTTCTTTAAAATTACAAAACTTAGTAAATTTGTCCTGAAGCTTTCCTAGCTTCCACAGTATATTTTTTTCTTACGATGTTCTAGAGCATTTTAAATCTCAATATTTAAAATCTTGAGGCACATGCAAGATTTAAAATCTATTTAAATATTTAAAATCTATCTCCTTGCTTAACAAAATACAAAATTTTATTGGCAACAACTTGTGGTCATACTGAATTTAGATGATTTTCAGGTTCTAGCTTATGCTTATACTTCCCACTACCATTATTGTCTGTTTGCTGCTTCTTATAGATGCAGAGAATTTCTGATAAGGATTATATATTAAATTAATAAGAATCAACAAACTCCTGAACAAAAGCAAAAAGTACTGGTTTTAATGATCTTTTGGTGATCAGAGACTCTTAAAAAATCATGTTAATTTTTTTTAAACAAGTTTATTTAAACAACATGACACTTGACTTGAAGGGAAAACTAGGATTAATTTTTTAGAGTAATTTATCTCTACTTAAAGACAGATTGCTCTACATTTAACAGCTACATACAAAAAAGTTATAAAATTGTTCGTGGTTTTAACAATGATAAATGAAAAGCATTAAAATTCTCCAATCAAACCAGGTATGCAAGAATTTTTATGATGTTCTTTTTTTTATTAAACTGAGAGCAAAATAACTTACTGTAATATAAAGATAAGAGCTGAATGATCATGCCACTAATGGAGAAAGGGGGTGTTTCACAGAACCAGTATTTTTCCCATCCCATCTCCATTTGATGTCAATCAAAACATACCATTGCCCATCTAGTTAAAAAAAATGCAAATGCTTGTGCATGTACATCAGTTACTTTATGTACGATAAAGGAATGGGAAAGGGGAAAATGAAAGAATAGAGAAAACTATACTCTAGCAGTCAGAAGTGTTGAAACCAAATTGCAATTTTCTACGGCTTTCCTTAGTTTCCTAAGTGTTGTATGCCTCTTAATTTAAACTGCACCACAGAACGAACCACCCTGAGGATAAATTTTCATTGATTTCCAGAGAAGAGAGTAAGGGACAAGGAGAAAGAAACATTGACCGGTTGCCTCTTGCATGTGCCTCAACTGGGGATTGAACCCACAACCTTCTGATGCATGGGATGATGCTGCAACCACCTGAGACACCTGGTCAAGGCAGAGAACTGGGTTTTAACCCAGACCCATCAAATGGGAATCTGACCTGCCTCATGACAAACCCTGTCGTTCTCAATAGGCTTTCCTTAGTTTCCTAAGTGTTGTATGCCTCTTAATTTAAACTGCACCACAGAACGAACCACCCTGAGGATAAATTTTCATTGATTTCCAGAGAAGCGAGTAAGGGACAAGGAGAAAGAGAAACGTTGACTGGTTGCCTCTTGCATGTGCCTCAACTGGGGATTGTACCCACAACCTTTTGATGCACGGGATGATGCTGCAACCACCTGAGACACCTGGTCAAGGCAGAGAACTGGGTTTTAGCCCAGATATATGTTTTGTCAAAAAAATATCTTGCTAATGTATGATCTTGGGCAGGTCCATCAATTTCACTGGGCCTTCTACTTATTTATAAACTGATGTCGTCAGTGTAACTACATGATCTTTCGTAGCTTGCAGAAATTCTGTGCTTCAGATCCTCTGCCTCTGTGTACCATGAATATCTGTGCCGTTCAGCCTGAATAGCTGACTGATGCCACTGAACTTACTCTCGTAGCTTAGAGGAGGAAAAGGCATGGGAATGGGGTTGAGGACTCTGGTACTGAAACTTGTGATTTCTAGCCAACCTCCTACAAGTAATCCAAAGGTAGTTTATTTTCAATAGTAAACTCTCAAGCCTTTCGTTTAGGTTTGATCCTACCAGGAACATCTGTATTTAAGGTACAAATACAAATTTGATAATGCTTTCACTTTCTTGGTGCTGATTTGGGAGAAACAAATAATTACAGCTCTGAAGCTGTTATGTTTTTGTATATTGCTTCAAGCTAAAGGAAGTAGGTAGCATCAGACTATGTGAAATTTTATTGTTCTTGATTTCTTGCAGGCAAAGAAGTACTCTTGGTCTTATTGACCTGATAATGGTGATAGAGGCACCATACTACAGCCATCCACAGTTTTCTAACACCTCAGGCAATCTGCTTAAGTGCAGACTGCCTGAGGTGTTAGAAAACCGTGGGAACCAGCAGTTTCCATCTTTGGTACTGGCTATGAGAGTCTTTCTGTAATATTCCAAAGAAGGTGCAAAGTCAGCATTGGCATTTTTTTCATCACAAATATTTGGCTTAGAAAAAATGCCATTAAATGTTGGCTAGTTAAAAGTTACTAATATAAGTAAACATTAACTAGCTAAAGAAAGGTTAGTTTTTTCCTAACCAACAACTTTTTTTTCTTACATGTTAGTTACATGTATTTATTATTTTACATCTATAATAATAAAAGCGTAATATGCTAATTAGATCGGACATCCTTCTGGACATCCTTCTGGATGGAGCTACGGCGGGCGGGGGCTGAGGCTGAGGCAGCTGCCTCGGTGGCAGGGGCCAAGCCCCTTGCACGAATTTCGTGCATTGGACCTCTGGTTTTTATATAATATAATTACCAGAATAAAATGTTTTTAATTTTCTTGTTTTACTTTAGAAAATTAGATACCGTGCTTGCAGTAAAAAAAATAAAAATAAAAATAGTTTCCTAAATTACTTTGTTATGTAATGGAATCTTATAAAGAAGGCTTTATCAGGTATTGACTAAAGTAAGCTTTTTTAGTAGAGGGGGAAAGACAAATTGCTTTCTAATTATCACTGGTTGTGTTATGTTCTCCCTGTGTAAGCGGGATAGTCACTTCCTTAGAATCTTTTTTGCTATCTCATAATAAATTTTTAAAGAATAATTCTAGGAATGAATCCTGGTTGGGTTTTACAACCCCCCTCCAGAAAAAAAAATGTTTTTTATGTCATAGTAAAGAACAATTTTGTGCTTCTACAGTTAATGTTCTTCTTAAAAGATTACTTAGATTCTAATTGGTCTTAGTGAAATGTTTTAATATCAAAACATCAGGATAATTTCATTCAGGTCATTGCCAAATACTGGTTTACTTGGGGTGGGGGAGGGGTGGTATAGCCACACCAGTGGATTCTCTTCAGGTTAAATTAAATATGTATTTGAAATATGAAGACTTCTGGTATCTGGAATGA
This sequence comes from Myotis brandtii, assembly GCF_000412655.1. Classification (NCBI taxonomy): domain Eukaryota; kingdom Metazoa; phylum Chordata; class Mammalia; order Chiroptera; family Vespertilionidae; genus Myotis; species Myotis brandtii. The sequence goes on along the minus strand of NW_005360226.1, from coordinate 954,589 downwards.
AATTAAATTAGGCTGTAAGTTAAATTATTGTGCTTTTGCTTATTTCTCAAAACATAAGCCAAAGAGGATAGGTTAATAGTTAAAGGAGCTGTGTTTAGGTAATAATATATTTTAGCAGTCTTTTAAAAGGAAAACTTCTGAGATTAGAAACTCTGAAGTGCTATTTTCCATTTTCGACTAAGAGGTAAGTATCACTAAATTAAAATTAAGTAGCCTGGCCGTAGCCGGTTTGGCTCAGTGGATAGAGCGTCAGCCTGCGGACTGAAGGGTCCCAGGTTCGATTCCGGTCAGGGGCGTGTACCTTGGTTGCGGGCACATCCCCAGTGGGGGGTGTGCAGGAGGCAGCTGATCGATGTTTCTCTCTCATTGATGTTTCTAGCTCTCTATCCCTCTTCCTTCCTCTCTATAAAAAATCAATAAAATATATTTTAAAAAAATTAAGTAGCCTGATCTAAATTACTGTGTTTAATGTCTGTTGAAAGTGGTATTTCTGTGTTCTAAATATCACTGTGTTGTGCATAGTTGTGAAATTAAAAAAACCTTAAGGTTTATGGGGACAACAGGTATGGAGGCACAATATCAAAATTTCATCAATGACACACTTAACAATAAAGATTGGTACCTAATAAAAAGCACAGTTTTGCACATCTTAGATGGTTAATAAATACATGAGTCCTATATAATAAAAGCCTAATATACTAAGTGTCTGGTCATCCTGTCGGCTGTTCAATCAATCAAAGCGTAATATGCTAAGGCTGCTCAACTGCTTGCTATAATGTGCACTGACCACTAGGGGGCAGACGCTCAATGCAGGAGGGAGTGCAGCTCAGCAGAAGCCGGGCTCACTGCTGGTGAGCACAGCAGTGGTGGCGGGAGCCTCTCTCACCTCTCACCTCTGCGGCAATGCTAAGGATATTCGACTGCCATCAGTTGGACCCTCCCCTGAGTGGACAAATTTCGTGTACCGGGCCTCTAGTATTATAATAAATATGACACTTGACCTTGTAAAAGTCCTGAAGTGTGCCTAGTGAAGTGGCTGCTAGAAAGTTGTAACTCATGAGTTATTGTGAAGGTGGGAGGAAGGACTGCTGAAATTGGAGGTCAGGTTGTGACACTGGATGTGAGTGAGCTTAATTCAGCCTTGGCAGTGAACTGAGGGTATTGGTGCTGGTGGGAGTTGGTGTGTGTGTGTGTGTGTGTGTGTTGTGTTTTGTGTGTTCCTGCACAGCTCATTTCAGCTACGTACGGTTTTTTACATTTCACCTAATGTTTCTTCTGGACAAAATCTTGCACAAACTGAAATTTGCATTTTACTGATGTTTCCTAGTATATCAATCTGCAACATGTTTGTGTTTTCCAAACAAATATATAAAAACTGACTCTAAAAGTTATTTAGAGATGGAGAATGAGTTGCTACTCACCATTTGTTTCTAACTTTAGAAAAATACCTTTTTTAATTTTAAGCAATTGATAAGAATTAAGGACATCTAGAATATAAAATCTCCCTCTTATCAGATCTGAAAATATCCCAATTAAACAGGTGAGCACATTCAAAGAATTGTATATTTTGCTTAAATACAGCCTGTGAGAAATTATGCCTTAAAATCCTGCCCTCTCCCCACCCTCCTAAAAAAAAGTAAAGAGCAAAATTAATGATAATTTTCTGAGTTAAGTGGGCATAGATATTACATCATTATTTTCATTGATTTTTATTTAACTATTGATTTATTCTTTAATTTGCTTGACTTTTGAGTGTATACCAGATTTTCAAGGTTTACTAATTGCTTTCAAAATTTTTACATGTCATAAAATAAATATTGTAGGTATTTATTTAAATACCTTTATAAATCAGAAAATATGAATGCAGTTTATTTACAAATTTGTTTTGATATCAATAGATAAACTTACTAAGAAACAATAAAGAAACATACTAAATGTGCCCAGTCTTGACAAAATTTGATATAGGTATGTTATGAGGTCTTTTACACGTCTTACCTAATTTATGTTTCCTGAGTTTATTTGTAACCTAGTACTGAGAAGCATTTGAGTGACAATGTTGGACCAGTGATTAGAATGGCAGGCTAATACATAAACCTAACCAAAGTGCAGCATTTTGTTAATGGTTTATTGAATTTATTTATCACTAGAGGCCCGGTGCATGAATTCGTGCACCAGTGGGGTCCCTTGGCCTGGCCTGCGGGATTGGACTGAAACTGGCTCTCCAGCATCCCCTGAGGGGTCCCAGATTGTGAGGGTGCAGACCAGGCTGGACCCCACTGGTGTACGATAGGGGATGGGGAGGTTGGCCAGCCAGGGATGGACCACAGGAGGGCTCCAGGGCATGTCTGGCCTGTCTCGCTCAGTCCTGATAGGCTGGATCCCAGCAGCAAGCTAACCCACCAGTCGGAGCATCTGCCCCGTAGTGGTGAGTGCACATCATAGCAACCTGTCGACTGTCTGCCCCCTGGTGATCAGTGTACATAGCGAGTAGTGGTTGAGAGGCCTTAGCATATCATAGCATATTATGCTTTGATTGGTTGAACGGCCAACTGGTCGACTGGACACTTAGCATATTAGGCTTTTATTACATAGGACTAGAGGCCTGATGCATGAAATTCATGCAAGAGTAGGCCTTTCCCTGGCTGCCAGCACCAGCTTCCCTCTAGCACCTGGGACCCGGGCTTGCTTCCCTCCGGCTGCTGGCAGGCACCCAGGACCTGGGCTTCCCTCCGGCCCTGGCTTCATCCGGAAGGATGTCCGGTCTAATTAGCATATTATCCTTTTATTATTATAGATGGTTGCTTTATAGGAAGACACTCAGTCTGAATTTAGATTGCCTGGAGCATATCTCCTACTTCCCGTTGGTGGGTTCTGAGACTTCATCTGCTTATAAGCAGTGGGGCTTGCCTCATTCCAGCCTCAGAATGCCCCATGTGCTCTCCTGTTCTTTTGGAGAGTCGCAGAGATGAATCTACCTGTCTTCCCCCATTTGTACAACTTGCAGCTCCAGGTCACATTTTCTCTTAACCTGACCTATTGGAGGACTAACGTCTCACAGCTCCTCCCTCGCTCCAAAGCACCTTGTTAAGTAGTTTTCTGATTGCAGCCGGAAGCACCAAGGCTGAACTGAAACAGAGGCCCCAGGCAGGCTAGTTTGATGTCTGTTCAACATGATGCTTAAATTTGTTTACCTTTATTTCACAGAGAGGCTACACCTTGTATATTCACCTAGGGCAGTGGTCGGCAAACTCATTAGTCAACAGAGCCAAATATCAACAGTACAACGATTGAAATTTCTTTTGAGAGCCAAATTTTTTAAACTTAAACTATATAGGTAGGTACATTGTTATTAACTTAATTAGGGTACTCCTAAGGCTTAGGAAGAGCCACACTCAAGGGGCCAAAGAGCCGCATGTGGCTCGTGAGCCGCAGTTTGCCGACCACTGACCTAGGGAATCCAAAGCACCGTCCCATTGGACTGTTGAGGACTTGTAATGGAATAACAATTAAAGAACTGTATTATAAATCTGATTTAACTTGAATTTAAAACCTGAAGCAGTGTGAAAATAGTTTTTTGGTTAACTATCATTTTGATAAGACTATATTTCACTGTAGCTATTGTATCACATAAATTAGTATTATGTGTGCATTTAAATTTTTTTTAATGTAGCAATTAGAAAACAACATCACACATGTGCTTCACATTCTATTCCTATTGGACAGTGCTGATATAAGGCCTCCAGGACCTGACCATATAATTCTCAAGAATGTGCCTGGTGCGATGTGGCAGATAGACTCGAGTGGGGATCCCCCATGATCTCATCCTGCTGATGTTCATGCCTTTGTTTAATCCCGTTCCTTTAAATGCGGGCAGGACTCAAAACTTGCTATGGACTATTGTTCCTGTGTGTGTGCTATGTAGAGTCCGTCTTGCTAGGTGATGGAACTTGGGAGCAGACCCTTCCTGACATGCGTCTCTGGAGGAGAACCTGGCTCCGGCCACCATCTCCTGTGCAGCGGGTAGAGGACCCTGCTCAGCTGTGCCAGGCTCCTCACGCACAGAGACTGAGATAATACTGTGTGTTGTCCTAAGCCAGTGGTCGGCAAACTGCGGCTCGAGAGCCACATGCGGCTCTTTGGCCCCTTGAGTGTGGCTCTTCCACAAACTTAGAAGTACCCTAATTAAGTTAATAACAATGTACCTACCTATATAGTTTAAGTTTAAAAAATTTGGCTCTCAAAAGAAATTTCAATCATTGTACTGTTGATATTTGGCTCTGTTGACTAATGAGTTTGCCGACCACTGCCCTAGTCTAACTGTAGTGCTTCCCTTGGCGTTCTTTCTTAATCGTGAGGGTGGGGAGGACCTCTGCCCGAGTAGTTAGCGTTTACCCTCACACCACCACGGTCTATTCAGGAGGGTGCCTTTTCCAGGAACTGCCATCGGGGCTGGGATAACTGCAGTCTCTGTGCTTTGGGTCGGTAAGAGGAGAGTAGCTGTGAGCTGAGTCCAGCGAAGGGAGGCGCTTCTCCTCCCAGCCGGGGCCCCCGGCTCCTGGTGCACCTGTGCAGGGCAGCATGGCACTCTGGGGCCACAGAGCGGAGAATATTTGAATCCCCGTGGTTTTGAGGACTTTGGTGATGCTCACATTCCCCTCAATGACTTCTGCACATGGGCCATGAAGTTTCAATCACACTGTATGTGCATGCCCACACGTGGTAGTTTGTGGTATTTTGTGGAAGAGCCACACTCAAGGAGCCAAAGAGCCGCATGTGGCTCGCAAGCCGCAGTTTGCCGACCACTGCCCTAAGCCATTAAATGCGCTTTAATTTGTTACTCAGTAATGGGAAACAGAGCCTGGGAAAGTAGGGGGCCCTGTGGGACTATGGAAGCCTCGCAGGAGGAGTCTATTGGGAAGAGTGAAGCTTAGTCAGATATTTGGAGTGTCCTAGCCCCTTAACTAAACTGTTCTGGTCCTGCATAAGGTTTGGCTCAGGTTAGCTTACCTGCCTTGTTTTGGTTTCATGCGCACAGAACAATTTTTTTTAAAATATATATTTTATTGATTTTTTACAGAGAGGAAGGGAAAGGGATACAGAGTTAGAAACATCGATGAGAGAGAAACATCGATCAGCTGCCTCCTGCACACCTGCTACTGGGGATGTGCCCGCAACCAAGGTACATGCCCTTGACCGGAATCGAACCTGGGACCCTTCAGTCTGCAGGCCGACGCTCTATCCAGTGAGCCAAACCGGTTAGGATGCGCACAGAACAATTTGTTGATTTTTTATTTTTTTTTAATTTTTCAGTCCCTTTAATAAGGTGCTCTGTGGAGAGGGCAGAGTGGCAGGCAGGGGGTAGAGAAGATCCAATCAGTCCTCATCTGGCAGCTGGATCTTGCTGGGGTCAAAACGGTTGGATTCCATGATGGGAAGACCATGGGCCTCTCGGTATTTTACAAGCTTTTCAGCTTCCCGGAGAATAAGTCACGCAAAATACCCAAGTCTTCGAGGGTTTACCAGTTGCGCAATCCTCAACCGCCTAAGAAAGTCCTCTACGGCGCCCCGTCCGCCGGCCCCCGATTGACCCTACCGGCGTCCCGTTTCCCCTCTCTCACCTTCTCATAGAGGTTTTCGTCCTCGGGTTCTGGGTCCTCCTGCCAGTGCACTGTCCGTTCCGGCGCCCGCTTTCCCACCGCAGCGGACGGAGCGATGACAGCCCTAGCAGAGCTGGATTCCCAGCGAACCGGGGCAGCCAGGCGCCCTCACGTTGCCGCTGCTGCCAAAAGGCGGCGAGCGTACAAACCTAACAGTCCGGGCGCCATGACAGACAGTTGGGCAGGCCCAATTTGTTGATTATTACTTGCTCCCAGTGTAGGCCCCCTTCAGGGAGAGGAAGTTCAGGTTCATCAGACTTTTGGCGGTGAAGCCTCCAGTTTGCAGGATTTGTTTAACTGACCGCAGGCTCTTGGGACCTGGTTGAAATTGGCCTCATCCTGCTGCCTGGTTCCTGCTGACTATAGTTTTAATTAAATGCGGCATGAGGCAAACAGATTGATCCCAGCTTCTGTCAGGCACATTAACCATAGTGATCGATGGAATGTTAATATTCATGAAAATTTGCCAAAAACTAAGATGGTGTAGAAATAAAGGCTGGAAATTATCCTATTTAATAAAAGAGCAGTATGGAAATTAACTGTCACTTCATCACTCGGTCACTCTGTCACAAAATGGCGGCACCCAGTCCCCTCAGCCCCACCGCTGAAGTGTCAAAGCCTGTCACCACTCTGGCGGGCCAATCGCGGCAGTGTCCGGGCCTGTGGACCCGGCCGGGGGCCACAGGGGCAAGCAGGAAGGCATGACGCACCCACTCCGGCGGGCCGATGTAGCCTCGCTGCTCTGCTGCCACCGCTGTGGTGTCCAGGCCTGTCAGCCCCTCCATGAGGCTGAATGCTGCGTCCAGGGGGCACATGCAAGTGGGTGGGTACTTGACTCTGGGTCTTCTGGCTCAGGGGGACTTGATGCTATGTCTCTGTTTGTGCTGGCCAGCAGGTGGACATCCCCCGAGGAGTCCCAGACTGTGAGAGGGCATAGGCCAGGCTGAGGGACCCCCGAGTGCACAAATTTTTGTGCACCGGGCCTCTAGTCCTATATAATAAAAGCCTAGTATGCTAAGTGTCCGGTCATCCAGTGACCGGTCGACTGTTCAACCAATCAAAGCATAATATGCTACTGATATGCTAAGGCTGCTCAACTACTCGCTATGACATGCACTGCCCACCCGGGGGCAGACAGTTGACTGGTCAACCAGTTGCCCTGATGTGCACTGCCCACCAGGGGGCAGATGCTTTGACAGGTAGGTTAGCTTGCTGCTGGGGTCCAGCCAATCAGAACTTAGCAGGGTGGGCCAGACACGACCTGGAACCCCCCCGCGGTCCCTCCCCAGCCCTGATCGTGCACCAGTGGGGTCCCTCAGCCTGGTCTGTGCCCTCTTGCAATCCAGGACCCCTCGAGAGACGTCGGAGAGTCGGTTTCGGCTTGATCCCGCAAGCCACTCCCCTTGGGAGGGCGCCAGATGCTGGGCTCACGGCTGGCGAGCACTGCTGTGGCGGTGCAAGCCTCTCCCTGATCAGGACTGATTGGACATGAGCCCAAGGCAGGTGCAGTGGGGCCAGGATGAGTGGGAATGGCAGGTAGGAGCTGCAGGCAGTGTTGGACTGCGGGTTTTGTCCTGATCCCCACAGGCCACCCTGGGGGACCCCACCCATGCATGAATTCGTGCACCGGGCCTTTAGTTTAAAGATAATTCCTGTTTCTGCATATCTAGCAAGCAGAGACACTGACTTTTTTTCTAAACTACCTTTTCAAGGATGTTTATATTGCACACAGCCTCAGAAGACAGAGATGGTGTCTCCGTTTAGAACAAAGTGCAGGCAAGCTCACCGGTATAAAATATTGGGGTTCCTTAATCTCAGGGTTTCTCTTGTTTTGCAACTCACTCATGTGAAGGTGTCAGCTGACTGTCTTCTTTTACATTCCTGTGCTCAGGGAACTGGCACAAGAAAATGCTGATATTTTAGCTACTGCTAATGCTATAAATAATTCAGCCCTTAGTTTTGGACCCATGCATCCTGTATCTCTGTCAGCATTCATGGAATCGTGCAGGGCTCACTGTTAGCTTGCAAGTAAGGTAAAATCTCAGAGCCTTCATGTGACTGACACTTGTGTTGGATGATGATAATAAAGTTAAGACGTTTCTAGTGAAATCAAAATTAATCCATTTGTGACCAAACCTTTTCCAGAGTGGATTGGGTGCCCATGTTTTTCTACTCCGAGAGAAAAAGATGTGCTTGTTTTGCTGGATAAGATCACGCCATTTCTTTCCGAAGCGTCCTGTGTCAGTGAGGAGATCTTCCTAGGAGTGAGGTTATCTGGGGCAGCGACACCTTCTACACCAGCTTATTGCATTAACCTCTCCTGGGCTTCGGTTATCCATAATACTAAAAGCATAATATGCTAATTAGACCGGACAGCCGAACAACCTCCGGATTTCCTTCTGGACGACCTTCCAGATGAAGCCGGGCCTGTGAGGGCTGAGGCAAGCCGCAGCAGCTGCAAGGGCCTAGCCCCTTGCACAAATTTCGTGCATCGAGCCTCTAGTATCATCTATAAAATGAAAGAATTAATGTCATTTGCAGCTACAGCGCTTCCAGGCAATGTGAAAACACCACTTCAACTTGGTGTATTAACAGGCACTTACATTGTACTTACTGTGGGACAGATACCACTCTAAATGCTTTTCAAATAACTCACTCAAACTAGGGGGATGTTATAGGAGAGGAAAAAGGGGCAGAGAGTTTAAAAACTTGCCAAGGTCATCCAGCTAGAAAGTGGCGGAGCTGGGTTCATATCCAGGTAAAGTTCGTGTTCTCACCCACTCTGCTGTACTGCTTTCTGCTTGTTATTGGGAAATGATTCCCTCCCTACCTGAGAACGCTGGAAGCCACAGGGGAGAATGAGAATGAGGCAGGTGCCTGCTCTCCAGAATCTTCACACTAGGAGAATTTTGTGCTCCTGTGTGTGTGTCTTCCACAGGAGGACTCCCAGGTCATCATTCGTGCGTGAGAATAACACATTAGGATACAAAAGCATACACTTTCAGGTTAAGCAATTGGTTCCAGGTTTTTAACTGATTTAAATTATTTAAATAAACCTTAACATTCTAATCTGGGGACTATGGAGACATACTTAGCCAAAGGGTTACCTAATTGATGCCCAAGGTTAATAAAATTCCAGAAATTAAATAGTTATACTGAATCATTTTCCTGAACACTTTTACTCAACTCAAATCTCCTTATCTCTGTGAGCTTCTTGAAGATAATAATGGGATATTTTTCACATTTGTATCTGTATTGTCCTAGAATAATATTTTTTCAATGTATTCACTTACTAGTAAGTGCTGAGTGAATGATCAATTCAGCTTTATTGTATGCAAGATGATTCTCCACAGAGCTCTATGTATCTGTCAGGGCCCTGGCAAGAAGCAGAATTACACTCAGGAGGTTCACCTGAACATGCTTTTGTGAAAGAACTATTTCCTGAGGACTAAAGGGACAAACACCTGCGACTGTCATGACTCCTAGGCCTAAGGGGCAGCTGTTTAGAGTTACACAGCAACTGCTTGGAGCCCAGCGGGAGCTGGGGTTTAAGGAGAGGGACAGAGTGACAGAGCTGTAACTAGCACAGCAGGCAGGACAGAGGACAAGGGGACAAATATCTCAGGGTCTCCTGCTGCCAATCCTCATTGGATGAACCCAACTGAAATACCAAGTGATGGAGAATGCATCTAGGGGTAGTGGGACAAAAGGAAAAGAGCCAGTATCCTAGGACAATATCTGGACATGTCTTAGTCCAGGCTACTAAACAATACCATAGACTGGCTGGCTTATGACCAACAGAAATTTATTTCTCACCATTCTGGAAGCCTAGAGGCCCAAGGTCAAGGTGCTGGCAGTTCTAGTGTCTGGTGAGAAGCCAAACTTGCTGGTTTGTAAACCTTACGTAGCAGAATGAAGCGGTAGGCAACGCTTTGAGCCTCTTTTATAAAGGCACCTCCCCAGAGCTCCACCGCCTGATACCATCACAGTGGTGGTTAGGTTTCAACATGAATTTGGAGGGGGGGGGGCCACAAACATTCATTCTGTAGCAGGACTGCAGCATGTACTGTCACCTAATGCAATTTGATTTGCCACCTGCAAATATAACTAAAATCTTCCTCTATCAAATATGCATATTTTATGAAAAGCCAACATGTTCTAGGTGTTTTCAAGTGAATTGTTTCATATTAACATGACTAAGACTTTACATAAAGTACTGAATTAAAATTATCAGTAGGTGGTGCTGCTGAGATTAAATCCTGAAAAATCTAAAATAGACATTTAACTTAAGATTTCGTAGGATTCAGACAGGTCATTTGGGAAAGATAGGGTAGTCAATTTATAACTCACTGTTTTTCATGACATTTGTAAAGCATTACTTTTTATAATTTTGATTTACTTAATAGATGGAATATTCTGGACTTGCCCAACAATCAAAGCAGCAGCAACTGATGTATCTTTACAGAATCGGAAAGATGGGCCTGCTATAGAACATATTAGGGACAATTTTCTGACATGCTGTATTGGGAGGGTGACTATTGCCTTCTTGCTCTAATTAACTTTTAGAGAGATAGGTAATAAATCATGGGCGTGTGTTGAGATTTCAAAAGCGATTCCATTTCCTGGAGAAGAGAACTACTTGCAAGGAACTTCACAGCTTTATATTCTGTTAGCATCATCTCATGAGACAAAAATGAGCAATGACTTGATGACACTGGGAGGTACCACTTTCCTGTAAAACCCCAGCAAACAGAGATCGTAATAGGCCCATAAAAATCATGGCATTTAAAAATATCTAACCTAGCATGGATTGTAATGATGCTTCAGTCTTCTGTTCCCCAAATTACATCACGGGGTTAACTGGTAGAATACAGATCCCCAGGCCATTTCTGATTCTGTTGATCTGGGACAGGACCGGGAATCTTTAACAAGTACCCCAAGTGATCTGCATGGTCACATTAGTTTGGGAAACGATGATACTGTGCAACTTCCTTCTGATCTAAGTTTCCATAAGCACTTGGCCCTCGCCTTCTGGAGTCACACTCACCTTTGAAAAGGTGAAGAATGGCACGGGCCCTCCCCGCAGAAATATGTTCCTACACAGAGTTTTACATGTAATTTTTGGCGCTTCAGAGACTCTTTGGTATCCTAGCTCACGAACCCCTGTCCTATTGAATCAATTTGAAACTACCAAGCCTACATTTTAAGTCTTCATAATCTTTTAAAAAATATTTTTATTGATTTTAGAGAGAACAAGGGAGAGGGAGAGATAGAAACATCAATGATGAATCATTCGATCGGCTGCCTCCTACGTGCCCCCTGTTGGGAATTAAGCTTGTAACCCAGGCATGTGCACTGACAGGGAATTGAACCATGGACCTCTTGGTACATGGGTTGAAGTTCAACCACTGAGCCACACTGGCCGGGCAAGTCCTCATAATCTTGGTCCACCCTTGATCAAGTCTTTGTCCACTATGCCCATCATAGTCAGGAGCTATGGAGATGAATAGATTTTACCATTCATATTCCTGGACACATAAAAAAATAAAATCCAGGGACCTGTATGAGTTCTTAACAACACAGAATATAGTTTAAGAAAATGCTCAGACAAAATTTCATAGTTTGAGGTCATTGGCATCTTCCAGAAAAAAACAAAAGTAGACTGTATTGATCTGTCAAGGTTCGTGTTTAAATTTATTTTATTTTCAAAGCTAAGCCTCTCGTTTGGGGTATATTATACCACATTAAACGTCATTCCTGCAGCACAGGAGCTCACAGTCTTCCAGAAAAACATCCTTCAGCATCAGGCCTGATTCCACCAGCAGGTATATTGTTAAGTCACTCAAAGGTGTTTTTGTTTGTTTTTTATTGATATTAGAAGAAGGGAGGGATGAAGGGGGAGGGGAGAGAGAGAGAGGGAGAGAGAGAGAGACATCGATGTAAGAGAGAAACATCAATCAGTTGCCTCCCATATGTGCCCCTACCAAGGATTGAACCCGAAACCCAGGTATGTGCCCTGACTGGGAATTGAACCTGCCCCACCTCTTGGTGTATATAATGATGGTCCAACCAGCTGAGCCACCTGGCCAGGGCTCAAAGGTTTTTAATGACTGACACTAATAGGTTTGTTACTAGACTGAGTTGGTTTATCAGCAGTTTGATAATGACTGTAATGTAAGTTCAAAGTATTACAAAAGAAGGTCATATAGATGAAATACCTTAGGTCAGATCCTAAATAGATGTTAAAAATAGAAGTCATATCTAGCCCATTACCTCTGTGGGGGTGATTTAACCATTACATTTTGTTTACTTCTGTATTTAGTGTAGTGATTAGCTATTTACATGAAATTGATTGATCCAAGCTTAAGTAATATAGGAAAAATAACTCAAAGTGACAAGACACATGTGGTTTTTATTTTTATTTTTTTATTTTTTTTAAATATATTTTATTGATTTTTTACAGAGAGGAAGGGAGAGAGATAGAGAGTTAGAAACATGGATGAGAGAGAAACATCCATCAGCTGCCTCCCGCACACCTCCTACTGGGGATGTGCCCGCAACCCAGGTACATGCCCTTGACCGGAATCGAACCTGGGACCTTTCAGTCCGCAGGACGACGCTCTATCCACTGAGCCAAACCGGTTTTGGCAACACATGTGGTTTTTAAAAATATGTTTTTATTGATTTTAGAGAGAGGAAGAGAGAGAAACATCAACGATGAGAGAGAATTATTGATCAGCTGCCTCCTGCATGCCCCCTTTTGGGGATCGAGCCTGAAACCTGGACATGTGCCCTGATTTCCTGGTTCGTGAGCCACACCTGCAGGGCAATCCACACCTGCCGGGCACTGAGCCACACCTGCCAGGAATCCACATGGTTTTGGAAACACCCGCAATCAGTTTCAGCTGTAAACATTTTTATTTAATTCCCAGTGTCGCAGTTTAGCAATAGCACGTAGTTGACAATGGAATGCAGCCGGTGTTTGAGCACTAGTAGCTCTCATAGTGACTAAGTGGACAGGAAAGGGCATGCATAGCAGGCCTGACTGCTGTTTTTGAAAGTCATGTTGACAAGATTGGCCTTTGGCTGGCATTTGGGAACTTGGATTTTGGGAGGGTTCCACCATTCCCAGCACTGATAAGAGTGGCTCACTGTGTCCAAACTGTTTGCACAAACAATGTGGTTTATCCTGAACACCTGGTTTCCTTCAGGGAGTGTGGAATTTGGGTACCTGACAGGCAAAGAGTGCTTACATGGTCAATAAAAGCCCCAGGCACTAAGTCTAATGAACTTTCCTGGTTGGCAACATGTCACATGTCACAGCTTGTTGCTAGGGAAATTAAACTCAGCCTACGTCACTCTATTGGGAGAAGACTTTTGGAAGCTTGTACCTGGTTTCCCCTGGACTTTACCTCATGCACCTTCTCCCTTTGCTGATTTCGTGTGGTGTCCTTTTGGTGTAATAAATCATAGCCAGGAGTACGGTACGCTGAGCCCTGTGGGTCCTGCTGGTGAATCATCAAAACTAGGGTGGGGGTGTTGGGGTTTCTGCAACACAGCAAGATACTGTCACTGCTTTTAAGGAAGTCATAGCTGTGTGAGGAATAAAAACACCTACATTTAAAAGTACAGCACAGGTAGGATTTAGTACAGTATCATATTAAGTACTATAAGAAGAGGTAGGGACTAATGTTGCTCGCAGCTGGGAAGTTTGATATAGTCTTTAGTCATTTCAATGGGGCAACTTTGTTGAAATAATCTATAATAATTAAAGCATAATATGCTAATTAGACCGGACAGCTGAATGACCTTCCGGATGTCATTCCAGACGTCCTTCTGGATGAAGCCGTGGCAGCGGGGGCCAAGACAGAGGCAGTTAGGGGCTATCAGGCAGGCAGGCAGAGTGGTCAGGGGCAATCAGGCAGACAGGTGAGTGGTTAGGGGTGATCAGGCAGGCAGAGTGATTAGGGGCCATCAGGCAGGCAGGCAAGCAATTAGAGGCAATCAGGCAGGCAGGCAAGTGGTTAGGGGCCATCAGGCAGGTAGGCGAGCAGTTAGGGGCATCAGGCAGGCAGGCAGAGTGATTAGGGGTGATCAGGCAGGCAGGCAGGTGAGCAGTTAGGAGCCAGTGGTCCCGGATTTCGGGAGGGTGCAGCCCGGGCTGAGGGGCCACCCCCCTCCGGTGTACAAATTTTGTGCACTGGGCCTCTAGTTGGTATATAAAATTGCACACAAAGTCTATAATTTTGTGAGTGTGGACATATGTACACACTCATGTTACCATCACCACAGTCAAGTTAATAAACATATCAATCACTTCCAAAAGTTTCTTGTGTTTTGTTTTGTTTTTGTAGCAAGAATATCTAACATGAGATCTGTCGTCTTAACAAATTTTTAAGTGTACAATATCTTGTTGACTATTGGCAAAATGTTGTACAGCAGCTGTCTGGAACTTACTCATCTTGTGTAACTATAATTTTCTACCCATTGAACAATAACTCTGCCTAGTTCCCTCCATCCCCTGATACCCACCATTGCCTACTTCCATACATTTGACTATTTTAGATGCCTCATGTGAAATGAACATGTCATATTTGTCCTGTGACTGGCATTTCAACTTGGCATGTCTTCCAGGTCCACCATGTTGTTGCAAGTAGTAGGATTTCCTTTTTTTTTTAAAGGTTGACTAATATTCCATTGTATGTATATACCACAATTTCTATATCCATTCATCTATTATGGGCATTTTGGGGTATTTTCATATCTTGGCTGTTGTGAATAATGCTGTGATGAACATGGGAGTCAATAATCTCTTCAATATCCTGATTTCAATTCATCTGGATGTATACCCAGAAGCAGGTGGTCCTATTTTTAATATTTAAGGAACCCCATACTGTTTTTCATAGCAGCTGAACCATGACCAGGAGTAGTGTACAGATGTTCCAATTTCTCCATGTCCATCCTAAACAATATGTATAAAATAGGCATCCTAACAGATGTTGTCTTGTTTCTGCTTTTAGGGGGGGGGGGAAGGTTTTGGTTTTTCACCATCTTGTACGATGCTAGCTATAGGCTTTTCATATGTTGCCTTTATTGAGTTGAGGAAAGTTCCTTCTATACTTTTTTTTTTGAGGGGGAGTGTCACGACAAGGTTCTGAATTTCATCAAATGCTTTTTTTCTGCATTTATTGAACTGATCTTGTGATTTTTTCCCTTCATTCTGTTAACGTGGTGTGTCACATTGAATGATTTATGTATGCTGAACCATCCTTGCATCCCAATGATAAATTCCCCTGGGCCATGATTTATAATGCTTTCAATGTGCTGATGAATTAAGTTTGCTAATATTTTGTTGATGATTTTTACATCCATGTTCATCAGAGAGATTGGCTTGTAGTTTTCTTGTAATTTTGTCTGGTGTTGATATCAGGGTGATGCTGGTCTCATAAAATGAGTTTGGAAGTATTCCCTCTTCTATTTTTTTGGAAGAGTTTGAAAAGAATTGGTATTAATATTTAAGTGTTTGATAAAATTCACCTGTGAGGCCACCTGGTCCTGGGCTTTTCTTTGTTAGGAGGTCCTTAATTACTGACTCAATCTCATTTGTTATCAATCTGTTCAGTCTTTCTATTTCTTCTTGATTTAGTCTTGGTGGGTTTTGTGTTTCTAGGAATTTATCTGTTCCTTCTAAGTTGTTCAATTTGTTGGTGTGTCATTGTTTATAACAGTCCCTTGTGATCTTTTTTATTTCTGTGGCATCAGTTGTAAAATCTCCTCTCTAATTTCTGATTCTATTTATTTGGGTTTTCTCACTTTTTTTCATAGTAAGTCTAGCTAAGGGTTTGTTCATTTTGTATTTTACAAAACCTGTTATTTTTTCAGTGTTTTTCTATTTTTATTTCATTTTTTTCTCTAATCTTTATTATATTCTTTCTTCTGCTATCTTTGGGCTTATTGTTCTTTTTCTAGTAACTCGAGTTATATAAAGTTAGGTTGAATCTTGAAGATCTATTTCAATGTAGTTGTGCATCACTATAAATTCCCCTGAATCCCATAAACTTTGGTGTGTCTTGTTTTTGTTTTCATTTGTCTTAAGATATTTTTTAATTTCTCTTTTGATTCTTATATTTGAATATTATAGTTGGCTGCCTAGACTCATGTCTTGAGCACAGTGAATGGGCCTTTTTTGCTGTTCAGGAACCTTTATCTGAACCTTTAGGTTGATCATATGCCTCTCTTCTTTGCTCCCAAAATGATTTGGGCATACATCTCTCATTGTGCTTCTTTTGAAATTACTAATGGAAATATCAACTAGACTGTAAGCCTGTAAAGGCAGAGAGAGTGTATTGGTCATTTTTTTTTTTCACCCAATCATTAGCATAGTAGCTAGGATAGAGTCTACTCAGTTCATTTGTGAATTCATCTGTCACTCCTTCAGTCAGCAAGTATTTATTGAGATCTTACTCTGTTTTGAGCACTAGTTAAATATGACCCCATAGGATCACAGGAAACAGAAATAAAAACTGGTAAAAATTCTTGCCATAAAAAAACTGATATTCTAGTTGGAGAAGCAGACAATTAATGTAATAAATATGTCAAATAGACATTTTTTTATTGTTAAGTAATAAGAAAAACATAAATCAGAGAGAAGGATAGGAAATTTGGGGTAAGCAGTCTTACTGAGAAAGTCATTACATAAAACCCTAAGAAAGTAGTTGGCTTTTTGGATATCTGGGGAAAAGAACAGTAGGCCAGAGGCTGGGGTAAAGAATGTGTGTTTAAAGAATATTGAGGAGGGCAATGAGAGTGAGAGTAATAGGACATAAAGTTGGAGAGAGCGGTGGTGGGGGAGATATTGTGTGGAATATTGAAAATTCTGGGAAAGCCTTGGTCATTTACTCTAAATGAGATGGGAAGCCACTGGGGTCTTTTGACAGAGAAAAGTTGACGTACTTATTCAATGTTTGTAAAACAAAGTGGGTCAAATATACATAGTATAAGAAGACATATTACTTATATACCTTTAGAGTCTAAGTTTTAAAAGGGTAATTCAGGTTAGGAGATTCTATACCCTCAATATCTTTTAAAATATTCACTTAAAAACTGCCAGGAAAGCAAAGTCTGCACCACCCAGTGGAGTTAGGGAGCATTGCAGTTAGTAAACCACTTGGAAATGTTTTTATCTACATTAACCAAAATAACTGGATAGCTGTAACTTTTGCGTGCTTTGTGAGGATATGGGCACGACTATTAATTTCAAGTTATTTTATGTTAAGTAAGGAAAAAATTGAAGTGCTTCAGACATATAAAATTCTTAACAGTGCAGATTCAGGAAGTTTAGGTTAAATCATTTTTGTGAACTTTGGGATGAATGTACACTGAATAATTAGGACTGTATCTATATTTAAGTAGGTCTTATTTTTTTCTTAAATTTGTTACTTTGGGATAGTTGGATTATTATAATCTCCTGAAAAATAAAATCTGAGAATCGTTGTACCAAATGAAGTCCCTCCTCTTTTCTTTAATACTCTATTTCTATTTAAATTAGGTTTTATTTGAGCCAAACTTATGACATGCTGAGAAGCAAGATCTTAAATGCTCCTTTAAAAATTTTATTTCTAATTCTCAGCTCTCATTCATTGATAACCACTACACACAATTTGTGTGATGGCTATGTGGTGTGATGGGAAGTCTTAATTCTTTCTTCTCTTTTCTTTTTTCCTTCCTCTCTCCCTTCCTTCCATTTCAGATCTGAACAATTATAATAGAAAAGCATATATAAGGGAGCATTATTATTTTTAAAAAGTAAAGACACACTTTACATTTTGTTAAATTCAAGAATAGAGTCCCTAGATAAGTACAGGATATTAAAAGGGTTTCAAAAGTGACGCCTTTGATCTTACAAATGTATTTAATAGCCAGAGAGATGAGGATATATATATATAAAATATAAATTTAGTGTAGTCTGGACTATGATAACGTAAATTGGTAAAAGGGGCCTATATCAAATGGTGAAGTAATCTTACTGAATTCACTTCAAGTGAGTTATTTGGTGACACCTGCTTGTGAGAATCAGTGATATATTTTGGACATTGTAAATAACCAGTAAATTAGGCCCAGGGACACACTGTCACCTCTTCCCCAGCCTGATCCTCAGAGCAGTCTCGCTGCCACCACCTCCTGCCTCTTTGCACATCAACCCCAAAGGATCACAGGAAACAAACCACGGATATGCCAGGACATTCCTGGAAGTTTGTACATTTTGTTTCACAGACGCTACACCGAAAACAATGAACAAACTTTGAGATTACAAATGGTCTTGCTAACAGTTTCAGAGACTTTCAATTTTGACTTCCTGCCCGCAGGAAGGAAATGACAGCTGGGAGTGTGGGGAACAGGTGTTCCCTGGACAGCATATCTTCTGCTTACTAAAATAAAAAGCACTGCATCAACACTCCCACATGGAAGTGCACGCTAACCGCAAGACTCAGTCTTTCCACCACAGGCCCAGCTTCAGAAAGCCAGCTATGCTTCCTACCAGGAAGTTGTTAAACCCAGCATTGCAGAGCAGACGAGGGGCACAATTTTTCTGAGTCAGTCTTGGATGAATCTAAGTAAAGAATCAGGGTGGTTTGAAAATGTCCCCCTTCATGTCCTTCCAATTATTGGAGGTGTAATTGCATGGTGGACTCGTCAGGGGACTTAGAAGGGAAAGAATCGGGATTGGCATAAACTGAAGGGTAGGTGATTTTAAACCCTCTTTCTTCTCCCCTTGCCTTTGTCTCCAAGTCTAGGGTCTGGCATGCTTTCCTCCCAGTAGTGTAATGTTGGCATGATGGCGCAATGGCAGTCTTTTCCTTTGCCAAGCTAGCGTATTCCTCTATCCCTCAGGAAGAAACCTTCCCTGCCTCCCATCTGTTATGGAAAGTGTCGACAAATGACACCAGAAGGACTGAGGACCAAAATAACTGAAGGCTGTACCTTGAACCGGACAAATACTAGACAGTCCCCTCCAGCGGCCTTTGGATCGATCCATTACTGAACACGCCTTTTTGAGGACACGTGGGTTGAAAGGTTGGGAAAGATACTGTAACACGGGGACTCCTAAAGTCTTTGTGAGTGCAAAGGGGCATAGTCTTTTCCTAACACGCATGATGCGAGTAAGAAACTGCCACCCCTGGGGGCTTTTCTTTTCTCTCTTTTCTAGAGAGACTCTAAGAAGCCATGGCCACGGAGGAAGGAGGCATGGGGGCTGGAATCGGGACCACGCAGGGAAACTGAAGCTCCCAAGTGAACAGATTGTCTTGTGACAGGTTGTACGTGATTTCTCCTTCTGAAAGGGACAGCATTCCTTTGGAATAGATGAGTTAGCCACTATCAAAGCCTAACACAGACCCACTGCCCACCACTCCTCTTATCCTCCATCTGCTCCTTCCTCCCACAGGTATGCTTTGGTGGTAGGCATTGTGTGGAGACAGGACGACACGCAGTTGAAAGCAGTGTTGGGTTTTGCAGGGGACCCAGTGCGCAAACAACAGGGAGGGAAGTGTTGCAGCAGAAGCCTGAACGGTACAGAGCATTCAGCAGATGTGTGGACATAAAGGAGGAAATGCTCACTTCTGCTGGGAGGGGCGAGCAAGGAGAGGATTCATACCGGGTTTAACTGAGGACTGAGGGCGAAGGCTCTCCTTCACTCTCTCCTGTGAGAGCAGAAGGCAAACTCACACCCAAACGCCCAGCCAGGAAAGGGTTCCTCCAGGCCTTCTCCCATCTTCCGTTTGCCCCTGGCTATTTCACTGCTCTTTAGTACGCCCTTAAAGAGAGAAAGTGGAAGTGGAATTTGTTTCTTTTGCTTCTACTGAGAGGTTAGGGAAAACAAATTAGTGGAGGAGAGGTAACAAAAAAATAAAGCACACCATAAAGTCCCCTCCGCCAGAGGCCTTCTCTGATCAACTGTATTTGGATTTTTTTGGTCAGTCCTCTCCTCTGAATCATCAGTAGTTTTGCATATAGTTTCCATATGATATCTGCCCCCTGCTTGTAAACATATTCTTTTGTCTTATACTGAAGCTCTTTTAGTTGCAAAGAGCAAAGTCCCCGTTTTGTAAGAATGCATGTGAACTGGAAAGTTCAACTGAGGGACTGGTCTTTCTTGCATCTCCCTGTTGATTTGTTCCAGTTGTCTTTCTGTCTACCAACTCTTCTATTCCCTCACCATTTGGCTTCCACTTGTTCATTCATTCATTCATTCATTCATTGCTTCATTCATTCAGTTAGCAAGTAGTTACCAAGTGTCATTGGCATGCTGGAAGTGGTTCTAGCACATATAGTTTGGGCTGTTCTAATCCTAACTCGATGAAAGTCATGGCCTCTTTTAATTCCACTTATTAAATTCTCCCCATGTTTCTTAGTTCAAATTCCTAAGGGAAAGCGATTGGCCCAATTTATGCCAGGCCAACTTAGATGTCCGGACATTCTGTGGCCCAGAGCCTGTTCATCCTGATGTGGCTGGAGAAAGCCTTTCACAGACCTAACCTGCCTGGCTCACTCGGTAAATGTTCTCAGGCCTTACCTGTGCATTCGTGTCATCTCCCCACCCAGAGTGGAAGTCAATACTAACTGTGTGGCTACCATGACCTGCACACAATTAGTTTTCAAAGAACAATGTTAACAAGTCTTCCCTTTACATGGAGTTGGGCTCATGGTGGGCAGTGGGGGAGACTCAAACCTCTCTCCCACTCAGAGAAAGCACAGCTAGTTTTCACAGCACCCCGCGTGGTGGAGAGCAGCAGATCTCATCACAGGAATGCTCACACTCTTGGGTGGTCTTTGAAGGTAAAGGTGGAGAGAGATCAGGAACCAGAGGAGGATTTATAGGTAAGAAATATAAAGTGAGTGTCACTGTTAATTCCCATACATGGAAATAAAATGTAAGCATTTAGTATGTAATTACAGACCTGGGCAAGGTTTCTTTTCCCTGGAACCAGGATATTTTTCTTTAACAACTGTCTTCAAATGATCAGGTCACAATTCCTATTAATACATAAAGTGTGTATAAGAAATTGTAATACAATATAGCATTGATGACTCAAGACAGAGGTTTAGTAGGTTAACATAATTTGTAACTAGTATAATTTATTTTTATGTTAGTCCTCACCTGAGTATATTTTTTTCCATTGATTTTTCAGAGAGAGTGGAAGGGAGGGAGGGAGGGAGAAAAGAAGGAAGAGAGGGAGAGAGAGAGAGAGAGAGAGAGAGAGAGGAGAGAGGTGAGAGAGACACATCAATTGGTATCTCCACAGGCTCCTGGACTGGGCCAGTGATGGACCTGCAACCCTTCAGTTTGGGGGCCCACGCCCTAGCCACTGTAACTAGCATCTTTTAAAGGGCATTTTTGTTAGGGATGATATAGAGCATTAATGTCAGTTACATGATATTGGAAATAGTTGGCCACAGAACTGCTGCTCAGATGTCTTCCTGCCCCATCCTTCCATATCCTTGTCACCATTCCTCCACATCTCTTCTTTCATTTGAGAGGACTTCTGCCAAACGTCAGGGAATTCAAACTTCAAGTTCAAATAAAATACTAGATAGCTTGAGGCACTGGCTGACTAGTCCTGCAGCGGGAGGGCAGCAGGTGCTACTCCTCAGAGCCACCACCAGAGCCCGGTCCATCCGGACAGCCAGACAGTGCAGGGCCCCTTCTGCGAGGGGCCTTGGGACAGAGGAGCCCAGAGGAATATCGGCTGCACCAGGCTGACAGCAGGCGCACAGGGCCGTCTGAAGAGCAAGCATGTGGGAGGATTCGAGTGCCTGTCTGTGGTGCAGCTCCTCTCAGCACCCCGGCTCCTCCCCCATTGCTCCCAGCTGGCTTCCTGCCTCCAGATTAGTGTCGCTCCCGCCCTTCCTCCACACCTGCACGCCCTCCCCTTTCCAGGTGATTCAGTGACTCCTCTTCAGAAACAATTGCCTACACACACACACACACACACACACACACACACACACACACACACACACAATCCTTTATGGGACATTTACGTTCTGACCCCAGCTGACTTTTCTAACATCACCTTCCCGTTTCCTGCCGCCACACTGGACTCTGTAACCCATTCCAGCCTCCTTGCTCCTTTCTGCTGCCTGAAATGTCACTGCCACCCAATGCCTGCCACCCATCCTCCTCGTCCTTCTCGTTCCCTCCCCTTCCCACAGCTCAAAGAGGAAGTTCTCTGCTGTGTTACCACAGCATTTAGGTTATGATTCTGACTCAGTTACTTTTTGTTGCTCAGGGATTTGTTTTGCCCTGTGGACTGTGAGCATTTTCAGGGCAGGAACCTCTGTCACTCATTCATCCTCACACCCCAGCACCTAGCAAAGTGCTCATCACAGGTGCTACGCAAGGATATTCAGGGAAACAATTGTATTTTAAGCATGTGATGTGCTTTTGGGCTAGATGTAAATAGCTCTTAACTCCGTGTTAATCCCGATAATAGGTTTATATTGCCATGTTAGTTTCCTGACCAGCAAAATAACAATAAGGTATAAAAATAAATAAACAGCAATTAGTGTGTAAGAACAAATAAACAATTGAAGTGTCAGGAAGAAGTCTGGCTAGAAAGTTAGAAGAATAAATCCAAACTCGCTTTGCAAGCACACTGAAGAAAAATGAGGTGTCGTTTTCCAAGATGAAGACTCAGGTTTTAGGTAGTTTGCTTTGCCTGAATTTGCTTAGATAAAGATATACGGGATTGGATTCCCCTTTAACTGTAAAGTTATATTCTTCTATGATTCTACTTCACAAGCGTTAAATGTTACATAAACTATTTTTGTGTCCAAATGAGCAATAAAAGCTCCATTAAGATACCTCTTTTTCACAGTGCTTCACAGCATGTTCTGAAGTCCATCTGACTTCTAATAACAGATGTGCAAACACACGAGGTGATCACTTCCACAACTGCTCTGTTTCTTTAAGAGACCTCGGTTGTTAAGTTGAAAGATCACTGGACCATAGGAGGGTCAATAAAAGAATAAAGTCACTGGTTAGTGATTCGAGTACAAGGAACTTGATCCTAGTTCATATCTGAGTGTCCATATGCTGCTCACTGTCGGAGGGGGAGTGTTGGGCCCGCGGCTGCTCGCACTGCCTGGAGATGGCTTCCGGAAGACTCATCAAGCTCCTGGTGTTCGAGCTTCTTGAGTTTGCTGCTTTCTCCATCCCCACGCTCGTGATTGTGGAACAGTTCGCCACTGCCTATCAAAGGTCAAGGAATACAGGAGAAAAAACTCATTATTGGCTGATCGTTTCCTGTTCAATTGCCTATGTGGCTTCAGTGAGTCTACTGATTTGGGTTCCCATAAAAGTTCTCTTATACAAGAAACATCATCTTTCAAAAAAAATTAAAGGATGGTAAGTAAAAGAATTCTTTAGCAGGGAATCTCTCGGATGCTTTCAAAGATATTTTCTCATGTCCTTTGTGTAAGGACGTTAGCGTAGCAGAAATGTGCATAGTGTAAGATGAAGGAGAAGTAACAATCACTGTTTCTATAAATGTATTAATATTATAGCATCTTCCATATTTGTGTGGGGTTCTTTTTACTGATGGATAATAATTAATTCCATGTGTTTATAAGATAGGCGTTAACCTGACTGCATGATACCGTGAGCAGTAAATGTTAGACTTAATTCCTTTGTACACCAACTGCATAAAGTTATGACAGTTAATTTACAGAAATAATAACCACAGATTAGAATATAGAATTCCACTTTTGTATAAAACTGAAAGTAATGTGTATTTTTAAATGTTTTTAATGCTTGGTTTGCAGGTCTAAGGCATCCTTTGACCATTAACCAACTGAGATTTTTAAGCAACTAGCTCCTTTAATGAGCTTTTCAAAAATAATACTTTATTGTGTCCAGAAATTCTATTACCCTGGTGGGGTAGAAGTATTTAAATAATAATACAAAATACTTTAAGTAAATTAAGATTTAATATTGATTTAACTGACAGTTTAGCGAATGGCTGTACCGACTGACCCATGTGAAGGTATTGAGAACAATCTCTGATACTAATATATTTTTCTTTTTAGATCTTCAGATCTGATTCTTTCTCATCTGGGATATCTTTGTTTTCTTTGATACCTTAAATCTTCTTTCATTCAGATCTTTTATTTTAAAGTTAAACAGCATAGAGTGTGTTTGAATTTTAAGATAACCAGGGGTAGAAATGTAAAAATAATAAATATAGCTATGCCTGTGGGAGGGTGCGAAAGGGGAGAGCTGAAGTGTGGCTAGAGAAGTGCTCTTTAGATACCGATACTTATATGGCCTCGAGAATCACACTTACCAGGGGGCTTCAGTTCCCTGTGGGCAGAGCTCCCGAGACGGGAAATAAAACATTTGGTTGGCTGCTTTTATCAGTGGCATTCAATGTCAGAAAGAATAAGGAAAAAGTTGCATGAGGTAGAGGAAATAGCACAGAATCAGGCAGATCCGGACTCTCAAATGTGAATTTGCATATTTTAACATATGCGGTAATATAGAGTGTGTCGTGTATCTTAATTGCTAGCAGAAGATGATGCAAACCTTGACCCAAAGCCTCTAGATCAGTGGTTCTCAACCTTCTGGCCCTTTAAATACAGTTCCTCATGTTGTGACCCAACCATAAAATTATTTTCGTTGCTACTTCATAACTGTAATGTTGCTACTGTTATGAATCGTAATGTAAATATCTGATATGCAGGATAGTCTTAGGCGACCCCTGTGAAAGGGTCATTCGACCGCCAAAGGGGTCACGACCCACAGGTTGAGAACCGCTGGTCTAGATCATCTGAGGGGTGGGTTTGGAGTTGAGCTGGGCCCTCCACTCCTCATACCCCCTGGGAGTTGCTTTGACTGTCTAAGACAGTCAAAAGGGGAGGAAAGTCCAAGTGACCAGGAGAGTAAACCAATGGGAAGCTGGCCTGTGGCAGCCCAGGAAGGGGCTTGCTTATTTATTTATTTATTTATTTATTTATTTTACATTGGCTCAAATTCCTAGGACCCCAAGTTCTTTATATCATTCAGGCAGCAAAGCTTCCCATATCACACATCATCATCATCATCATTAAGCTGTAATTGCTTCTTTACTGATCTCTTATGTGCTAAGAGACTTATATATGAATTTCATTTCATTCGGTAACACCTCATGCAAGAAGAAATTGATGATTAGAGAGTTGTGCAACTTTCCCAGTCAACTAGTGAATGGAAGGGCCAGACTTTGGACCTAGGTCCTTCTGATTCCATGATTGGTACTCCTAACCTCTACCCGAAACTGCCTTTTGAAGCTCCCAGTCTCCTGGGGCGACTGAGTGTAAGGAAGAGAGTAGGTTTCATTTCTACTCCGCAGTGAACATGTTTCTTTTGTACATCTGCGTTAGGTCATCCTCCTGTGTTAAGGTGTCTTGGGCTGTCACAACAATTATATCTTTCAGTCATTTCTTTTGGAAAATACTCTTTCCTTTCTATTTGTGGGTGTGGCTGGCTACAAGTGTTCTAAATATGTGACAGGTTATCTATAATTTCAGTGAGACTGTAAAACTATTTCCTCATGGCCTCATGCATGAGCACTATCATATTATTATCTCTTCCTGGCATAGAAGAGAAGAAATAGCTACTGAGCACTATTCTAGGAGTTTCATGCATTCTGTACTATTAAATTTGAACTTTGTGACAATTCAGGGAGATATGTGCTAGTGTCAAATTTCATAGATGAAGAATAGAAACTCAAAGAAATGATTAACTTTGCCAGGTGACAAAGTTCGTAAGTGGTGGAGCTGGGATTTGTGAGTCCAGATCTGCCTGATTCTGTGCTATTTCTTCTATGTCATGCAACTTTTTCTTTATTCTTTCTAACTCTGAATGCCAAGTGTGTTTCAAGAAAAATTCAACCCTTTTAGTGTCATTAGGATACATTTCCCCTAAAGATGGATATTGGGATATTATATGTTTCCCAGATGTGTGAATTTGGATATTTTAATATATGTGGTAATATAGAGTGTGTCGTGTATCTTAATTGTTAGCTGAAGCTAAGCAAAAATAATTGCTACTATAAAAAGTAGGTTTTAAAAGTATGAATTATTTTTTGAAGAATAAATAGCTGTTTATGTGAAATTTCATAGGTCTTTAGCATTTATGTATTGTTGATGGGCCTATTTGAGAACCTCCCTGCAGGTCTATGTTGGCATCATGAGCCCACGAGGCTGGTTTCAGAAGAGAGTGAGTCATCCAGCTACTAAAGGGTGTGTCCTGGCAATACATCTGAGAGGTGCAGACTTGAGTCATCGACCTGCCTGCCAGTGTTGTGAAGCTGACCAAGTGGATGTAATTCCCATTGTATAAAGGAGGAAACAATGTCAGAGAGCTGAAGACATACACACTAAATCAACAGTAGGGTCTGAACTTTAATACAGTGCTCCTTCCTTTACTCTTGTTAAACACTTCCTCATTCTTTTAGAATGATTGTTCCTTTTTAGGGATGCCTGTCATAACTCATAACAGACCAGGCAGATGGTTTGAGGAATGAAGAAAAGCTATTTATATATAGACCAAATTGTATATCCCAATAAATAAGAAACCCTTTCCTGTAATAACAGTGAATGTGTGAAACCATTGAGCAAGGCTAGCCGGAAGCTGGAGCAGACCTCCAAGGAGAGGGTACCTCGGGGCAGAATAATACTGGAGGATTCCTAGGGATTCCTGCCCTGCCTTGGGATAAAAGGCTGTATTTCAGGAATTCTCTCAAGTCTTTCAGAGTTTAATTGCTTTAGACATGGCTTGTCAGAAATCCTGGGCAGTGCCAAGTGTAAAAGACTCCAACATTTTGGGCTACATTTTACCTTGCTGAAGTCCTTCACATATTTGATAAGCTTTTGCTGATGATTTGTTTAAGGTAGTGGTAGTAATAGCAGTTGTAAAATAAGAGCAAATATTTATTGAACAGTTACTATGTACCAAGCATAGTTGTAAACACATTGCCTCTATGATTGTAATTAATTCTGTAAGCTTTATATGTAAGAACACTTATAGTACTCACTTGACAAATGAGAAAATGGGGGCACAGAGATTAAAAGACCACCTAGCCAATGAGTACTGGAGCCAACATTGACCCTAGGGCAGCGGTTCTCAACCTGTGGGTCGCGACCCCTTTGGGGGTCGAATGACCCTTTCACAGGGGTCGCCTAAGACCATCGAAAAACACATATATAATTTCATATTGTTTTTGTGATTAATCACTATGCTTTAATTATGTTCAATTTGTAACAATGAAAATATATCCTGCATATCAGATATTTACATTACGATTCATAACAGTAGCAAAATTACAGTTATGAAGTAGCAACGAAAATAATTTTATGGTTGGGGGTCACCACCATGAGGAACTGTATTAAAGGGTCGCGGCATTAGGAAGGTTGAGAACCACTGCCCTAGGGTGTCTGTCTCCAGAGCCTGGTCTCCCGAGCACCTTACTGTTCCATAGCAGCACCAAAAACATCTGGGCATGGATGGGCAGACTGGACAACCTCAAGGAAATTGAGCTTGTCTTTTCAGCACCTCTGAGAATGTCATCGTAAATAAACACTGGTGCTTAATGGCTACTTCTTCCCAGAGCACATCTCTGTGTGTCTGTCACCTTAAATTACTCAGTAGTAATAATTATGTGATACCTGACTATAGGCTTTCTCTTCCTTGTCCAGCCCCTCCATAATCAATAAATCAGCAAGAGTATATTTACTTTTGCATTTCTTTCCCAGCACATGCAGTAAGTCATCAGATTCTGTTAATTCTTCCTCTTTCATTTCTCTTGCATCAGCTTCTGGTTCTCCATGACTGTTTTCCTCAACCCAGCAAGGCCCTCATTTCCAGAGCCACCTTACACTGGCACGGTTCCCCTAATTTCCTTAAGTTCCAGTTCATTGTCAGATCGTGGTCCTGGTTGTTTAGTTCAAGGAAGCCTGAGGAATATTGTATTATCCCAAGCTGGGACTGGGCAACCTTCACCAGCAGGTGTCCTTGTCCTTTGCTTCTCTCTACTCCCCCTTTTCCTCGCAGTCCTTGTTGACAGAGCAATGATCTTGGAAAATGTTTTCTGCATGTCAGTGCCACCACTTAAAAATCTACACTTCCCTTACTCGTATAATTAAGGGTTGACATTATACCACAGAATCCGAAAGCTGGACCACACCTTAGAGTTCGCCTGCTACACTATTTCTCACAATACAGACAGACAGTCTACCTCTGATTTGAAAGGGAATTCACTGTATGTTGATGTGATGTATTGACTTCCATGCCAACTATGTCACTTGTTTCATGACTGAGGGTGTTATTGACTAAAATTCCTTGAAAAACTTGCTCTCAATGCATAGTTTCTGCATCTCACGCCTTGGCAGCACCCATAAGCCTGTCTTTCTAGCCTTAGAACAAGTGTAGGCCAACATTTAGATTAGCGGTTCTCAACCTGTGGGTCGTGACCCCTTTGGCGATGGAACGACCCTTTCACAGGGGTCATCTAAGACCATCCTGCATATCAGATATTTACATTACGATTCATAACAGTAGCAACATTACAGTTATGAAGTAGCAACGAAAATAATTTTATGGTTGGGTCACAACATGAAGAACTGTATTTAAAGGGCCAGAAGATTGAGAACCAGTGTTTTAGATGAATAGGTCAATGGATAAATACTTGAAACATTTTTAAAACCTGAATTCAATAATATACTCTTATTCCTATGAAATATCATTGCATTGATTTTAGTCATGTTTTTAATCAATTGCAATCTTCTGGATCCCGATTGTGTCATTCAAAATGCTGGCTGTCCCACTTGATTTTGTGTCCTCTGCCTGTGAGAGGACACATATCTTCCTCATCTCCCAGAGTTACCAGTAACAGTAGCAGATGGCACAGTTTTACTAGAAACCCTCCGGGTTAACAGTGATCCACTAGTCCACTCCCAGGGTTTGTTAGAATAGCTGTGAATTTATCTAACTGAACTTCCTTTCAGTTCCCATTTCTCATTCACGCAGTCCCTCGTTTAATAAACATTTACTAAATAGCTGTTGACTGCCTGGCATGCAAGACCATGCATTCTCAACTATCTATTTTTCCAAACTACCTCCCTACAAAGATTCTTCATTCGGAGACTACTGTCGGGGAATATCTGAATACACATTAGGTATTGTTGCCTTCCTCAGGGAGCTTGTAGTCTACTGTGGAGACTGCAGTTACACATTAAAATATTGGAAAGTAATGTAAAACAATATACACTAAATCACTAAATAGTATGTGACTGCCACAAGTTCTTGATGAGCCCAGAGAGGAGAGTCATCAAAATTTTGTACTGATAGTGAGGAAGGTATCCTTTTGATTCACTTTTCCTACTACCCCCTCCTCCCAATTCCATCCCATCAGGCCCCCCACACAATGCCCTGCACGCATAGGTGTTCAATAGATGTGTGTGGATTCAGGTTTGGAGGAGTCAGGGAAATTCTCACAAGAAAGCTAGATTTGAGCGAAGCTGGGAGCAGGAAGACATTCCAGACATTGGTTTAAGTAAAAGAGAACTTAGTGAGTTTCTGAGCAGAGTGGTTTCCCAAGTTATTATCTGGCCTTTCCACTCACCATGCTTCCTCTGTGAGAGATCTCAAGGTCAGAATTCTTGCTGCACAAACAGGAATCTATAACTCACGTGGCTTGGCTCAGGTCTTTCTTCACAGGCCCGCTCCTGGGAGAGTCCTTCTTTTAGACAATTTACTACATATGCACACAGCACTCTACTGGTAGCGCCCTAATGCAGCCTTTCATTTATAAATTACACCAAGTCCACAAGTCCTTCTCTTCAGCCAATCTGTCCTCTGGTTTCAGTCTTGCATTCGTTTCAGCCTGAGTACACCTTCAAAGAAGTGTCTATATTTCTAACATAAATTCTATTACTCATTGGATTTGTTTCCCAAGACTGCTCTTTCGACATACCACAAACTTGGTGGCTTCAAGAACAGAAATGTATTGTCTCCCACTTCTGCAGCCTAGAAATCTGAGGTCTAAGTGTTGGTGACATTGGTTCCTTTTCAGGGCTGTGAGGTAGAATCTGTCCCAGGCCTCTCCCCCAGCTTTTGCTGTTTTGCTGGCGCTCCATTGGCATCCCTTGTCTTGTAGATGCAGCACCCGATTGATCTCTGCCTTCATCTCGTCATACTGCCTGTGCCTCCTCAGTCTTCCCTTTTTGCATGTCTATCTCCAAATCTTTCCTATTTATAAGGACATCAGTCATGTTGGATAAGGGCCCACTCTAATGGCCTAATTTTAACTTATTACCTCTGGAATGACCCTTTTCCCAAATACAGTCATATTCTGAGGTGTTTGGGGTTGGGACTTCAATATGTCTTCTTTTGGAGACAATTCAACCTACAACAGTCTGCCTTTTGTCCCCCAGCCCCTAATTTACATTCTTCCCATGTGCAAAATAGATTCACTCCATCCCAACATCTCCAAATTTTTAATCATTACAGCATCAACTCTAAGTCCAAAATTTCATCTAAACATCATAAACTCAGAGTCCCAAAACTCATAATCTAAATGATCCAAATAAGTTATGGGTGGAAATTATGAAAGAAAATATGGGAGAGGAAAAAAAATTAAGAATAAAGATATGAAAATGCAAACAGTAAAAAAGAAAAGAAGGAAGAGAAAAAAAGTATGAACAATTAAAAAGAAGGGGAAGTATTAAATGAAAGAAAAGAAAAAGTAGAGTAAGAAAAGGAAAGAAAAAAATAAGAATTATGAAAAGAACAAGAGAGAAAAGAGTAAAAGAAATATTACCAAAGTAATAAAAAAGAAAAAAGAAAATAATGGGGTGGGAGCAGGGGCGGGGGGGAGTCAAGTTCTTCAGGGCAGATTTTAGTGCCTGCTGTATTTCCCTTTGGAACCTGCTCTTACATTGTCAGAGGCTAACTTTCTTGTATGCCTGTTTTGTTCCTCCTGGAAGGTGCCTTTGTGCTAGCCAATGTTAAACTGTCCATGTTTGGCTCTTGGCACCCTGTTTGAAGCTTTAAACAATCTACAGCTTGTAGCTGCCTCCATTGGCTTGGTTTCCCATGGGAGGGGCCAAGTTGAGCTCTTAGGCTGACTTTTTAGCAGCACAGGGACCTGGGGCAGGTCAGAAAATGTCCAGACTTCAGGGAAGATGGTTGGTGTGTTCCCCATCCCAGAGCCACATGTGTAAGTCTGTCCCAGAATATTTCCCTGACCTCAGCAGCCAGTGGGGCCTAACGGAAGTCAGGAGTTTCTATCAGCTCTCTCATGAGAGGGAAGTGTCAACTAGTGTCCTGGGAATGTGGGGGGCATGTCGCCAACCCAAAGACAGTCACTGACACTACCTGAGACTGCTGCCTCCTCAGCAGGGTTTGAGATGCAGGGTGGAGTACACTGGATTCCAGAGAGTGGGGCAAGCGGGATTCCTTGGGGGTGAGAGGTGTGAGCTGTATACCAGGGGGCATGGTATTTGCCGATCCCCAAGCTTCTGCTGCTGGGAGGGTTTTGCACCTCTCAGGAAAAATGGCTGCTGTGATATCGGGTATGATCCTGGCAGCCACTCCTCTACAACTGTCCCCAAATTCCTTCTACCCCAGTCTCTCCTCAGGTGACTTCAGTACACACCACCCTCCCTCTGCCAATACCTGGGGTGAGTGTCTTGGGAGTAGAAATCCTGTACAACAGCCCTTTAAAAAAAAGTGACTTTGTCTCCAGATTCTCCCTGGTGGATGGAAGCCCTGCAGCTGGATGGTAAATGGGTGGCTCTTTCTGGCTCTGGCTGTCTGGGCTGGAGAGCCCAACCTGAGGTCCAGGCCTCTCTCCTTTCAGGGGCAACCCCCAACAGTCAGCATAGCCCTCCTCACCCTTAGCCTGCCACTCCTGTGACCTGGGCCAGCTCCTTTTGTGACCCTGCCCTTCCTGCCAGTCTCGAAGTGGTTTCTGCCCTTCCTTGTTTGAAAGTCTCCTTTTCAGCTAGTCTTCAGTTGCTAATTCAGGGTGAATATTCCCCAATTTAGTTTTAATTCCAGTTTGTTTCTGGGAGGAGGTGTGAGAAAAATCCACCTGCTCCTCCGCTATTGGTGTATGACCTTTCTAACGTATTGCCAGATCTGGTTTGCTAATATTTTGTTGAGGATTTTAGTATCTACGTTTATCAGGAATATTGGCATATAATTTTCTTTCTTTGTAGTCTTTTTATCTGGACTAGAATAATACTAGCCTTATAAAATGTGCTTACAAGTCTTTCCTCCTCTAGAATATTTTGGAAAAGTTTGAGGAGGATAGGTGTTAGTGTTTCTTTGAATGTTTGGTAAAATTTGCCTGTGAAGCCATTCGGTCCACAACTTTTATTTGTTGGGAGGTTTGATTTTTTTTTTGGTTTATTTTTAAATTACTGCATCAATTTCATTATTTTGAACTCTATATCTGAACAATTGCTTGCCTCCATTTCATTTAGCTCTTTTCACTGCATCAATTTCATTATTTTGAACTCTATATCTGACCAATTGCTTGCCTCCATTTCATTTAGCTCTTTTTCTGAAGATTTCTTCTGTTCTTTCATTTGGGGTATGTTTCTTTGTCTCTGTATTTTAGCTACCTCTTTGTTTCTATGTATTAGGTAGATCTGCTATGTCTCCCGGTCTCAGTAGGGTAGCCTTATGTAGTAGGTATCCTATGGGACCCAGGAACACAGTCTCCTTGATCACCTTGATGCTCCAGGAATATCCCTAGTGTGGGTTATGTGAGCCCTCCTGTTGTAATTGAGTCTTGATTGCTATTGCCCATTTGTGTATGGGGTTGACCCTCAGGCTTGCTGACTGTGAAGATCGAGCCTGACCGCAGTGTACGAGTTGCTGCACAGGTGCTGATCACATGAAGTGGAATTTGCCTCAGCAGGTTCTGGTGCCTCCTGAGATCTCACTTAGGATATGCCACTTGTGAAACTCATTGGATCCTGCTCTGATATTGTCAGAAGCTGGCTAGGGATGTGTCTGCTCGAGGCCTCTTGGGAGAGACTCTGGTGCAGGTCGATGTCAGACACTGCTTTTGACTGGCTCAGGGCAATCTGTTTAAAGCTACAATGCAATCTACCATTTGTGGCTGCCTCTGCTGGGCCTTGGTGTGTGTGGGAAGGACCACACTGCTCACTAAGGCTGGCTTCCATTAGCACTGAGCCCAGAGACTCATCAG
Organism: Myotis brandtii; assembly: GCF_000412655.1. Classification (NCBI taxonomy): domain Eukaryota; kingdom Metazoa; phylum Chordata; class Mammalia; order Chiroptera; family Vespertilionidae; genus Myotis; species Myotis brandtii. The sequence continues at coordinate 921,675 of NW_005360226.1, read as the reverse complement.
CAAAAGGCCCATGGCTCCCCGATCCACCTCAGCCTGCCTGCATTTGCCGGCGGCCTGTTAGACTTAGTCACTGAAACATCCTCTGGCAGTATTCAAGTTGCATGAGGTAAATTCTCAGTGAATCATCAAGTAGGCACTAGTGGTATTCACCAGATTGATACAGGTTCAAATTCAGTGCCAGTGTGGGGTCTGAGAAAAAGTCCCAGGATGTGCCAAGTCTAACTGCCTCTCACCTTTGTTATGGGGCAGGGTCTCAAAGAGTCATCAGGGTGAGGCCGACGGAGTTTACCAGGCCCAAACAAACCAAGGTTTTGGCCTTTTTGAATGTAAGGCTCTACTCCAGTTAGGCATGAGAGGGAAAAATGGCCCTATACAACTCAGTCTGTCCCAGATTCTGCTAGTAGACCAAGCTTAGTAGGGTAGGCTGCTTGGAGTTGGGAGTGTGGGACTAGTGAATCTTTCATGTGGGGGAAGCATTGGGCAGGTTAACCAGAAAGTGGGGGTAATGGTTTTCTGCACCAAAGCCACACAACTCAGTCACTGACACCCCTGAGTCTTCCAAGACCTCTACATCCTGGCCCAGGCAGCTGACTCTTCATCAGGGCAGGGTGGTGTGACAGGAAGCCCAGAGGGTGGTGCTATTGCATTCCCCAGGGGGTAATGGTTTTCTGCACCAAAGCCACACAACTCACTGACACCCCTGAGTCTTCCCAGACCTCTACATCCTGGCCCAGGCAGCTGACTCTTCATCAGGGCAGGGTGGTGTGATAGGAAGCCCAGAGGGTGGTGCTATTGCATTCCCCCAGGCTGATGCCATATGGAGGGAAGTGCTCCACTCAAGAGAGATATCTGTGATAGGGGGGAGGGACTCAGCACAGGAATCCTGGTGTCTGAGCCTTCAGCTCTCTCCCCAGAGCCACAAAGCCGTCTCTCTCACATGACTCTAGCGCCATATGGAGGGAAGTGCTCCACTCAAGAGAGATATCATCTGTGATATGGGGGAGGGACTCAGCTCAGGAATCCTGGTGTCTGAGCCCTCAGCTCTCTCCCCAGAGCCACAAAACCGTCTCTCTCACATGACTCTAGTCCACTCTGCCCTCCCTCCACTGGAGCTCAGGATGAGTGACTGCAAACAAGGTTTTTGTCTTTGGGCCCTTTATGATGGCATCTGTGTCTCTATCATATTTCAGTTTCTCCCTGGCAGACAGAATCCCCGCTCATTTTCACAGCCAGATGTTATGTGGGCACCTCTTCCTGGCTCTGGTGCGCTGGGCTGTGGATCCCAGCGTGAGAGTAAGACCCTGTGCTCCTCAGGGGGGAGCCTTTGCAGCTGAGATATTCCTCCAGATTCTTAGCCATCACCCGTGGGGCAGAGCTAACCCTTTTTGTGTCTCTGCCCTTCCTACCAGTCTTGTTGTGGCTTCTGTAAATCCTTGGTTATAAGACTTCTGTTCAGCTAGTCTTCAGTTGGTTATTCAGGTTGATTGTTCTGTATTTTAGTTGTAGTTGCAGTTTGGTCCTGGTTGGAGTTGAGTGTAACTTCTACTTACTCTGCCGCCATCTTGGGTCCCCTACAATTGTGCAGGTAATTTAAGATATGGTTTATGATCTTCACTACCCTGAAATTATGAGTGATTACAGTTACCACTAGTGATTACAGTTTTCACTCCAAAGAAAATAAGAAGACACTGTGTTTATAGACAGGAAAATTTATTAATATATCAATTTTTTAAGGTTTTGGATTACTTTGTCAACATAGTTACTTTATTTTTTAAATATGTATTTTATTTTTTTCATTTAAAAGTTATATTCTTAGAAGCCTCTATAGCAGTGGTTCTCAACTTTCCTAATGCTGCAACCCTTTGATACAGTTCCTCATGTTGTGGTGACCCCCAATCATAAAATTATTTTCGTTGCTACTTCATAACTGTAATTTTGCTACTCTTATGAATCGTAATGTAAATA
>NW_005360226.1:913356-918101 GCF_000412655.1 Myotis brandtii | reverse complement strand
CTAATGCTGCCACCCTTTAATACAGTTCCTCATGTTGTGGTGACCCCCAACCATAAAATTATTTTCGTTGCTACTTCATAACTGTAATTTTGCTACTCTTATGAATCGTAATGTAAATATCTGATATGCGGGATGTATTTTCATTGTTCGCGACCCACAGGTTGAGAACCACTGCTCTATAGGATATTCCAGAGTCCTAGAAGTTTTATTGCACAAAAATGGCTGAAAAACAGTGATGGTGAAGAGTAAGTAGTGAACAATTAGATAAGGCCCCTGCTCCCTAGGAACTTATCTTGGATATGGACAAAGAGCAATATGACAAACAATAAGCAAGTAAATAACTAATCAGCAGAATTTCAGGTAGTTTATATATTTAAATGACAACAAGAAGCCAGACATAGAAGATCCATGCATAGAGAGCCCCTGGCAAAAGGAATAGAGAGCATATGACTTGGAGGTGGGGCAGCCTTTGTGTGAAATAACCAGGAGGCCAGAATGGACAGAGTTAAGTAGGTCATTCTAAGTACGGATGAAAGAAGGAGAAATGAGAGGAACCACATCATATAGAGTATGTAGGCTAGGGTTATAGGCTTCAATTTTATTTTAATTGACCGCTAGGCTGCTATCACTACCATCCATTCACAGGATTCTTTTCATTTTGCCAAACTGAAACACTGTACTCAATAAACAATAACTTCCCATTTCTCCCATACACTGGCACTAGAGATTTTTGAGCAGAGCAGTGATAACATGTATTTTATATCTAAAAATATGACTGTTGGCTCTATGGAGAAAATACTATTAGGTAAGAATAGAGTTACACACAGGAAACTGGTTAGAAAATACTGCAGATGAGAGATGATAGTATATGAACCACTGTGTTAGCAGAGGATGGATTCAAAATGCATTTTGTCAGTAAATCAGACAGGATTTGAAGATGGTAACAACAGATATGGAGAAGGATGTGGGTTCTTCTTTTGGAATGTTAACTGTCAGTTGCTTTTTAAATATCTACTAAATAGATGGAGGTGTCACATAGTTGGGCATACACATCCAGAACTAAGGATAGAAGCCAGCATCTGTATATGATAATACGTTGGGGAGTCATTGGCAATTGTGTGGTATTTAAAGCAATGGGGTTGGCTGAGATAATCAAGGGAGATAATACAGCTAAAGAAGAGGTGCAGGAACAGTTCCTGGGGTCAAGTTGGGAAGAGGACTCTATGAATGTGACGTGCTGCTCAGTCTTAGAGAGCTGAGTACTGCAGGAACCCGGATCTGGACTCACAAAGGAGGCAAAGCTATGCATGTAAAATATGATCATACTCCCTATTTTACAGGTTGTACTGGGTCTAGTTGTGAGAGAGGGGATATCCCACCCCATAATTTATGTCTAAACCAGAACATCTGAGAGGGGGATGGAATTAGAGGGATGCCTGTCAGTAGTGAGAAATTCTTAGTCATTTGAAAGACTCCAACACTTTTTTTAATCCACTTACTTACTTGATTAGTTTTAATTATGATAAAATGTACATAGCATAACATTTATTATCCTAACCACTTTTAAACACACAGTTCAGTAGCGTTAAGTACATTCCCATTGTTGTGCAACCAATCTCCAGAACTCTTTTCATCTTGGAAAACTAAAACTCTATGTCCATTGAACAACTTCCCATTCTCCTCTTCTGCATCTCTTGCACCCACCATTTCGGTTTCTATGAAATTGATTATTCCAGGTATTCCATATGTTTGTCTTTTTGTGACTGATTTATTTCACTCAGTATAATGCTCTCATGTTCACCCATTGCAACACTTTTTGTTATTAGATACACAATATGCTAAACATGTAATTAATATATTTAACTAAGAAAAAAGAAGGTAAATATTTCATGATAGGAAACCTTTGAGTATATTTTGTTTTCTCCAAAATTAATGATGCTAAATGTATATTTAAATTGTCTCTATTAGAAGGTAGAATATTAAATACACATTACATCTCATAACTATTTGATTGATCTTGAAAGCTTTAATAAGTGGTTCAAAAACAAGTTTGAAAAACTATGTGATTTTTATGTGTATATTATTAATTTGGGTTCAAGTAAATAATATCCTTTTTTTTTCCCAATTTCTGCCGCCCTAAGTATCTAAGTATCATCTTAAATTAATTTTTTGAAAAATAAATTTTACAACATGGGTCATAATATAACTTGAAAAGTCATGCTGTTCTTTTTTCCAGTTGGTCACCAGAGCCTGAATTTGGGGGCAGGATCCTAACTAATGAATTATGAAAACGGTGCATGTCATGTGTCTTGCCTTGTGATGATTTTAGTTGTCTATGATTTGTTAATTATTTGGAAATCTCTCACCCTTTGTTCTAGAAAAGCATTCTGGTTGTTGCATGTGTCCTCCTTTGCCACCTTCAAGCATTTGGGAAATGGAAATAGGGAAGCAGTAACTTCTTAGAAAAACTATAGATGAATGGAACAGGAACTGCAAAATTAGCAAAAAGTAACAGGAACTGTTGATCTTGTACATTATGGCTTTTGCTTATTTTTTTCTCCTTTGCTAGGAGACCTGTTATGATGATGTGTGTAGTGCTCACCACACTCCCCAGTTTCAGCTTTTCTATAGCAGTGACTGAGGTATGGATTTTTATTTCTTCTGATGCAAGATTTTAAAATTTCCTGTTATTGGGATTTGATAGAGTGGTGTGCCCAACAAGTTTCTTAAAGTTTATTTTATCCATTCTTCTTCCCAAATGCAATATATATATATTTGTCATTGTTACCTCCATGGTTAAGGAGGAAAGCCTAGAAGCCAATTTAAAAGAGATTACTTCTGTGTTTGTGTGTGAGAAGCAGGAATGTTATTTCAAAATAATTTTTAAAAGCAAGGATTTGGAATTTGAAAATAGATCCACATTTGTTTCTTCTCCAGTGGTTCTCAACCTTCCTAATGCCGCAACCCTTTAATACAGTTCCTCATGTTGTGGTGACCTCCAACCATAAAATTATTTTCGTTGCTACTTCATAACTGTAATTTTGCTACTGTTATGAATCGTAATGTAAATATCTGATATGCTATATGTGTTTTCCGATGGTCGCGACCCACAAGTTGAGAACCGCTGTAACCTGATGTTTCTCATGATCATATTCAATTATAAAGGAAAAGAACATTATTCCCATGAACAACCACCCACACTCTAAGACAGTGGTTTTCAACCTTCCTAATGCCTTGACCCTTTAATACAGTTCCTCATGTTGTGGTGACTTCCAATTTCATTGTTACAAATTGAACATAATTAAAGCATAGTGATTAACCACAAAAACAATATGTAATTATATATCTGTTTTCCGATGGTCTTAGGCGACCCCTGTGAAAGGGTCGTTCGACCCCCAAAGGAGTCGCGACCCACAGGTTGAGAACTGCTGCTCTAAGACCTTTGATAATATACCCATTGACAAATAATTTGTGTATGATACATAATTGAAAATAACTTTCTATTTTCGAGTACATGCTGCTTTAATGGATGGAGGCCTGCAGAACAAGAATATTATAGGCAGAACTTTCTGGATGTAGAATTTATTATCCAAGAAGTTAAAAAAAGAATGCCCTCCTAATCTTATTAATTGTAAGGTGCTGTGAAAGATAGAGTTTTCACTTCCCCAAGGTGCACAGCTCAAATTATTTTGTGATATTTCATTTATATGTTGACCAGATATTTAAATGCATGTTACATGCCAGGCGCTATATTAGTTACTGGAAATAGACCCCTCAGGAAATTTGACGACTCTGATCAGTAATTTACTGATAATAGAGAGAGAAATAGACAATTAGATTAAGTATAGGTGCCGTGAGTACCCAGGTAATTTTCCACTCCAGTTTAACACACAAACAGAAAAGTGCACAAAACATCAGTATACAATATTAATTCGATACCACAAAGCAAATCTCTGTGTAAAAAAGTAAAAACATAAAGCTTTGCCAGCTGCCTGAAGGCCACCCTATATTCCTTGCAATGACTACGTCCTCCTTAAAGGTAGATCTCCCGTAACTTCTAATACTTCAGATAAATTAACCTGTTTTGTTATATATTCAGAGTTCAAGCCCTTTGTTGATTATATGTATTGCAAATATCTTCACGTTCTGTGACTTAATACTCTTAATGGTATCTTTTTGATAAAGAGAGGTTCTTAATTTAAAAAATAGAGTTCAAGCCCTTTGTTGATTATATGTATTGCAAATAGCTTCACGTTCTGTGACTCAATACTCTTAATGGTATCTTTTTGATAAAGAGAGGGTCTTAATTTAAAAAATAGCCCCATTTATCAATTTCTTTCCTTTATGGATAGTGCTTTGGTTTGAGAAGATTTTGTCATATTGTGACTATCTGCCCTGCTCTGCGTGTGACAGGGGGCGGTGCCCCAACTCCCCTATTGGCCCTACTCTATGAGTGACAGCGGGGAGCTCCTCAACCCCCTGATGGGCCCTGCTCTGTGCGTGACAGGGGGGAGCTCCCCAACCTGAGGGTTATTAAGGCTGAGCATAACAATAAGACTATAGGCAGATCTGGATCTCTAGAGGCTCTAAGTCAGTGGTTCTCAACCTTTCTAATGACGCGACCCTTTAAGACATTTCCTCATGTTGTGGTGACCCCCAATTTCATTGTTACAAATTGAACATAATTAAAACATAGTGATTAATCACAAAAACAATATGTAATTATATATGTGTTTTCCGATGGT
>NW_005360226.1:893228-912209 GCF_000412655.1 Myotis brandtii | reverse complement strand
CCCATTTATCAATTTCTTTCCTTTATGGATAGTGCTTTGGTTTGAGAAGATTTTGTCATATTGTGACTCTGAATCTTGAGGAACTGAAGATCTCCTATATTATATTTTGGGTCCTGTATTGTTTTGCCATTCTCTTTTAGATTAAAAATCCATCTAGAGCTAATTTCTGTACATCTTGTACAGTAGGGAGGCAATTTCTATTTATTTTTTTTCCAAATAACATCCAATGGACTATGCACCATTTATTAAAACGTCTGTTTTCCAACATCTCTCTATAAGTGCTACTTTGCTACTTTTGTTATAAATCAGGTCTATTTCTGAATTTTCTGTTCTGTCCCATTACTTACTTTTCTATTCCTGTGCCAATACCACATTGACTTAATTCCTGTAGCTTTATAATAGCTCTTTACAAACAGAAAAGTAAATCTCCATATCTTTTTCTTTTTCTTCTAGTTCTTGCCCTTTGTATTTCTATATACATTTTAGAATCAGCTTATCACTTTCCATAAAAAAACTTGGAATTTTGATTGAAGTTGCTTTAAATGCTATCTTTTTAAAAATCTTATTTTCTCTTTGCTATTGGTATGTAGAAATAATTAATCCATTTTGGGAGGATTTTTCTTTATATGCACTTATATAGTCTATGACTATTTTGTTTTTCTTTCTTGGCAAAGTTTATACTGCTTATTTCTTTATCCTGCCTTATTACACTGGCTGGAACCTCAAGTGCACTGTTGAACAGAAATGGTCGTGGTGGCACCTTTGTTTCACTCCTGATCTCAGAGGGAAAACTCTTAACATATAATCATTAATATGATGCTTGCCACTGTGTTTTTTAAGTAGATGCCTCAATCAGATGAAGAAAGTGCCCCAAAGCCTCGCTGGGTTTACCTAGGCTCTCCCTTCTTGGGAGATCCTAAACTCCAATTCTTGTCCTCCTAGGACTAGGTCTTTGATATCGAACTTTCAGAGGCTGTGCTTACCAGCAGGCTTGGAGGAATTGTCCATTTTACCACTGCCAGAAGCCTGCTGTTATATTTTCACATGTATTGCCTTGAACTGAAGGCTCATCCATTGATATAAATACTTCTTACATCTTTAGAAATGGTTCAAAACCTCATGGGGATAAATATCTGAGAAGCTGAAAACCAAGCTTTTAGTATTTTAGTAAATGTATAGCACTGCTTTCAGATAATTAAAACAATTTTTTTAAAAAAAGAAAGCATATGAAGTTAATGCTTCTAAATGGTTTTATGACAACAGGTTCAAAAGAATGCTAATGGTTCTGCTAATAGCTTGCCGGACACCTTGCCTGACCTACCAGTCTCTCTGGTTCTGACTTCCTTGATTGTGGTTGACATCATTGAAAAACTCAGGATATACCCTCTTAGAGGGAGGCAAAAAAGTAAGTATTCTCTTAAAGGTATTTTTTTTTAAAGTTTGACCTGTTGTTCACTTTTCTGCCACCCTGTTATCTATTGACATGTTTAATGATAACTCTGTAAAGCTAAAGTTACAGACAGAAGATTACAAATGAAGATATCTAAATACAATTATTTTTAAACCTACTTTGATAGATAGGCAATTATTCTTGTTTCTAACTTTCATTTTGATAATACTGATAAATGAATAAAGTTACCAAATATTTAATACCAAACATTTTAATGTTTAGCAAGAAAATTATCTAAGTAAATTATTATAGCTTTTTATTTTTAGGAACTCTTAAAACTTTATCCCTGGCCAATGTGGCTCAGTTGGTTGAACATCATCCCGTGCACCGAAAGGTTGCTAGTTTGATTCCAGGTTAGGGCACGTGCCCAGGTTGCAGGCTCAATCCCTGGTAGGGGCGTGCAGGAGGCAGCCAATGATGTTTCACTCTTGCATTGATGTTTCTCTCTCTCTCTCTCCTTCTCCCTTCATCTGTCTCTAAAAAAAATCAATAACAATTATTTAAAAACACAAAAAATTTAAGTTTAGATGAATATATGAAGAGTTTAGTATAGATACCTTTGATACAGGAATTAATATGACTATTGCAGTTATTCCTGTATAATTATTTTTGATAGTGAATTGTCAAAAAGCTAAAGATCACACTAAAAAAAAAAAAAAAGAAACCAGACACACACACAAGATATGCCACAATTCTCAAAAGGGATCAGTCAAAACTAAATAATGGTTGGCCTTTTTAAAAAAATATTTTGTGAATTGAATATTTTGTTTGGTTAGTACTAAATTCCCTCAACTTTCATTGAATTTCATGTGATAGTATCTGTGTTTAATTCACAGTATTTGTATGCTACGGTTATTATATGGTTAAGATGTTATATTTGAAATGAGTGGGTTTTGACTCATCACTTCCTGATGGACTGGATGGGGTAAATTGAATGAATCATAGGAGAATGCTTTGGAGTGATAGGCATGACTACTACAGCCAGGAAGGAAAAGAGCAGAGAATCATTTTATGGGTTATGAGCCACCACCCTTCCAGTCAGTCACTCTTGATCCTCAAATTGAAAAGCAAAACGGAGTTGGAGGCCACCAGGAAATGTAGCACTCTGAGCTTCATATGTTGTACTTTGTCCTTTGGTGAGAAGTGATGAACTATTATGTTTAACACACACATGTGACATGTTAGATAAGATGGCAGCCAGTGGCCATCTGTTGAGGAAAATGTACTCCGAAGTTACATCTGCCCTTCACTGTCTCGTGTATTTTTTTTAGCTGAGGAGACTTGGGAATCGTTAAACCCTTGGCTACTTCTCTATGCTCCTTAATGACATAAGTGAATTTTGAAATTGCACTTTTTTTATTTTTATTGATTTTAGAGACAAAGAGGGTGGGGAGAGAGAGAGAGAGAGAGAGAGAGAGAGAGAGAGAGAGAGAGAGAGAGAGAGAGAGAGATACCAATTTGTAGTTCCACTTATTTATGCATTCATTGGTTGCTTCTTGCATGTACCCTGACCGGAGGTCAAACCTGCAACTTTGGTGTATTGGGAGGATTCTCAAACCAACTCAGTTACCCAGCCAGGGCCTGCACTGTATTTAATGACTCTGTATTTCCATGCGAATATGAACTTTCCTGTTCCTACTTTTTAGTGCAATTTCTCTTAAAAAGTGCACATTTATATTTTTGGGAAGAAGTTATTGGCTTTTTATATTTTAAGTGATGAGTTGGATTTTTAAAGGGGAATTTTGCCTGTATCAGAAGTCACGATGACACTGAGAATTGAAATAAGCACACTCCAAAGAAAAAGTCCGTCTTAGGGAGAAGCCTCCAGGGCATCTTATATAACTGCTTCTCCTTCTCGCGCTTCGCTCTGTCCAAATTTAAGAGGGCTAATATCTGTTTTAATAGCTCCACCATTTAAATCCCACTTTAAAAAAGACTAGCATTCACTCAAAATACCTTTGTAAATATTAATTATATATGCATCTAATTTTCATGCAAACTCTGAACTCAAATAGTCTCCAATACTTATTTTAACATGCACACTAATAAAATATGTGAATTTTGAATCCATGGGAAATTCTGATTATCCTCTGGAACTTAAATTAATACACAAACTCAATAATATATAAATTGTACTGCATACATCTTAACATAAGCAAGTGTGCTACAAATATGGTTTCGCTGCATGGGGTACTTCAGAATCAGAGAAGTAGGCGAGGGTGGGTGACAAGCAGGCTTGGGAGCGTTTGGCGCCCTCCAGGCTTGCAGCAGCTCTGACCTTCTGCTGATGAAGCTAAGGTCATCTCAATGCTTAGATGCTCTTTTTAAATATATATTTTATTGATTTTTTACAGAGAGGAAGGGAGAGGGATAGAGAGCTAGAAACATCGATGAGAGAGAAACATCGATCAGCTGCCTCCTGCACACTTACTGAGGATGTGCCCACAACCAAGGTACATGCTCTTGACCAGAATCGAACCTGGGACCCTTCAGTCCGCAGGCTGATGCTCTACCCACTGAGCCAAACAGGCCAGGGCTCTTTAAAAAAATTTTTTTTTATGTATATATTTTTATTAATTTCAGAGAAAGGGGTAGAGAGAGAGATAGAAACATCAATGATGAGATAGAATCATTGATCGGCTGCCTCCTGCACACCCCTACTGGGGATCGAGACTGCAACCTGGGCATGTGCCCTTGACTGGAATTGAACCTGGGACCCTTCAGTCTACAGGCCAGCACTCTATCCACTGAGCTAAACCGGCTAGGGCTGCTTTGATGCTCTTGCCCTAACTGAGCTGTCTCAGTTCCAAGTCTGACCATCAAGTAGTGTTTCCTTTTCTAAATCTAATCTAATGAAAGAGAAACATGCAAATTGACTGCACCTCCGCTATGCCCCAAGCCACGCCCACCAGCCAATCAGAGTGACTATATGCAAATTAACCCAACCAATATGGCGGCCGGCAGCCATGGAGCTGGAGCAAGCAGGAGGCTTGGTTGCCCCGGCAATGGAGGAAGCCAAGCTTCCCACCTGCCCTGGCCTGCTGTGGCTTCTGCTCAAGGCAACAAAGTTTCAATTATAGAAGATAAATAAATCCCAGATACCTGCTTCCAGCCAGCCTCCACTGGGAGCTTGGGTGGCTAGGGGCTGTGGCCAGCCTGCAAACAGCCATCAGCCCCTCCCCCAGACTGGCCAGGCACCCCAGCAGGACCCCCCACCCTGAAGGGGGTGTGGCCAGCCTGAAAACAGCCCTCAGCCCCCCACTCAGGCTGGCTAGGCACCCCAGTGGGAACCCCCACCCTGAAGGTGCTGTGGACAGCCTGCAAACACCATCAGCCCCTCACCCAGGCTGGCCAGGCACCCCAGCGGGGATCTCCACGCTGAAGAGGCTGTGGACAGCCTGCTAACAGCCATAAGCTCCTCACCCAGGCACCCCAGCGGGGACCCCCCTCTGACGGGGCTGTGGGCAGCCTGCAAACAGCCATCAGCCCCTCACCCAAGCTGGCCAGGCACCCCAGTAGCGACCCCCACCCTGAAGGGGGTGGGCCAGCCTACAAGCAACCATTAGCCACTCACCCAGGCTGGCCAGGCACCCCAGCAGGACCCCCCTCCCTGAAGGGGGTGTGGCCAGCCTGAAAACGGCCCTCAGCCCCTCACCCAGGCTGGCCACACCCTCATGGGGTGAGGGTTCCAACTGGGGGCCTTGGCCAGCCTGCAAACAGCTATCAGCCCCTCACCCAGACTGGCCAGGCACCCCAGGGGGGAACCCCACCTTGAAGGGGCTGTGGCCAGCCTGCAAGCAACCATTAGCCACTCACCCAGGCTGGCCAGGCACCCCAGCAGGACCCCCACCCTGATCTGGGACACCCTTCAGGGCAAGCCAGCCAGCCCCCACCCATGCACCAGGCCTCTATCCTATATAATAAAAGGGTAATATGCAAATTGACCCTAACAGCAGAATGACTGGAATGACTGGTCACTATGACACACACTGACCACCAGGGGGCAGACGCTCAATGCAGGAGCTGCCCCCTGGTGGTCAGTGTGCTCCCACGGAGGAGCTCTGCTCAGCCACAAGTCAGGCTGATGGCTGCCAGTACAGCAGTGGTGGTGGGAGCTTCTCCCGCCTCCTCAGCAGCGCTAAGGATGTCCGACTGCAGCTTAGGTCTGCTCCCCGCTGGCAAGTGGACATCCCCCGAGGGTTCCCGGGCTGCCAGAGGGATGTCTGACTGCCAGCTTAGGCCCAATCCCCTGGGTAGCGGGCCTAAGCCAGCAGGTGGTCATCCCCCCAGGGGTCCCAGACTGTGAGAGGGCACAGGCCGGGCTGAGGGACCCCCCTGCCCCCAGGGAACAAATTTTTTGTGCACCGGACATCAGTTAAAAAATAAAAGTCATTCTTGCACAGCTGGTTGGAGCATCATCCCTGTTCACCAAAAAGATTGCAGGTTCAATTCCAGCCAGGGCACATACCTAGGCTGTGGGTTCGATTCTGGTCAGGCACGTAGGCAACGGATTGATGTTTCTCACACGATGAGTCTCTTTCTCTCCCTTCCTCTCTCTCTAAAATCAATGGAAAAAAACAACCCATATCCTCAGGTGAGGATTAAAAAATAATAATAAAATAAAAGGTATTCTTAATAGGAAATAAGCTTATGCTTAAAGCAGTCTTCCTGGACCAATGCAGCCTTGGGCTCACTTCCTATAACCAGTTGAAGTGTTTCAGTATCAAGTGATTACGTGTCACATAGGGATGTTTTCTGGTAGGTAGCTCTCTGAGGCATGGCAGAGTCACACATGGACGTAGTCCTCTAATAACGTTTCATTCATGTCGTAAAATTGTTTTTGCTATATGTCATTTTGCTTAAAGTCACAGAACAATGACAGTAAATGAGAACTTACTATAATGTCAAGCCCCAGTCTTGTGAAAAAATAAGAATATAATATACAGACTGAATGTCCCCAGCTTTTATTATTTTTTCTTTGTCCCCAGCTTTTAGTGGTATCTGTGTACAAATGAGCATACTGTAACATTTCCATCTGAATTTTGCTAGTTCACTCCCAACCTACTATTGCCTGGACCTCCATCTCTCTTCCTCTCCCATTGTTCCCTCTTGTTTTAAAATCAGACCCAAAGTGAGTCTCCTGACCTCTCATTTGTTGTCTAGACTGTTGACTACCCCGTGGCTCCTGCTGTCCTCCCAGTCATCATTCTCATGCACAGACAACTTTCTGTGCTATTTTCCTACCACTCCTCCCGGACTCTCTGCTCTAAACACTCAGTACTGCTGCTGCTTGCCTCTGGGATGTTGCCTGATGTTCTGCTGAGGCTTCACACTGATAACCTTTCCTCTGCAAGTTGGATACTGACATTCTTCCGCTGAGTCCTACTTTTCTAGAGAGACCCGATCAGCGTAATGGAATAGCTATTTCCCCGAGGAAACAGAAGCCTTTTATCTCCAGTGCGCTGATATACGAGGGTTGGCTGAGCTTTAATGATTGCAAGTAATGGCCATGCGACTCCCCTGAAACCAGCATTTCTCCTCCTATCACTAGGTCTTGTGGCTTCTTTTTTCCCCCACAGGATCTCATAGATCCTCTTTACATCAAACGCCTATGTTGTCTGAACCCCCAAATCAGGCTCACCTTTAGATTTCCTTTCCTGCCTCCTATATAAAAACCAGCTAATGCAAACAGACACATAAAGAAGTCCATGGATAGGGTGCACATTTTTAGTCCCACCTGCAGGACTCATTTGAATAGCATGAGCCCTGCTTGTGCACCATGCTGTCAGTGGTATAACAGAGTATAATAGCTCAAATACTTTGGGGCCGCAGATGAAGGAAAGCTTTATCTTATCCAAGGGTTTAGTGTCCATGTTTTGGTAGTAAAAATAACTTCAGTTGGATTTCCCACCCTGAATTGACAAACCTTGCTGAAATGGAAGTTGCCTTCTTAACACCAACTACTGTTTGTTTCCAAATGATCAATTTGGAAATCTACAAAGCTACTTCAAGAGTCACGCTGAAAACTTCTGGATGCCCCAAGTCATACTGGAACCAGATCAACAAATTTTTTGCCTTTCAGAAGTTAGTGTTTTATGTCAGATTTCATTTGAAAAGTGGATCTTCTGCTAATGATTGAAAGCCATTAATCTAGGCCTTCATTTAGAGTCAGAAGCTGTGTCTATTTCTAGGGTGGTAATATAACTTGGCGGGCCAATTCTCTACCCCTCTAGTCGTTGGCTCTCTGGGAATCATGACACTGCGCCCCCTAGGGACAAAGTGTGTCCACATCCAAAGTCTTGTGGCTGCTGCTGCTCTGGGATACAACAAAATACAACACAACACAACACAACACAACACAACACAACACAACACAACACAACACAACACAACACACAATTGCTTTACAGGTAGAGCAGGCCCATGCCAGTAGAGTATTCACACACAGATTTGTAGCCCAACACATACAAAACCCAGATAGCCTTTTGTAACATTCCATTTTGAATTGTCTTATTTCTAACATTTTCTGTTTTTCCAAAATTATACGAATTCATTTAAACTGTCAAAAAAGAAGAAAAGGGAAATCAACCATACTCCTACACACTAGAGATTTATAACTAACAGCATCTTGATAGGCATTCTTCACTTAAGAAAATCTATTTTGTAACTTCCCTTTTTCCTTAACAATATGTTGTGGGTATCATTCTTGTTATTACATCTTTTTCTTCTGTGTCATTTTTATTGGGTGAATAATATTCCATTATATGAATGAACCATGATTTATGAAATTATAATATAGTTGGTGCGTGGATAATGCAGGGAGTCTGTGTTTAGGGGGACCCTGTGCTGTGTATGGGAGTGAGAAGCCACTCGGCGAGGTGACTAGCCAAGCAGAGGCTGGGGACAGAGAGAGTTATGTTCGCAGCAGTTATGCCGCTGGATGACAGCTGAGTGATATCAGGATGATGACTGCAGTGTCCTCAGAAGACCCTGAGCATCTGCACATGCCCACACTCCTTGGCAACAATGCTTTCCAGAAGAAAGGGACTATTATGGACTGGCTGCACATGCAGGCAAATACACAGGAGGTCGTGGGGGATTGTACAAACAGGGTGGCAAGATAGTTTGGCTACATAAGGGATATCTGCATAGTCAGAAACGACTTGCTAGAGGTGAGATCAACAGGCTATTTGAGTAGAAAACATCAGAGCTTTTCAGAGGAGTTGGTTTCCACTATCACATCAGTAAGAGGTGCCAGAGATGGTGTTGGCAGTGTAAGGTTTTCAAATAAATCTGCTCACAGTGGCCCTAGTCCAGTTCCTTCTGTGTGGTTTCTTTAATACCCAGAGACTTGGGCCAAGTATGGCAGGACCTCAAAGCATAATGCTATGTCTTTAGGTAAAATGCCTAGATGTACAATTTCTGGCTTAAAGTATATGCAAGGCTTTAAGGTTTTTTGATGTGTCAATCAATCAATGGCTCCCTCCAAAGAATGCCCTACTTTACCTTCTAAACAGCAGTGTCAGAAAACACCTGTTTCTCCTCAGCCTTGTAACATTAGATGATTTATTCCTTTTCATCTTTGCTAATTTCATAGGCAAAATAGCATCTTAATGTTTTTATAATCTGCTTAAAGTAGTACTTCTGTTGCATATTTCTCATAGATTTATTGGCTATTTGTGATTTTAAAAAATCATATATTTATATCCTTGATCTGTTTTTCTGTTGACACATCCATTCTTTGTTTTTTTTTAAAGTACCGACTCATGAGTTCTGTAAGTAGTAAGAATTTTAAGCTTTGTATGTCCTAACTTATCATATATTTCAGGGATATATGCCTCTTAATTTCATTATGGTGTTTTTGCAATAGGAAAGGTTTAATTTTGATACAATTCAGTCTATTAATATATCCTTTATGGACTCTGTCTTTCGTGCTATGCTTAAAAAGTTTTTTTTTTTTTACTTCAAGGTGATATAAATATTTACCAATTATTTTATCAAAAATATATATTTTTTACTTTTTAATTGAATTTATTGGGGTGACATTGTTTAATAAAATTATATAGTTTCAGGGGATAATTCTATAATACATCATCTGTATGGAGTATTCTGTGTTCACCTCCCCAAGTTAAGTTTCCTTCCATCACCATTTATCCTCCCTTTACCCTCGTCTACCTCCCTCCACCCCTCTTTTCCTCTGGGAACCACCACAGTGTTGTCTGTGTCTATGAGGGTTTTGTTTTGCTTTGTTTTTTTCTTAATCCCTTCACCTTTTTCACCTAGCCCCCCAAACCCCCTCCCCTCTGACAGCTGTCAGTCAGCTCTCTATCTGTGAGTCTGTTTCTATTTTGTTTGCCAGTTAATTTTGTTCATTACATTCTACATATGAGTGAAATCTTTGGCATTTGTCTTTCTCTGGCTGGCTTAGTAGTATTTGCTTAGCATAATGCTTTCCAGGTCCATCCATGCTATCACAAAGGGTAAGATTGCCTTCTTTTTATGGCTGAGTATATTCCATTGTGTAAATGTACCACAGCTTTTTTTATCCACTCATCTACTGATGGACCCTTGGGCTGTTTCATATCTTGACTATTGTAAATAACACTGCAATGAGCATAAGGGTGCCTATATTCTTTTGTATTAGTGTTTTGGGTTTCTTTGGCTATATTTCTGGATTTGGAATCACTGGGGTCATAAGGCAGTTCCACTTTTAATTTTTTGAGGAAACTCCTACTGCTCTCCACAGTGGCTGCACCAGTCTGCATTCCCACCAACAGGCCACAAGGGTTCCCTTTTCTCCGCATCCTCACCAACACTTGTTGTTTGTTGATTTATTGATGATAGGCATTCTGACAGGTGTGAGGTGATAACTCATTATGGTTTTAATTTGCATTTCTCTGATGATTAATGTCATTGAGTATCTTTTCATATGCCTATTGGCCATTTGTGTATCCTCTTAGAAAAAAGTGTCTTTTCAGGTTTTTTGCTCATTTTTAAATTAGATTCTTTGTTTTTGGTGTTGTTTTATGGGTTCTTTATAAATTTTGGATATTAATCCCTCATCAGATGTATCATTGGTGAATATGTTCTCCCATTCAGTGAGTTGTCTTTTCATTTTGTTGATAGTTTTCTTTGCTGTGAAAAAAACATTTTAGCCCTAACTAGTTTGGTTCAGTGGATAGAGTGTTGCCCTGCGGACTGAAAGGTCCCAGGTTCAATTCTGGTCAAGGGCATGTACCTTGGTTGTGGGCACATCCCCAGTAGGGGGTGTGCAAGAGGCAGCTGATCGATGTTTCTCTCTCATCAATGTTTCTAACTCTCTATCCCTCTCTCTTCCTCTCTGTAAAAAATCAATAGAATATATTTAAAAAAACATTTTAGTTTGATGTAGTTCCATTTGTTTATTTTTTCTTTTGTTTCCTTTGCCTGAGGAGATATATCAGAGAAAATATTACTATGAGAAATGTCCCAGATTTTACTGCCTTATGTTTTCTTCTAGGAGTTTTATGGTTTTGAGTCTAACATTAAGTCTTTAATCCATTTTGAGTTTATTCTTGTGTGCAGTGTGCGAAGGTGGTCTAGTTTCATTTTTTTTGCATGTATCTGTCCAATTTTCCCAACATCATTTATTAAATAGACTATATTTTCCCCATTGTATGATTTTGCCTCCTTTGTCAAATATTAATTGACCACAAAGGCATGGGTTTATTTCAGGGCTTTCCATTCTGTTACATTGATCTAGGTCTGTTTTTATGCCAGTACCATGCTGTTTTGATTACTATGGCCTTTTAGTATAGTCCAGGGGTGGGCAAACTTTTTGACTCGAGGGCCACAATGGGTTCTTAAACTGGACCGGAGGGCCGGAACAAAAGCATGGATGGAGTGTTTGTGTGAACTAATATAAATTCAAAGTAAATATCATTACATAAAAGGGTACGGTCTTTTTTTTTTTAGTTTTATTCATTTCAAATGGGCCGTAGTTTGCCCACGGCTGGTATAGTCTGATATCAGGTAGTATGATTCCTCCAGTTTTGTTCTTCTTTTTCAAGATTACTGTTGCTATTCAGGATCTTTTGTAGTTCCATATAAATTTTTGGAGTACTTGTTCTAGGTCAATGAAATACACCATTGCTATCTTGTTAGGAATTGTTGAATCTACATATTGCTTTGGGTAGTATGGACATTTCATAATCCTCACCCAAGGACATGCTTTAAGAGAAAGAGAGAGAGAGGGAGAGAGAGAGAGAGAGAGAGAGAATCATTGATCATCAATTGGTTGCCTTTTGCATACTCCCTGGCTGGGATCAAACCCTCAACCCAGGTACATGGCCTGACTGGGAATTGAACCAGCAATCTTCTGGTGCTCAGCCAACTGAACCACTCTGGCTGGGCAATATGGACATTTTAATGATGTTAATTATTCCTATCCATGAACACAGTCTATACCTTTACTTATTGGTATCTTCTTCAGTTTCTTTCTTCAGTGTCTTGCAATTTTCCGAATACAGATCTTTTACATCCTTGCTTAAATTTATTCCTAGGTATTTTATTTTTTGATGCAATTGTAAATAGGATTGTTTTCTTACTTTCCCTTCTGGTGGTTCATTATTGGTGTGTAAAAATGCAACTCATTTCTGGATATTTATTTTATATCCTCCTACTTTACATTATTGACCAGTTCTAGTGGTTTATTGGTGGAATCATTAGTGTTCTCTACATACAGTCTCTTGTCAAATGCAAATAAGGACATTTTTACATCTTTCTTTCCACTTTGTATACCTTTTATTTTTTTCTTCTTTAATAACTGTGGCTAGAACTTCCAGTACTATGTTGAGAAAAGTGGTGAAAGTTGACATCTCTGTCTTGTTCCTGATCTTAAGGGAAATACTTGCAATTTTTGCCTGTTGAGTACAATGTTGGCGGTGGGTTTGTCATATAAAGCCTTTATTATGTTAAGATATGTTCACTCTATTATTACTTTGCTGAGAGTTTTTTAAAATAATAAATGGGTGCTGGATTTTATAAAATGCTTTTTCTGCATCTGTTGATATGATCATGTGGTTTTTATCCTTTCTTTTGTTTCTGTTTTGTGTCACATTTATTGATTTGTGGATATTATACCAACCTTGTACCCCAGAATAAATCCTACTTGGTCATGGTGTATGATCTTTTTAATGTATTGCTGGATCTAGTTTGCTAATATTTTGTTGAAGATTTTAGCATCTATGTTCAGTAGGGATATTGTCCTATAATTTTCTTTCTTTGTGGTATCTTTATTTGGTTTTGGAATAATGCTGGTCTTGTAAAATGAGTTTGAGAGTCTTCCCACCTTTTGAATTTTTTGAAATAGTTTAAGAAGAACAGGTGTTTCTCAAAAATATTTTATATTTAAATATTTAATGAAGAGGTTGGATTCTCTGTAGGGTAGGAACTTGTTCATTTACAGGCAACTAATAAATTAGATATGATCATCAGTATATTTATTTATTTGATCTGGCAAAGCTTTTAGATATCTGTCTTTATTGTATTTCTGTCCATTTCTCCTGATAATTTCTACCATATAAAAAGCACTTAATAGAGTGCTTTAAAAATATTAATGCCACCCTAGCCGGTTTGGCTCAGTGGATAGAGTGTTGGCCCATGGACTGAGGGTCCTGGGTTTGATTCCAGTTAAGGGCACATACCTTGGTTGCAGGCAACCAATCAATGTTTCTCTCTCCCTGTCTTTCACTCTCTCTAAAAAAATATATCCTTGGGTGAGGATTAACATCAACAATAAATATATGTCAATACCAATCATAGTCACAACAGATGAATTGAATTAGAATCTCTGGTGATGGGACTTGGACATCTGTAGATTTTTAAAAAGAAAACCTCATTGAGTTCTGACATATCTCACATTAAGATCTGGCTGGTGGTTGAATGTCATGAATCAGGAGGTCAAGGTTCCATTCCTGGTCAGCGCACATGCCCAGGTTGCAGTCTCAATCCCCAGTAGGAGGCATGCAGGAGGCAGGTGATTGGATGATTCTCTCTCATCATTGATGTTTCTATCTCTATCTCCCTCTCCCTCTCCCTTCCTTTTTGGAATCAATAAAAAAATTTTTTTTAAAGAGAGCAGATGTTCTCAATTTGGGCTGCAGGTTATAATCACCTAAAGCAGCGGTTCTCAACCTGTGGGTCGTGACCCCTTTGGCGGTCGAACGACCCTTTCACAGGGGTCGCCTAAGACCATCCTGCATATCAGATATTTACATGATGATTCATAACAGTAGCAACATTACAGTTATGAAGTAGCAACAAAAATAATTTTATGGTTGGGTCACAACATGAGAAACTGTATTTAAAGGGCCAGAAGGTTGAGAACCACTGAAAAGGGCTTTAAATTCTTTTTATTTCTAGATGGCACCCCAGATAATTAAATCATGATTTGGGGAAGTGTGTGAGAACTAGGCAGTTGTGCAGTGTGATTGGAGTGGATGAGTAGAAAGAAACAGGGGCAGTTTACACCTGATAACCCCCCAATATCTTTGTGAAATAGAAGACAGGTTATCTGCTGAAAACCATGGTGATGCGTGAACAGGAGAGAATCTGCAATAGGATGGGCACGGTTTGGAGTCACCGCTGTGGGGAAGGGAGACAGAGTCGGTCAGGGACAGTGAGATGCATAGCTGAACACCGATAAAGGTACAGAGGAGGGTGGGAAGCAGGATTTTGTCCTGGGTCCAATCCAGATTCTGTGATTTTTCTTCAATGATACTCAGAAATCCGGGCAGTGACTGTAGGACTGATCCCAATTGGGAGTTTTTAGAGCAGGAATGGGAGAAAGAAAAGGATCTATTTCTGAGTTATTTTATCTTGTTATTAATTTACCAAAACATAATTTCTTAAATGAATGGCAATGATGATTTTTATTGAACATCTGAGCTATTTTCAGTGAATCAACCACCACCTATTAAAATATATGCAGGAGGTTCTTACCCACAAGGTACCCACCAGAACCACCAGAGGGATTGTTTCTATTTTTTTTAAATTATTTTATATATTTTTTTATTGATTTCAGAGAGGAAGGGAGAAGGAGAGAGAGCTAGAAACATCAATGATGAGAGAGAATCATTAATCGGCTGCCTCCTGTGTGCCCCCTACTGGGGATCGCAGCCAGCAATCTGGGCCTTTGACCAGAATTGGACCTGGGACCCTTCAGTCCATAGGCTCTATCCACTGAGCCAAACCAGCTAGGGCCAGAAGGGTCTTTTCAAAACACATTGGCAGAGCTCTGCCTACTGATCAACAACACATCAGGGGACAGCTGTTGGGCCGCAGCATAGAGGACTGACAGGCCTAGATGAGCAATTTCTGGCTCAAAGAACGTGCAAGGTTTCAAGGCCTGGCATCTGTAACTTTTTAAAAGGTCCACAAGCTATTCTGATGTCCACCCTGAGTGAGAGCCCTGATTATAGGAAGTAGGAAGAACTGAGATGAATAGCAAGTTAAAAGCAGAGAGAACACATCTAGATTTTTAAAGGAACCTGCTTTCCAGGTTTCCTTGAAATGGAACTCATCACACCTCCAAATAGAATGTGAGAGATTCCACAGAAGGTAAAAGAATAGAAAAAAAAAAGGATGCTGATTTTCTCTGGAGAAAATGAATAGCATTTTGAGTTCCCCTTTGCTTCTTTTTAAGAAAAAGCTTATTATACAGTATGAGCCCAGTGTGTGAGCTGGGTTTCAATAATGTGTTTTGCAATGTGTTTAGAGAGTACGTATGAGGAACACTGTGTTCAGGGACATGCCAAGGAGGGGGAGTATTTCCTTTCATATCCTCCCTTAGCTATTCAGAAGAGGGAAGTTTCAGGAATCTGTGTCAGTTCTAGGATTTTTACCCCCTTCTCAGGAAATAAGTAGCCACTTCCCAGACGGGAATGAGAGAAGGGTAGACTTTCTGATTTATACATTTCAGTGAGGTACAGCTGTCAGGATAGGTCAGTGTGGATTGGGCAGGAAACTATATTGCAATGATCCCAAAAGACATAGAGCATCCAGGGTTCTCAAATCAGAGATTTTACATGATTTTAATGATTTGGCATTTGGAAAAAATTGAACAATTTTAGGATGTAGTGTCAGATTCTTGAGAGTTGCAAAATAAATATTTAAGGGAGACTTTAGAAACAGGGGAACATGAATGTAGCATGCGTACTTTATAACTTCAAGCTGTGTTCTTCATATCATTATTAACCCACAAAAGTTTATGGCCCCAGTTTGAAATTAAAAGCATAGGTCATTAATTTTCAGAATCTAGATTTTCTTGTCTAGGATGGAAGCGAGTGAAACCGGTTGCTGAACGGCTGGCCGGCGCAATGTGCACACCCTTGGTCTTTTTGTCTACGTGCTGCGTGTATGCATAGTGGGGCCCTATGAAGAGGAGCACCGTTTTGCTCAGACTCTGCTGCCACGTGCTATTTTAGGGCCCCAAGTCCCCTGGGTGTGATGGGGTTTTCGAAGGCTGCTTCCTATGAACTCATAAGTGCTGTCTCCTCGGAATCACACTCTGGCACTTTTGTCCCCTGATCGCTGACTGCTGACGCTGCCCGTGTCTGGGAAGCCTTTGAAATGCCTTGAACCACGGCTGCGGCTATCGGTGTCGTCTCCCGTTGGTGTCAGCCCAAGTCCTGCTGGGCTGTGCAAGTGCCACACCGCGCAGGCATGCCTTCCCGGGCCCAGAGCCATGTTACGTCTGAGCTACGCAGGTCCCAGGCTGCCCTGCCAGGAGCTCCTCACATCCTCCAGGGCTCCTTAACCGGATCGGTCCTATGGGCTTCTTTATTTTTATATTTTTTAAAGGATATTTTTTATTGATTTTCAGAGAGAGAGGGAGAGGGAGGGAGAGAGAGATAGAAACATCAGGGATAAAAGAGAATCATTGATTGGCTGCCTCCTGCACGTCCCACAGCGGGGATTGAACCCACAACCCAGGCATGTGCCCTTGACTAGAGTCGAACCTGGAACCCTTCAGTCTGCAGGCCGACGCTCTATCCACTGAGCCAAACCAGCCAGGGCTTCTCCGGGCTTCGTTAAAGGGCTCCGCCCAGGGCCCAGGCCAGAGGCCGTCGGAGTCTCAAAAGTCCTTCCTGTTGGCTTAGGGGGTGAGGTTGGGGGCATGGCTTTTGCTATTTGGCCTGGTTTTATGCTTTATTATTTTTTCAGATTCATTGAAATATAACATTGTATAAGTTTAATGTTATAATGGCAATGTGATGATATGCTACACTTCTATATTGTGAAATGATTACCACAGTAGGGTCAGTTAACATATCCAGCACCTCACATAATTACCATTCCTTTTTTTTTGTGGTGAGAACATTTCAGATCTACTCTCTTAGCAAGTTGCAAGTATGTAACAGTTTTCTTAACTCTAGTCACCATGTTGTACTTAGGTCTTCAAAACTTATTCAGTTTATAACTGGAAGTTTGTACCCTTTGATCAACATTTCCCCATTTCTCCCACCCCCAGTTCCTGGTAACCACCACTCTACCTCTGTTTTCTATGAGTTCAGCATTCCTAGAGGGAAGATTGTTCTTTCTTTTCAGAGCATGGCGGTTAGACACTTTATACACCTACAATTGGTTCTTTTTTTAATATATATTTTATTGATTTTTACAGAGAGGAAGGGAGAGGGATAGAGAGTTAGAAACATCGATGAGAGAGAAACACCGATCAGCTGCCTCCTGCACACTCCCTATTGGGGATGTGCCCGCAACCAAGGTACATGCCCTTGACCGGAATCGAACCTGGGACCCTTCAGTCCGCAGGCCGACGCTCTATCCACTGAGCCAAACCAGCCAGGGCTACAATTGGTTCTTATGCTTTAGCTTGCTTGCTTTAGTGCAGATTCCCCAACCCCCCAGGATGTCCATTGCGCCCTCCTGCCAATAGACTCCAGAGCAGTTATGTCTGCATCTTTTATTCAGCAAATCTTTATGAAGAATCTGTCCCATGCCAGGCACTCTGCTAGGTGCTGCAGGTACCAGGGCGAGTGAGACCAGCTCACGGTCTCGTGGGCAGAGTAGTACATCAATACAGCACACGAACACATATGCACAAGCTGAGGGAAGTGCAGTGAAGGCAGCGGATTCACTCATTGCCGCGTGTCTGTCTTTGCCGCCCAGCTTGGGTTCAGGCTTTGGTGTGTATCTAAGCCAGGCAGGTCAGACTCAAAGGCTAACACGGGCCAAATAAACAAGGTTTAAGTTTATGTGAGCCACAAAAAAAACCCAAAAGCTTCAATTTTCTTAGAAACGTAGTTTATTTCGATAGAGACATGCTGAATACAAAGGGCTGAAATAAATGAGTAATCGTTAACATAAAATAATGGGACGTTTTAATAAAAATTAATATTTTTTCTTAAACATTAACTTACCAGACACTGAATAACTGCACAAATTAATAAGCGTAATGCAAATAAACCTATTTTTCTTGTTCTCCGAAAGCGAAATATTTCCTGTTGCGCACACCAGACAAGTCAGTACAAGACTAATGACGTGGCAATCAGCTGCTAAAATATCCACTGCTAGTGTTAGTGGAGAGAAATGGCGCACCTGTGCGTAAGGAAAATGAATGCAACATGATTATAGTAACCAGTCTTTAGCGAACGTTGTAGTTCATTATTAATAATTATGTATAACAGGATATTATAAAAATTAAGTTACAAAATTTTATTAAAATGTTTCTTACATACTGTTATATTGGCTGGGCCGCAAAAATATTCATTGCGTGTCACATGCAACCGTGAGTTTGACATGCTTGATCTAAGCACTTAACTAACAGAGGCATTGCAAACCATTTCAAAGTCTAGAGTTATTTATATTTGGAAATATATGCTTTTCAACATTTGACCTTACTGTTTATGTTTCATCTAAATATACTCAATATCATACTATATATCATACTATATATAAATACATATTATATTTCATATTAATGATTACTATCTCAATTAGCATAATTAACACAATTATGAATTATGGTATCTGTTATAATATATTGATATGAATATAGAAAAATAATTTTTCTATTTATATATTGTAAATCAAATCACATTCTCCAGTCTAAACACATATCAACTAAGGAGAACGTCAGAATATCCCACATGAAAAAGTGAAGATCAAAAATTTTAGATTAGAAAATTTTCTCAATCCTCAAAAATGGAATATTTAAAAATCTACAGCACTATCAGTTTTTAGCAATTCTTGTCCATGGTTAGATGAGCCTACAATTTCACATTGCCTAGAATCCAGAAATGATACGTTTATTTATTGTCAGATTGATGCAGTGCCTGACAGGGAACTGAAAGTGGGTCTTAGGGCTTGTAAATTTACTGGATAACAATGTAATCCCTTCCTTAAAGTTGCCACAACTCTATGTATGCCATGGGCTGTTCCAGAACAGATGATGGGTTGAATATTTGTCTTGAATTCATCATTACTATTATTTACCAGAGACCCGGTACACGACATTTGTGCACGGGGGTTGG
>NW_005360226.1:886614-892375 GCF_000412655.1 Myotis brandtii | reverse complement strand
AGCGTCTGCCCCCTGGTGGTCAGTGCATGTCATAGCGACTGGTCAAACAGTCAAAGGGTCGGACACTTAGCATATTAAGCTTTTATTATATAGGATTGGTGAACACTTGCCTCTAATTTTGAACACAAGCAGCAGTGTTTGGTCAATACTTACTAGTAAACAACTGTGCGAGAGGGCATACGCAAGGCCGAGGGACTCCACTAGTGCACGATCAGGGCCAGGGAGGGACCGTGGGAGGGCTCCAGGGCATGTCCGGCCCCTCTTGCCCAGTCCCTATTGGGGCCGTCTCATCCAGTCCCATTTGGGGCCGGCTGGCCCAGGGAGGGACTGCAGGATGGCTTCAGGGCATGTCCCGCCCATCTTGCCCAGTCCCAATTGGCCGGACCCCAGCAGCAGGCTAACTTACAGGTCGAAGCGTCTGCCCCCTGGTGGTCAGTGCATGTCATAGCGACTAGTCAAACAGTCAAAGGGTCGGACACTTAGCATATTAAGCTTTTATTATATAGGATTGGTGAACACTTGCCTCTAATTTTGAACACAAGCAGCAGTGTTTGGTCAATACTTACTAGTAAACAACTGTCTCTCTAGGCCAGTGGTTCTCAACCTTCCTAATGCCGCGACCCTTTAATACAGTTCCTCATGTTGTGGTGACCCCCAACCATAAAATTATTTTCGTTGCTACTTCATAACTGTAATTTTGCTACTGTTATGAATCGTAATGTAAATATCTGCTATATGTGTTTTCTGATGGTCTTAGGCGACCCCTGTGAAAGGGTCATTCGACCCCCAAAGGGGTCGCGACCCACAGGTTGAGAACCGCTTCTCTAGACAGAAAAAAAGCCCTGATTTGTAGAATTTTCCCCTTATGTCTAAATCATTAACATTTAACTTTCTCTGGAACATTTTCCTCTCAGAAAAAAATGGATATGGGGCACTTTTAATAAAAAATAGCCAGAATTTTTCTGAGTAATTCTATAATTTGATCTTCTAGTTGTTATGAACTGAGTAACAATTTCTTATCAACTCCCTCGGCAGCCTCAAGAGCCTCTTTGCTGACGTCACCATGACTTCCCCGGCTCCCCTTACTTCTGTTCTCCTCATCTTCAGTGGCTCTCCATGGAGCTTAGAATAAAATACAAAAACTTTATCATGGCCTTAAGGGTCTACAAAATCTGACTCAGCCACAGCCAGTGTGGTTGAGTAGTTAAATGTTTGAGGTTCACAGTTCGGTCTCTCTACTTGCCAGTTGTGTGACCTTGAAAACAATTGTTAATCTCTCCATGCCTCAGTTTACTGATCTTTAAGATGGGAAAATACAGTATCTACATCATAGAGTTTTCATAAAGATTAAGAGAATTAATGCATAGAAAGGGCTTAGAACAGTGTTGATATATAGAAAACTTAAATATTAGCTCCTCTGTGCTGCTCCAGCCCCTCTCCAAACTCTCATTCAATCATTCTATGTGAAAGATATTTATATAAGCTCTTTCTACTGCCTGAAAAGTTCCTTTCTCAATTCTTCACCCAATTCATTCCTACTTATTCTTCATGTCTCTGCTTGACTGTCACTTCTCAGGTGAGCCTTCTGACACCCTGTCTAATTCAGACCCCCTGTGATAGTGTCTCATCACAGAACCGACCTCCCTTTTAAAGTCCTGCCACAATTTATGCTGAGTTTATCGACGTGATCACAGGGGACAGAGTGGTGGAGGCAGGGACTATTTCCACATTGCTTGCTACATCATTATCAATGCCCAGCCTGAGCTTGCTACAGCACTCTGCAATCTGTCTGCTCATATCAGATGCGAGCCTAAACACCGCCTTCTTAGTATCAGCTTCATTTCTGTCTTGATTTTAGGTACTTTTGTGATTCATTCTTCTCTTTTATTCCTGTGTGTGTGTGTGTGTGTGTGTGTGTTAATCCTCACCTGAGGATATTTTTTCCCATTGATTTTTAGAGAGAGTGGAAGGGAGGGGGAGAGACTGAGAGAGAAACAGCTATGTGAGAGAGACACATTGATTGGTTGCCTCCTGCACTCCTGCACATGCCCCGACTGGGGCCAGGGATCAAGCCTGCAACCGAAGCACATGCCCTTGACTGGAATTGAACCTGAGACCCTTCAGTCTGCAGGCTGACGCTCTAACCACTGAGCAAACTAGCTAGGGCTCCTTTTTTTTATTTTTACAAGAAGAATACATACTCACTCTAGAAAATTCCTCACTACTTACTTGTTATGTTGTGCTTGTGTTTCCCCTGTAAGCCACCTAAAACTTCTGGGAAACAAGTTAGAGAGAAATAACTCATTCAAAGAAATAATAGAGTAAAGTAGGTATGAGTTTCCTACTTAAACATGTATCTGTTGTCTCAAAATTACATTTCCTTAATTATTTAGCTTGCAGAGTGAAGGCACAAAGTTGTCTTGTCAACTGGCACCCTGTGTGAGGAACTACACAGAATGGCTGCTGTTTTTAGTTTTTATTGGGCAGTGTGAACCTCTAAGGGAGCGAGTGGATCTCTTTCTTCATGTTGATATCTTCTATGTGGTTTGCACAAAGCAACATTGCTTTACCCAAACAGAACACCAACAGCTAACAATAATCATACAATGAATTCCAGCTGTAAGTGGAAATTTAAAAAAAAAAATAGTAATTCAGAGGGAAACTAATCATGGAGCCAAGGAGAATAGTATTAAATACATGAAAGTTTACATTGCCTGGGGATAAATTTGCTGGTCCATTCTAATGACCAAGTGATTTCTTCAGCTTTATCATAGCCTCTGTGAGGCCGGTAAAGCTTTCCAGCTAATAACTCTAGTGCTTCTCACTTGGAAAGAGGACAGCAGAGTCCCTGTATCCCCAAACCTAAACCAGCTTCTATGGAGCTGTGGAGAGATAGGAAGCTCCAGGCTCAGATTTCACCAAACATACATGGATTGGGGCTTTAGCATTTCATTAAGAATTAACTCTGGCTAAGAATTCATTGTGCATCCAACAGCTCACATCTACAGATATTCAGATTCTTACTGACTGTTTAAAAGTGTTAATGTGTCACTTCTTAGATTGCCACTTCCTGGTGTTGAAACAATGCTGAATTGGCAATCATCTTCCAAAGCCCAAATTATACACAGTCTTCTACATGTTGAAAAAGGAATTTGGCTTTTCCTCAAACAGCTTTATCTTCTAAGAGAAGTGAAGGAGAGTTCTCTAGGACATGACATACCCTAAGAAACATTTTTTATATTGATATCTTTTTTGTAAAATGAGAGCTGTATGCCAGTGGGCATCTGATTTTAAAAAGGGATGATTTTATGAACATTAAAATAATAATAATCCTATACTAGTATAATAAAACCCTAATTTGCAAATCGACCAAATGGTGGAACCACTGGTTGCTATGATGTGCACTGCCCACTAGGGGACAGATGCTCAATGCAGGAGCTGCCCCCTAGTGGTCAGTGTGCTCCCACAGGGGGAGGGCCGCTCACGGCTGGTGAGCGCAGCAGCGGTGGAGGGAGCCTCTCCCACCTCCGCTGTAGGCGGGCGGTAAGGAGTGAGGGGTCTCAGACTATGAGAGTCCCGGACTGCAAGAAAGATGTCTGACTGCCTGCTGGATTAGGCCCAGGGAATGGGCCTAAACCAGCAGGCAGACATCCCCTGAAGGGTCCCAGACTGCAAAAGGGTGCAGACCGGGCTGAGGGACCACCCCCTTAAGTGTATGAATTTTGTGCACCAGACCTCAAATTAGTATATAATTAGTATATAATTATATAATTAGTATATAATTTTCTCTCTTACTTGAGTATTATTTATTAAAATGATACTCATTCATGCTATGGTGACAGTGAAGGTTGGTAAAGAAGTTTCTAAGGGTCATGGATCCTGCATTTATTTATGAATGATTCATACCAGAAGTAAGTAATATTTCATCAATAATTTAGATTATCTTTTTGGTTCATAAATATACTCAACCCACAGTTAAAAAATTTAAATAGTTAATCGTATAAAAAGAAAACAGATTTATTTGTCATTTAAACAGTACCTAAATACAGTAATCAAACATTTTATTAATCTTTAATCACAATAATTTAAAATGTCTTACTTTAGCTCAATATATTTCAACATATTTTTATTGATTTTGTTTCTTTAACTTTTTTTTTAAATATTTTTTATTGATTTTTTACAGAGAGGAAGGGAGAGAGATAGAGAGTTAGAAACATCGATGAGAGAGAAACATCGATCAGCTGCCTCCTGCACATCTCCTACTGGGGATGTGCCTGCAACCCAGGTACATGCCCCTGACCGGAATCGAACCTGGGACCTTTCAGTCCGCAGGCTGACGCTCTATCCACTGAGCCAAACCGGTTTCGGCTGTTTCTTTAACTTTTATTGATATTCAATCTAATGACTCCCTTTAAATTTTATTTTATCAAGTAATATGGAAGCTCAGAATATTCAGAGTAAACTTTGTTAAGGCCTGATAAATTCTCAGCAACAAAAATGACGCTTAAGTGGATAAATGCTTAAAAAATAACGTGCTATACCTTTTTCATGTATAAAAGCCATACCATCAACATTGTTAGTAAGTCTTGAGATTTGAGGATCTCTTCATAATCCCCCAACCTCAACACCCACGTGAACACAGAGAGATGTGCACATGCGCGCGCGCGCGCGCGCGCACACACACACACACACACACAATGTAATGTTGATGAGAAAATGCCCTACTCATTTGGATGACTGGTATGTTGACCAGGCATAGTCTGTGGCCACAAATAAGATGCTTTTAGTCTAACCAATGTTCAAAAACTTTGGGGAAAAACAGGTTTAAAATCTTTTTTTAAAAGTTTATTTTGTAATTACAGTTTGCATTCAGTATTATTTTGTATTAGTTTCAAAATATTCATGGGGATGTAAAGAACAGCCCAGAGAATATAGGTTTAAAAATCTTGGATTCAGAATGTCACCCATCACTAAGACTTGCTCATGGTTAAATAGCACCAAACTCCGAGCCTGAAGATCTGGGTTGTAGAGAATTCTGTGGGCCTCTTATTAAATGACAAGACTGGACCATTGTAGTCTGATTCCACCACTTAGCTAGATTCCTCTGCTTTTATGATATCTGTGTGTTTATAGTTAGCACATGATATGTTGCCTCTAGGTAGGTAATAGCCGCCATAAAGTTAAGAGTTTGTCAGTTGGGGTCCGACAAGTCTGGGTGTGGATTCCAGCTCTGCTCACTCATTACTGTGTAATTGAATTTAGGTGTTATTCTACCTCTCCCCCAACCCCCTTCCATGTTTATAAAATGGGAAAATGGGACAGTGATCTCTATCTCTCAACTTCCCTGAGGATTTACTGAGAGAATATGTGAAAATGCTTAGCTTAGTAACCAATAATGGCTCTTGCTGTGAAATGGTAAACATGACTTAGGATCCACAGCCAGGATCCAAGGACATGAATTTTGCCTATTTTTTTCCATATGCGACCCATTGCTATCTTGAAATTCGATGTGTAAAACAGACCTCAATCAAGTAAGAGAATACTTATAATTTTATTTTCCAATTTTAAAAATAAAAATGTTTCAAGTTACATAAACTTTAAAATGTAAAATAAGTAATATAAACCTGTTGCAGGTAATGAAGATACGCGCATCCGTGCCACCACGTTGCAACGCATAAGAACCGTGACGGATCAAGTGAGGCCAAATGAAGGAACCCCTGCGCCTCCCCAGCCAGCCCCGAGGACCACGGCCCCGGCCCCG
>NW_005360226.1:859408-886603 GCF_000412655.1 Myotis brandtii | reverse complement strand
GCCCCTGCAGAGGCCGGAGCCCAGGAGCTCGACTTCCAGTCCCCAGTCCTGAGAGCCATGTCCCAGCGGGACGCTCGCGCGGAGATTTTCCTGTGGAGCTTTGTGCTCTGGTCTGACACCATCGAGATGGTGCGTGTGGCCGGCCACCAAGCTGTGTACAAGTCGGCCTGGCTCTACCCGGTCTATCTGTTCAGTTTCATCTCGCTCCTTCGCATTATATTCACGCCCCAGAACCCCCTGCTGAATTCCTTGGGCGTCCTGCTCCAGGATTTACCCTTCATTTTTGTCAGACTTGGCTTAATCATCGACCTGGGGACTATCACACCCGTGCTGGGCCTCTGTAAAAATGTGCTGGTGACTCTCTCTTACGGTTACTTCAATTACTTAACCAAATTCAGGATTTTCTCCTCTTTTGAATTGTCTTCATTTTAAAAAGAAATTGTAATATAGTTAAGCCTCTTTATTATGCATGTGGACACATTTGTAATCTTATTCTTTTCTGGGGTATATGTTTTTGCACTATATAAGGAAATGAAACTAGATCGTAGAAAATAAGCTATTTTTTTAAAAAAAATGGTACCGTCAGGTTTTTAAAATGTGTATAAATGGTGCTAAATTTAAGTAAATTTATGTCCTTATAAGTTGACTCCCCTGCATCTCTAGAAAATAGTAGTTAATTTTAGTTTTGTGTACTGCACCTTTCTTAAAACACTCTTCAGTAAAGCCTGTAAACCAAATGAGAACATGTTTCCCCACTAAGTTCAAGAGTGAGATTTTTCTTATTTAATTAATCATATTAAATTAAATATCACTACAGGAATTAAATAATTAAAATTAATTTCTAGAAAATACACCTGGAGTTATTGAATAATTTTTAGGTTATACTTTTTAAAAATCTGAATTGTAGTTTTAGGGTCTCCTTCAAACATGGAATTATGTTCTTCATCCTACTTTGATAAGTGTATTTTATGTAATTAATTGATTTCAGCAGAGAAAGCAATTCTGTTTAACAGATATTTGTCTCACTTTAAGGCTTAGCTTTTTTTGTGAGTACTAAAGTACTAGCATAAAGATTGTTTAATATAGTAAATTCAAGGTACATCAGCAATACCTAGATAAAATTTTATAATAGGAAGCCATAAATTTGAGATGTGGATATCAAGGCAAAAGAATATTTTGGGGAATTTGATACCATCATAAAAATAATCACGTACAAGCCCCGTTTAAAATTAGAGCTCAACTTACAAATGCACTAGTTAGTGTCTTACGTGGTGATTATATAAAACGCATAGCTTGATGTAAATAATTAGATACATAATTATGCAATTTGCCTTCACTATGTTGGGACATTCTTGAATATTCATAGTAGGGGCTCTTCGTTTTATATGATTTTTCAGGTGCTAGAAGGATTTGCAGAGTCTTATGTGTGCAGAATGTTTTACAGAGCCAGTCTCTTCAACGATCTGTGGGAACAAAT
Organism: Myotis brandtii; assembly: GCF_000412655.1. Lineage (NCBI taxonomy): Eukaryota > Metazoa > Chordata > Mammalia > Chiroptera > Vespertilionidae > Myotis > Myotis brandtii. The sequence goes on along the minus strand of NW_005360226.1, from coordinate 885,126 downwards.
AGCTTAAAAGTGTATAACTGAACTTGCCTGCCTCCCCTTACTCTCCACCAATGTCCCCAACTCACTGTTCTGTGCTTTCTGGTTTCCCCTCACATTGTCAGGTCTATTTGCAGCTGTTAAAAGCTTAGCTTCTGCCTTTGACTTTGGGCAAGTTCTTTGACCACTGTAAGCCCTAGTTTCCACATCTAAAAGCTGAGCAATGGCGGGAGTGGAGGGGGATGGGAGTGGGTGATAGAGGGATAGAGGGGATAAAAGGTGATGGGAAACATAAAATAAAATTCGTGGAAAGTACTTTAATAGGGTTGAGAGGATTAAATGAGGAAAGGAATGTTTTCATCACATTGTCTGGAAAAGAATAGTAACTCAATAACTGTGAAAAGTATTTTAATTGTACCAAACAAAAGAGAGACAGGTAGCTAAATGCAGTATTTTAATTTTCCTTTTGCATTCTTTTCTGCGTCTCTGCTTACCCTCAAAAATAATAATTTAAACCATGCACTTATGAAAAATAATATGTAAGTCTTAAGTATACTTTAAGTAATTTTTTATCAAGTAGTAGTATGTTCAGAAGTGAGAAATGTACTGAATATGCAGATGAAAGTTGATGTGAGTATTTATTAATTAGGCATTTGAGTATCTCCTATGAGTTCTCATAGAACCCTGTTATCCTCTTTAAGGCTTTCACTGTATTTTTTACTTTTCTGAGTTATCCATTAATTTTTAAATTCCTTAAGGGAAGGTCTGAGGGAATCTTGTTTATCAATGTGTCTTTGTCTCTGATTTCATCTATCAATCCAACAGAAACTTATACTTAACTCTAAAACAATTTGAATACAAATAATTTCTTTTAAATTATAACTCTATATTAAGAACTTAAAACCAAGTAGTTGATTTGTAATATTCCTACATATGAAAATATATTGCATAAATGTATATATATCTTTATTTTGGGATATATAGTGTGAACAATGCTCAGATATACTGAAAAGTTTTACTCACTTGAATTTAGAATACATTTTGTATCTCATGTTTGAATGTGGATGTGCCTGAAATTTTGGAAAGTTGCAACAATTTATACAAATAATGAAGGCACATATACAAAGTTACATGTAGTAAGAAAATTCTTGAGTATCTAATTTAATATTTTATTTTAAGAGTATAAACATGTTTATAATATTCAAGTCTGTGGTACATAATAGAAATTGTAGCAAATTATGCTAGTGAAACATTCATAGTTCTACACAGTGTGTGATTAAAAGTTATGCTATTAAAATTATATTGCAATACTCATAGCTTCTAGTGGTTATTGATATTAAAGCCCATATCACTTTTGTGTCCTTTTATAAAACTTACTTTTCTACTATCTGAAAGTATACATGCAAAAAAAAAATGGCAGATTAGGTAGTAGGCTATATGGTACTTTATTCCAAGCAAAATGTGGAGCCCAGCTGGAAACTATGTCTTAATTTAATGTCAGGCTCAAAAAATGTTGGTTGTAGGAAAGATAAACTTAAAAAAGTTAATCTTTTTTTTAAAAAACAAAAAAAAAATCCAAGTATTTTTATTGTTTAAAGTATTACATGTCTCCTTTTTCCCTGATTAACACCCCCCCTCCCCAGGCACTCCCACCTCTGAGGGCAAGCCCCCACTGCCCCAGTGTCTGTGTCCATTGGTCATGCTAATATGCATACATACAAGTCCTTTGGTTGATCTCTAACCCCTCCTCCCCTGCCTTCTCCCTAAGGTTAGTTCATCTGTGATCAGACAATTATTGTAAAGTAATCCTATATAATAAAAGGCCAATATGCAAATCAACTGAACAGTGGAACGACCAGTCGCTATGATGCGCACTGACTACCAGGGGTCAGACGCTTAATGCAGGAGCTGCCCCCTAGTGGTCAGTGAGCTCCCATAGGGGGAAGCTCTTGTCAGCCAGAAGCCGGGCTCATGGCTGGTGAGTGCAGCAACAGTGGCAGGAGCCTCTCCCACCTCCACGGCAGCGCTAAGGATGTCCATGGGGAGTAGGCCTAAGCTATCAGTTGGACATCCCCTGAGGGCTCCTGGACTGTGAGAGGGCAAAGGCCGGGCTGAGGACCATGCCCACGCCCACCCCCCAAGTGCACAAATTACATGTACCAGGCCTCTGGTATTGTTATAAAATCCTAATAACTTTAATAGTGCCTTTTTCTTTTAAAAGTGAATGTTTAAAATTAAGTGTGAATGTTAACAGTCTTGCTTTTCCTATTAGAGCCCCATTTCACTGAATGACAATTGTATATGGTCGTGAGAAAGGAAATTGTTTGTTGAATAACTACTATGTGCAGGGCACTGTGCTGTTTGCTTAACAAATAATTATCTTGTGCAGGGGAACTTGGAGTAGGACTTACTGAATATATCAATAATGTTCCCTCTTCATAAACATTAAAATATATTGAATTAAATTCACAAAAAGAATAATCTACTACTTAAAAGCTATAGTACTTAAAATAGCTCCTTATACTCATAGAGAAGGATGTAGTAAATAACAAATGAAAAAATATATTAAATATATATATCTGAAGCTATTTTATTTTACAAAAGTGTGACTTTTTCATGTTAAAAATTATATGTTTAAGCATATCCTTTGTTGTGATGCCTTTTTTATAATGGAAGGATGTGTTTACTCAATTTTCAGTTCCTGGTTAGCTGTCTCTCAACCATCTTCCCAATTCTTTAGTAATCTGTTTGAAACACACAAATAGCAGAATCAAGAGATGCCAAAAATAAAGAAACACAGAGATATGCACACCTGCACACACAGAAATACCCAAAACCAAATCCACCTGCATTAGAAAGGTGTTTTATGCCTCATGAAGAGATGAAATCATGAGCTCTATATCATGCTGCTCCATGTAGTTCTCAGGACTGCCACCTATGACTGGGGTGGCCTATGGAAAGGGCACCCCTTCAGGTTGAGCAGTGCACAACCTGTACATACTTGTGCAGTGGCCCTGAGGAAATGAAACTAAAGTACCTGTGCTTGGTAGTTTTTGCAACACTAGAGATTTATAAACAAGTCTTTACAAGAGCTTTTACACATATTCCCATATATTTTCTGTTTATAAAAAGTATTTCATCAATTCATTCATTCAACAAATTTTAGTACCTTTTATATGGCTTTTAAGATTTTATGATTAAGTAACCCACAAAAACAGTCTTGGTAAAATTGACAAAATTACTTTAGAAATAGGTTAGGCTACTTCTGGTTTCTAGTTTTGTGTATAAGGAGATCGGAAGTTGCTGTTATGTCCTAGCAACAAGTAAAAACCTAAACAGACTGAAAAATATTAACTTTTCTGAGATTCATAAGAGAGGGGAAGACACAGGGAAAACTGCTACTCCCCAGATTGGAGTGACAGACAGGTGAATACAGGGAATCACAGCTTCTCAGCACAGAGACTCACCAGCTGAAATGTCCATGGAACCAGCACCCAGGTAGGAAAACCTGAGCTGCAACTGACCAAGTGCTGGAGGCTCTGTGTAGATAACTCTTAGTTAAAAGCTGTAGAGCAGTGGTTCTCAACCTTGGCTGCACATTAGAATCACCTGGGAATCTTTTTAAAATCCTGATTTCTGAGCCTCATCCTCTGGAAATTCTGTTTCTTTGTTATGGGGTGGGGCCACAACATTAGTAACAAAGAAACAGAATTTCCGGAGGATGGGGCCCAGAAATCAGGATTTTAAAAAGATTCCCAGGTGATTCTAATGTGCAGCCAAGGTTGAGAACCACTGCTGTAGAGGGACTCAGTCATAAGGGTTCCCTCCAGTATTGAAGGATCTAAACAGAGAAAGAAGAGTATTAGAAAATTAATGTGATGGTAAAATTAAAATCTTTCTTTTTCTTATTCTTAATTGATCTAATTATAGTTTGTCAAAATAACAGTAGAAACAATGTATTAGACTATGTGTGATTAAGTATATGCTTATATATGTGTATACTTATATATATATATATAAGCATTTGGATATTACACATATATGCTTATGATATTTATATATACATGAAATGAATGATAGCATGACACAGGGATGGGAAAAAGAAATTAGGATTATTATATAATACCCTACCTATAAAGTGTTATAGTGTATTTAAAAATATATATATTGTTATTGATTTCAGAGAGGAAGGGAAAGGAAGAGAATAGAAACATCAATGATGAGAGAGAATCACTGATCAATTGCCTCCTGCACACTCCCTCCTGGGGATCGAGCCCGCAACCTGGGTATGCACCCTGATGGGGAGACAAACTGACAGAGTTGAGAGTAATGGTTATAAGGATGCTAAAGGAAGTTAGGGAGAACTACAAAGAACTTAGTGGGAACTATAAGGAACTTGGTGGGAACTACATCAGCATGAAAAGGTCAAAGAAACCATGAATAGGAGCCAGTCAGAAATGAAGAATACCATATTTGACATCAAGAATATACTGGAAGGAATTAAAATAGGCTGAATAAAGCAGAAGATCAAATTAGCAATATGGCAGAAAAGGTTAAAAAACACTCAATTAGAGCAGCAAAAGGAAAAACACTTAAAAAGTGTGAGGAGAGTTTAAGGGACCTTTGGGACAACAAACAGACAACATCTGCATCATCAGGGTTACCAGAGGAAGAAAGTGAGCAAGGGATATATAACCTGTTTGAAGAAATAATGACAGAAAACTTCCCTAACCTGATAAAGGAAAAAGTTGCATAAGTTTAGGAAGCAGAAAGAGTCCCAGTCAAGATGAACACAAAGAAACACACACTAAGACATATCAATAAAGTTGCAAATGTTAAAGACAAAAATAGAATATTAAGGTCAATAAAAGAAAGTCAGTAACCTATAACGGAGCTTTCATAAAGCTGTCAGCTGTTTTCTCAACAGAAACACTACAGGCCACAAGGAAATGGCATGAAATATTCAAAGTAAGGAACAGCATCAATTTGAAACCAAGACTACTCTATCCAACAAGGCTATCATTCAAAATTAAATTTGAAATAGTTTCCCAGACAAAAAAAAAAGGCTAAAGGACTTTATTATCACCAAACCAACATTCCAAGAAATGCTATAGAGACTGTAGCATTTGGATATTTATAACATTATTCATAGGCCATACAAAATTAGCAACTTAAAATTGAGCCTGCTATATTTGGTCAAACATTTAATTAACTCACCCCTAATGCCTTGGCAGGACCAGACAAAATGATTTCATGGGCCTTATATAGCTTGTGGGCTGGATATTACCCATCCCTGGCATGAAGAATAAAAATGGCAATATAAAAGTAACTATCCTATCTAATAATAGACAAAGATGGTAATTGACCTTACCTTCACTATGCCTCCCATTGGCTAATCAGTGCAATATGCAAATTAACTGCCAAAGGTGGTGGTGGCTAATTTGCATATACCGGTTGGGAGCGAAGACTGAAGACACTGTAGAAGGAAGCCAAGCAACGGAGCCGAGGTAGTGGAGACAGACGGGAGAGAAGTGGCAGAGACAGGAGGGTACCAGCAGCAGAGAGGGGCGGGGTAGCAGCGGCAGAGACGGGAGCGAAGCTCTATTCTTGCAGGAATCTTCCTGCAATGGGCTTCTAGTCAATAATAACCTTAAATGTAAAGGATTAAGTGCTCCAATAAAAAGACATAGGATAGCTGAATGATACAAAAACATGACCCATGTATATGCTGTCCACAAGAGACCAACCTCAGAACAAAAGAATCACACAGGATGAAACTGAAGGGATGGAAAAATTTTTCCATGCAAATGGAAACAAATAAAAAAAAAAGTGCGAGTAGCAATACTTGTATCTGACAAAATAGACTTCAAAACAGAGGCCATGAAAGAGATAAAGAATGTCACTACATAATACTAAAGGGATCGATCCAACAAGAGGATATAATCTTGGTAAACATATATGTGCCCAATACAGGAGCACCTAAATATATAGGAAAACTCTTGGAGAACTTTAAGGGAGACATAGACAGCAATACAGTCAGAGTAGGGCACTTTGACACCTCACTGATAACACTGGATAGAAATTTCAGCAAAAAAAAATCAACATGTAAACAGTGATCTTAAACAACACACAGGAGCAGATGGATTTAATTGACATCTAGAAAAATTTCACCCCAAAGCTGCAGATATATACTCTTCTCAAGTGCACATGGAATATTCTCAAAGATAGACCACATATAAGGAAACAAACTCTCTACAAGTTCAAGGAGATTGAAATCATATCAAGCATCTTCTCAGATCACAACAGTATGAAACTAGAAATCAAGCATAATAATAAAATTCAAAAAAATTCAAAGACATGGAGGTTAAATAGCATATTATTAAAAAATGAATGTGTTACCATGAGATCAAGGGAGACATAAAATACTTCTTGGAAACAAATGAAAGTGAACACACAACAACCCCAAATATATGGGACACAGTAAAAGCAGCCCTGAGAGGGAAGTTCATAGCACTACAGGCCTACCTCAAAAAATAAGAAAAATCTCAAAAAAAAAAAATCTAAACCTACAACTCAAAGAATTAGAAAGAGAACAACAAGAAAAGCCCAGAGTAAGTAGAAGGAAGGAAATAATGAAGAGCAGAAATAAATGACATAGAAACAAAAAACAATACAAAAGATCAATGAAACCAAGAGCAGGCTCCTTAAAAAGATAAACAAAATTGATGAACTTTTAGAGAGACTCATCAAGAAATAATGGGAGAGGACCCAAATAAATAAAATCAATAATGAAAGAAGTTACACCACAGAAATACAGACAGGATGTCCACTTTCACCACTTAAATTCGACATAGTACTGGAAGTCCTAGCCACAGTGATCAGACAAGAAGAAAAATAAAAGGCATCCAAACGAGAAAGGAGGAAGTGATCAGACAAGAAGAAAAATAAAAGGCATCCAAATGAGAAAGGAGGAATAAAACTGTCATTATTCCCAGATGATATGATATTGAACATAGAAAACCCTAAAGACTCCACCAAAAAACAACTAGATTTAATAAATGAATTTGGCAAAGGAACAGGATATAAAGAAATTGATGGCATTTTTGTACACCTATAATGAACTCTTAGAAACAGAAACTAAAAAAAAAAAAAATCCCATTCAGCATTGCAACAAAAAATAACATACCTAGGAATAAATTTAACCAAAGAGGTAGAAGGCCTGTACTCAGAAAATTATAGGACATTAAAAAAGAAAGGAAGAAATAGAAGGAAATACAAAAAAGTGGAAGCATATACCATATTCATGGACTGGAAGAATTAACATCAATAAAATGTCCATACTACCCAAAGTAATCTATAGATTCTATGCAATCCCTATTAAAATACCATCAGTATATTTCACAAATCTAGTGCAAATATTCCAAAAAATTTATATGGAACCAAAAAATACCCCGAGTAGCCTCAGCAATCTTGAGAAAGAACAACAAAATTGGAGGGATCACAATACTGGATATCAAACTATACTACAAAGCCATTGTAATCAAGCAGCCTGGAATTGGCACAAGAACTGGCATATAAATCAATGGAACAGAACAAAAACCCCAGAAATTGACCCACACCATTATGGTCAATTAATATTTGACAAAGGAGGCAAGAGCGTGCATTGGAGTAAAGACAGTCTCTTCAATGAACGGTGTTGTGAAAATTGGACAGGTACATATAAAAAAATTAAACTGCACCACCAACTTATATCATACACAAAAATAAACTCAACATGGATAAAGTAATTAAATATAAGTCACAAAACCATAAAAATCCTTGAAGAAAACATAAGCAGTAAAATCTCAGACATTTCATGTAGCAGAATTTTCACCAATGCATCTCCTAGGGCAGTGGTCGGCAAACAGCGGCTTGCAAGCCACATGCGACTCTTTGGCCCATTGAGTGTGGCTCTTCCACAAAATACCACGTGCGGGCGCGCATGTACAGTGCGATTGAAACTTCGAGGCCCATGCGCAGAAGTCGGTTTTGGGCCTGGGCGAGTCTATTTTGAAGAAGTACTGTTGATATTTGGCTCTGTTGACTAATGAGTTTGCCGACCACTGAGATAGACGAAACAAGTATACAAGACGAGTGTGGATGGGAGAGTTGGAAGGGGTCGACCTCAGCGAATGTACCTCAATCAGATTGAGGACGTTTTTAGCAAAGGCCAGCTTAGGAGTACCCTAATTAAGTTAATAACAATGTACCTACCTATATAGTTTAAGTTTAAAAAATTTGGCTCTCCAAAGAAATTTCAATCGTTGTACTGCTGATATTTGGCTCTGTTGACTAATGAGTTTGCCGACCACTGTCCTAGGGGAAGAGAAACAAAGGAAAATGTAAACAAATGGGAGGGATCACATCAAAATAAAAACTTCTGCGCAGCAAAAGAAACCATCATCAAAGTGAAAAGGAAGCCCACTGTATGGGAGAACATATTCACCAATTATACAGCTGATAAGGGCTTAATTTTCAAAATATATACAGAAGTCATACAACTCAACAAAAGGAAGACAATCCAATTTTAAAAATGGGCAAAGGCCTTGAATAGACACTTCTCCAAAGGGAATATACAGATGGCCAAGAGATGTCTGAAAAAAATGTTCAGTGTCACTTATCGTTAGAGATTTGCAAATTAAAATTACAATGAGGTATCAACTCACACCCACCAGATTGCTATCATCAATAAATCAACAAACAACAAGTACCGGTGAGGATGTGGAGTAAAGGGAACCCTAGTACATGGTTGGAAAGCAGATTGGTGTAGCCACTTTGGAAAATAGTAGAGTTTCCTCAAAAATTAAAAATGAAATTTCCATTTGACCCAAAAATTCCACTTCTGGGAATATATCCTAAGAATCCTGAAGCACCCATCAGAAAGAATCTATGAGCCCTTATGTTCATAGCAGCATTATTTACAATAGCTAAGATCTGGAAATAGCCCAAGCGTCTATCATTTGATGAGTGGATTAAACAGCTGTGGGACATTTACACGATGGAATACTATGCAGCCATAAAATAAGAAGAAAATCTTACCTTTTGCAAAAGCATGAATGGACCTGGAAATTATTATGCTAAGTGAAATAAGCCAGTTAGAGAAAGACAAATAACGTATGATTTCACTTATATGTGGAATCTAATCAACAAAATAATTTAACAAAATAGAAACATAAGCATAGATACATAGAACAGACTGACAGCTATCAGAGGTGAGAGAGGTTGGGGACTGGGTAAAAAAATGAATGTATTAAGCAAAAAAGTATACACACACACACATGTATGACACATAGACATGGACAACAGTATGGTTGGTGATAACCAGAGAGAAGGGGGAAGGAGGTGGAAATGGGCAAAGGGAGAATAAATGGTGGTGGAAAGAGACTTGACTGTGGGTGCTGAGCGCCAGATGCAGTGTGTAGATGATGTTTTATTGAGTTGTACACTTGAGACCTGTATGGTTTTGTTGACCAATTTCACCCCAATACAAGTAAATTCAGTCTAGAAAAGTGTTCCATCTTTTAAGTTTTTAAATTTTCACTCAGCTGCCTCATTATATCTTCTGTTTCTGAGTGAGTCAAAATTATCTTGATACCATTTGTGCAAATTTGTCCATTAAAAACTAGGTTTCCTTGAACTAAACAAATTTGTGTATTCATCACCAGTTTACTGGTTAAAATGACAGAATTTGTTGAGCTAATTTTCTTGGAACTATTTCAAAACAGAGTTCTCTAAGTTCATCTTATATGGAATTGAGTGGGTGTGAGTACATCATGTTTGCGACAGAGACTGACTAGGAGGAAATGAAATAGTTCAGTAATTGTCTTGAAAATTTTAAAAAATGAAGATTTTCTTTATTTTATAATCATACTTCTTTAGCTTGAAGAAAATACTAGCTAAAAACAACCATCATCATCAATAACTAAGCAAAAGAGCAAAAACCAGAACCAAAGCATTTAGAAAAAGGATATAAAGAGAATGGTTAAGAGTTGTATTTTATTTTTATTGTGTAAAATATTCATAGCATAAAACTTACCATTCTTTCTATTTTTACATGCACAATTCAGTAGCTTTAAGTATTTTCATGATGTTGTGTAACTATCCCCACTACTCATTTTCAGAATACTTTATTATCCCAAACAGAAATTCTGTACCCTTTAAACAACAATGCTTACTCTCTGCCCTGCCCCTTCCCCCCCAACCAGTCCCTGGTGACCTCTATTCTTTCTGTCTATGGATTTGCCTATTCTATGTACTTCGTATAAATGAAATCATAGTATATTTGTTCTTTTGTGTCTGGTCTCTTTCACTTAGCATAATGTTTTCAAGGTTGTACATGTTGTAAGAGGTAGCAGAATTCTTTCTTATGGCTAAATTAGAGGCCCGACGCATGAAATTCATGCAAGAGTAGGCCTTCCTTCCCCCAGCTGCCGGCACCGGCTTCCCTCTGGCATCTGGGACCCGGGCTTCCCTTGCAGCCCCAGATTCATCCGGAAGGTTGTCCAGAAGGACGTCTGGTCTAATTAGCATATTATGCTTTTATTATTATAGATAATATTTCAATATACATATACATACAGATTATCCATTCATGGGTTTGATGGACACTTGAGTTGCTTCTATCTTTTGGTTACTGTGAATAAGTGCCACTGTGAACAAAGGTGTACAAATATCTCTTTGAGTCTCTCTTTTCAGTCCTTTGGGGCATATACCTAGAAGGGGAACTGCTGGATCATATGGCAATTCTATGTTTAACTTTCTGTGGAGACACCAAACTGTTTTCCATAGTAGCTATGCCATTTTACATCCCTACCAGCAATGCACCAGGGTTGCTTTTGTTGCAATGCTTTGCTTTGTTGTTGTTGCTGCTGTTGAGTTGAACTCCTTTATATATTACTAGAGGCCCAGTGCATGCATGAAATTTGTGCACTCAGGGGAGGGGTCCCTTTGCCCGGCCTGAGCTCTCTCACAGCCCGGGAGCCTTCGGGGATGTCCGATTGATGGCTTAGGCCTGTTCTCCACGGGGAGTGGGCCTAAGCCATCAGTCAGATATCCTTAGTGCAGCCGTGGAAGCAGGAGAGGCTCCCACCACCACTGCTGCGCTTGCCAGCCATGAGCCTGGCTCAGGGCTTCTAGTTGAGCAGTGCTCCCCCTGTGGAAGTGCACTGACCACCATGGGGCAGTTTCTGTGTTGAGTGTCTGCCCCCTGATGGTCAGTGTGCATCTTAGCAACTGGTTGTTCTACTGTTTGGTCGATTTGCATATTAGCCTTTTATGATATAGGATGGATAGTAATATGATCTACAAATATCTTCTCCCATTCTATGGATTGTCTTTTCACTCTCTCTCTCTCTTTTTTTTTTTTTAGAAATACACTTAACATGTTAACAATGGCAGTTTCTTTTTTTGATATACTTTATTGATTTTTTACAGAGAGGAAGGGAGAAGGATAGAGAGTTAGAAACATTGATGAGAGAGAAACATCGATCAGCTGCCTCCTGCACACACCCCACTGGGGATGTGCCCACAACCAAGGTACATGCCCTTGACCAGAATCAAACCTGGGACCCTTCAGTCCGCAGGCTGACGCTCTATCCACTGAGCCAAACTGGTTAGGGCTCTTTTCACTCTCTTGATAGTGACCTTTGATGCACAAAATTTTTGATATTGATAAAGCCCAACTTATCTGCTTCTTCTTTTATTGCCTGTGCTTTGGTGTCATATAAAAAAAATCATTCTCAAATCCAGTCTCATAAGATTTTTCCTAATGCTTTACCCCAAAAGTTTTATAGTATTGGGTCTTCCAGAACACCCAACTCTGATATTTGGAGGACAAGATCTGTATTGTCTGCCCTGTTTCCAGCAAGCTGCACCAGGAAACATTCTGCCACCCTCACTGCTACCTGCCACAAAGTTGGAGAATGGAAGATGGTAGCCACTACCACTGGGAAAGGTTGAAAATCACCAACATTTACCAGGCTCTCCATTGAACTCTCTACCGGATGCACCAAGTTTTCTACTAGAGTCCAGAGTCAAAATAGTTACTTCAGGCAGTTCCTGTCAGTTCAGTAGTTGTTTAGGTGTAATGAACTGGTCGCCACTCTTCTAAGTCTTTATTTCAGTAAAGTCAAGGTCATGGGGTAAATTTCTTTGTGAGATTGTACCACTGATTCTAGTTGGTCATATGACACATTTATATAATACAAAAACACCCTGAATATGAGTATAGAGAAATTCAATTAAATTGTATTTGCTTCTGAAATGGATATAAATCCAAATTAGGCCAAACAATTTAAATTTATGCAACTTATTTACCTGTAAAAGCCATGAATGGCTCATTCAAAATGCTTTTTTTTTCTTTCATGATAAATAAGTGAAGAAAGAAACGTTTTTTGTTTCATCTGTTCTGTTTTGTAACCAACTTTTTTTGTCAGTTAAGCATAGGCTTAATGAAAAGAAACAATTTGTCCTGTGTCCTACATTTTCACCATTTTTTTCCTCCTGTCAAAATCATCTTCAACTTTGAATGTTAAAAACAATGACAACAATAATAACAAACCAGTGAGAGAATTACATGTTTCTTATGAGGGAGAAAACTTTATAACTTTAGCATAAAGACAGTGAATCTTGGAGCTTTCCACCTGAAAAACTTCTTTAAACTTTCAGAAAACACACTTGCAGCAGCTTCTTTCTGAATTGCTAACATTTCCCACGTTCTAGTTGTGGGTTGCCTATCTCCTAATATCTGGTTCAAAATGTTCTTATTCATGTTTTACTTCTGAAAAATAACAAAATAGATGTTCAGGGGTTAGTATTGTGTTTAATAATAAATTTGTTACCTTTTTTTTTTTAAAGAAGAATTTCACCTGTGATGTAATGACTATATATGTCTTTTTATCAAACAAGCAGATTTCCTGCTAGCAAGAGGGCGCTTCCACACTTGAAGAGAATCCCCTGGGTGAGGCTGGAGAGCAAAGCTTTTTTTTTTTTTTTTTTTTTTTTGCAAATCCTTGTGATATTTTCTCTGGAACTTTCTCCAGAACTTTCAAGAGAAAGACTTCTAGAACTTTCTCCCTCCCGGCTATTACTGCAATTCCCTTAGGTGTAGCCTCTCCTCCCCTCTTCTCCTGGCTAAAGGAACAAAACTATATGTGATCGGTTTCTCTTGAAGCTTTCTAAGAAGAAAAGATACCCACAAGCACTGAACATGGAGAATGAGGGCTATTGGTTTCAGCCATTAAGAAAATGTGTCTATCCAAAACTCCTTTTTAGCTGCTGCCATTTCTGTCCCCATAGAGTGAGGCTGTCTGCCCAGGGACCCTGGGCTCAGCTGCTCTCTTGAGGGAGCCTCCTGTCCGGCCCAGGTAATGGCCTCCAGCGTGCTGTCCACAAGCCCCATGGCAGAGGCTGTGAGGGCCCAAGCTGTTTCACTTCTGCCTCCCGCCGGCCAGCTGGCCCCTCCCTCCTCTCTCCCATCGCCAGCTCACCTCCCCCTCTTCCTTACACTTCTCCCACATGTGTCCTGTTCTCCCCTTCCTCTCTATCTGCTCTCCTCAGAAGTTCGCTTACGAAGCAAAGTTGTAACTTTGAATTCCTGTTTTTTCCAACCACCCTCATGTGACAGGATATCTCCTTATTGGAGGTTTTCCCTAATTTGAGAAGCCCTTTAAAAGTGAGAGCGTCCTCCACCCTTCTTTTCAGCTGGGCTGCTCTGAGGATTGAGCAGGGGAAGGGGTGACCCAGTACCCTCCTGGCTTTGATTCTTGGGCTCGCCTTCCTCTCCATCACTGGAAGACAGGACACACCCTGGGCCATGAGGCTGCCCCTGCTCCTGACTTTGCTGCTTCTCATTCCAGTGGCTGTGCAGCTGTTGGGTAAGTGGCTCTGGGTGGCCTGGGTCTATGGCACCGCCTTTTTTTTTTGGTCATTGTCAACGGATTCCTTTCCATACCTGTGCTGAGGAGGAGAGCACAACTCCCCTGCGCCACCAGCTCTGCAGCCGCCCAGCTCTGCAGGGAACCTGTGGCCTCTGCCTGGACGCCAGGTCTGGGGCCTGGGCAGGGGCAGGGGCGCTGCTTCTCATGCCAGAGGTGCCCTGAGCCCCAGGGAACCCCTGTCCTGCTCCTGACTCCTCTCATCAACCTTGTTCCTTCCCTGCTGTATCCTTAGAGGGAGTCCTTCTGTAGTCTGTGCAGCTACTTTCATTTCACAATATTCCTGTCTAACCCCAAACATCTGGGTGTTTCTGGCTGAAGGAGGTGCAGCTCTGGTGTCTGTCCTCATCGGAGAGCTAAGGACAGGGTCACAGATCTGCCCCCACAGACATTCCAGGTCATTTCCACAATTTGTCTTTTTTTTTTTCTGTGAACTGTATTAATCATTCATAGTTTTTATTGCTAGAAAGTTCATCCTTATCTGGAGTCCAAGTGGTTCAAACTGATTTATTCCTTTTTTTTTTCCTCCTTCTTCTTCTTCTTTTTTTTTCTGGAGACTAGTGATTACTCACGAGCTTTTCAAATTCTCAAAGACATCATTTCTATTTCTTTAGGTCGGTGATTTTGAACCTATTTCATCTCATGGCACACAAAAACTACTACAATTCTGCCGCACACCAAAAAGTATCATTTTTGCCTATCTGGCAAAAAAAAAAAATAGGTATAATTTGATTCATTCACGCTCGATGGCTATTGTGTTGCCTGTTGTCATTTTTTGTTTGGCAATCCAAGGGAAAAGAGTTCAGTGCCCCTAACTAAATAGTCAAGTATTGCGTGTTCCAAAAATTCTTGCAGCTCACCAGTTGAAAGTCACTGCTTTACATTTAACCCGCTAAAACTTCAGAACGAGAGTGCCTGCAAGAGATTTTACTCCCAGTTCTCTCTCTCTTTCTGATCATAAATGATTTTTATTAAATAATGCATATTCTTGTGATTCAAAATCATATATTAAAAAAATTATATACCTAATGAAAATAGATATGAATGTGTTTTTATTTAAGATTGTTATAATAAAAAGTAGACATTTAGAAGGTATTTGTCTCATTTTAGAAAACACAGGCTTTAAGGATTAAAGATAACTTTCCAAACTCATTGCCTGGATGGGGCTTTTCTTTCTAAAATTAATGTTAATTTTCTATTGTTGTCTCATCAGCTCATGATTTTTTTGGTATAAAAAATTTAGAAAGTTTCCAGTTCTCTTTTGAGATAAGGAGGGATTCAACTCTGAATATTTGATTCCTGACTCCCCTTCATTTCTCTCAAACCTACCAACACTGACTGCCACGGTGCCAATGGCACTCCACGTGCTGCTGCAATGGTGGGGGCAGGACTGGGGGGACATGGGTAAGTCGGAAGCTCCCATATAATCGGGAAGCTTTTCAGGGAGAGAGTATTTGATCACGGAAAATGTTCAATTGTAATGAGCATTAAGTCGTAGTATTATGAAAACACAGGCGAAGGCAGTGTGGTTTGCACCCTGCCAGGCAGCTACTTAATATCTTTGTGCTTTGGTTTCCCTGTTGGTAACATGGGGAGCTTATTAATATGCCTGCCCCATCCGTTGTTCAATGAGCGTTAGCTATTGAAAGCAGTGACCTTTCCCCCATAGTAGTAATCAATTGTCTAACAAAGCAATATATTAAGTATTTAGGAAGAGGTTTCCCAAGAAACCAGGCTGAGAAAAGATTCCTAGAGCCTGAGGAGATAATTTCACCTTAATCTTGGCGGCAAAGCTATTCAGAACTCAGTCAGTAAGTGGTGCTGAAGGCCAGCAGCTCCGTGCTGTGGAGACCGCAGCATGGGATTAGACATCAGTGTCCATCTTGAAAGCTTGTTTGTGCAGGAGGGTTAACATATCTTCCAAGGGTGCGCTGTCTCCAATGGAAGAGTCTGCTTAGGAGAAAGTTCCCTGTCACTAAACGTCTTCACACAGAAGCTGGATGACCAGTTCGAGGGCAGGGCTGTGTCTGGAGCCCAGACTCTAACTCAGCTCAGTGCAATCCTATATAATAAAAGCCTAATATGCAAATCGACCGAACAGCAGAATGACCAGTTGCTATGATGTGCACTAACCACCAGGAGGCAGACACTCAACCCAGGAGCTGTCCCCAGCCCACAGGCCCCAGAACAGCCAAGGTGTGCGGGGCAGGGGGAGGGGGGCATCCCCCACAGATTGGCCCTGATCATTGGCCAGGCCTAGGGATCCTACCCATGCATGAATTTCATAGCCTAATATGCAAATCGACCGAACAGCAGAATGACCAGTTGCTATGATGTGCACTAACCACCAGGGGGCAGACACTCAACCCAGGAGTTGTCTTCAGCCCACAGGCCCCAGGACAGCCAAGGCGTGTGGGGCTGGGGTTGGGGGCATCCCCCACAGATTGACCCTGATCGCTGGCCGGGCCTAGGGATCCTACCCACGCATGATTAGGCCTAGGGATCCTACCCATGCATGAATTTCATGCATCAGGCCTCTGGTCCTATATAATAAAAGCCTAATTTGCAAATCGACCGAACGGCGGAATGACTGATCACTATGACATGCACTGACCACCAGGGGGCAGATGCTTAACACAGGAGCTGTCCCCACCCTGCAGGCCTCACCAGTCGCCTTGCAGAGGGAGCGATCAGCAGTGGCGGCAGGGGGCAGGGCCGGCAAGTGGGTGGCGCCACACCAGGGGGCAGATGCTTAACACAGGAGCTGTCCCCATCCTGCAGGCCTCACCAGTCGCCCCGCAGAGGGAGGCGACTGGCAGTGGCGGCAGGGGGCAGGGCCGGAGAGTGGGTGGCACCTGGCCAGACAAGGTGGGTGCAAGTAGGGGACCCCAATCACTCCACCGGTCACCCCACAGATAGGCCCTGATTGTTGGCCAGGCCTAGGGACCCTATCCTTGCATGAATTTCATGCACCAGGCCTCTAACAGAAACATAATAGGCCACATTACATTGCCACATTAGAAAAAGTAAAGAGGCCGGGGTGGCTCATTTGGTTGAGCATCGTCCCCTGCACTAAGAGATTGCCAGTTGTATTCTGGCCAAGGCACATGCCCAGGCTGTGGGTTCCATCCCCAGTAGGGGATGTTCAGAAGGCAGCCAATTGAAGTTTCTTTCTCTCTCTTCCTCTCCTTGCCTCTCTTTCTCTAAAAATCAATAAAAACGTACTTTTTTAAAAAGTAAAATGAAACAAGTGACATTGAGTTTATGAATATATTTTATCTAACTCAATATATCCAAAATATTCTTAGTCAACATTAAAAATTAAAATCACATGCCCAGGTTGTGGGTTCCATCCCCAGTAGGGGATGTTCAGGAGGCAGCCAATTGAAGTTTCTCTCTCTCCCTCTCCCTGCCTCTCTTTCTCTAAAAATCAATAAAAACATACTTTTTAAAAAAGTAAAAAGAAACAAGTGACATTGATTTCATGAATATATTTTATCTAACCCAATATATCCAAAATATTTTTAGTCAACATTAAAAATTAAAAGTTCAAAACATGAGATGTATTCTACAGTTTAGAGCACATCTGAATTCAGACTGGCCTTGTATCAAGTATGCTGCAGACCTCTGGGGCTCTGGATACCACATTGGGCAGCACACATACAGCCCCTATTTTTCTTTAAACCGACTGTTAATGCTTTAGGGGGAAAAGTGTTCCTTAATTTGCTTAGGAATTTTTCCCTCCTTGAGACGGCAAGATACCTTACTCTGATGAATGTCTTCCTCTTGATAGGCATAAATATGGGAGCACCAGGGAGGTGCTCACATCTATTTAGTTAGAGAATAAAAAACAAACAAACAAACAAACATGGGCAAGGGAGCCCCTTCCAGTTTTTTGGGTTTTTTGAGATTATAATTTTTATTCTACCTTTTCTTGGCTTAAGTGGCACATGATCAGAGGTGTTTGAATAAAAGCAGAATACCTGCTTAGTTAGCAGGAGACGGTCGGGTGTATGAAACCCCTCCCTGGTTCTTTATTTATTAAGAAAACCCACGGAAAGGTCTCCCTTCTTCCTTGTGGGTTAATTTCTTTTTCATTCAAAACCCTTTCTCCCACATCTCTGAGAGCAGCCCACATCATCAGCACCGTGAATATCCATGCCACACCCAGCAGGCCAAGCTTAACAGGAGCCACTCCCCCCCCCCCCCTTTTTTTTTAATTCAGAGAGAGAGAGAGAGAGAGAGAGAGAGAGAGAGAGAAACATAGATTTGTTGTTCCACACATTCATTGGCTGATTTTTTTTTTAATCCTCACCTGAGGATATGCTTTTCATTGATTCTAGAGAGAGAGGAAGGGAGAGGGAGAAAGAGAGAAACATTGATCAGTTGCCACACCCACAAACCCCAAATGGGATCAAACCCACAACCTGGGTATGTGCCCTGACCAGGAATTGAACATCATGACCCTTCAGTGCACGGGAGGATGCTCTAACCATTGAGAACACTGGCCAGAGCTCATTGGCTGATTCTTGTAGACGCCCTCTCCGGGGGAATGAACCCTCAACCTTGACGTATCTGGACAACACTGAGCTGCCTGACCAGGCCCCCTTCTTACTCTTCTTGCTCTGCTATCTTTTTAGCACAAAGAACTGCATTCAGTGTTGATGTTTGGATTTCAGCGGGGATATAATCAAAGTAGAGATACAGTGAAAGTTACTTAGATGCCGAGATTGGACCACAGCAGAGAAGTTTAGCTTGAAATGGCCTGGTTTGGCTCATTGGCAATGGTGTTTTGGTAAACTCAACAGTTCGTTCTCAGAAGAAAAAAAGCATTGATTTGTGCCATTTACCGATTTTCATGATGTAACCCTCCCACCATGGTTGATTTCAAACTACCAATGTGGGGTCCTTGGGGGCAGAGTGGGGAGAGATGCCAGGAGCAGGTTCTCACTGGTGAAAGTGAAAAAAAAAATAGTGTAAATTTGATCTCTAGCCCAGACCCATGCTGCATCCAGCCTCCTTGGTTTATGGTTAAAAAAATTGGGTTCCTGACAGGTGAAGTGATCTTTCCAGGGTCTCACAGCTAGTTAGTGAAGCAGCCGGTTTTGTACTCAGAATCCTGACTTCCAATGGAGAGTTTTATTAAAAAGAAGCAATGCTTCTCTTCCTCCAGGTCCTTCAACTTTCCTTCATAAAATTTAGAGTTCAGACCCTGGACACATCCAGAACGGAACATGATAATCCCATTGTGATATGACCTGAACAGGGAAGGGGGCAAACCAGTGTATCTGTGGTGTCCTTAGTTATATCAAAGTTGTTATATGGAAGAGGCGATGGATCTGCTTTGTGTCAGCACACACATTGGAGAGAGAGTGCTATCTAGAATTAGAGGATGCATTAGATTTGCAATTCTTTGACTAGTCATGTGACTTCACATCTGAACTTTAATTTTCTCATCTCTAGTGTAAATAAAAATTAATAATAAACATAGTCTATGTTTAAAAAGAAGCAATTCATATTTGCTGAATGAATGATTGATTGGTTTAATATCAATGTAGGATTTCTTCAAGAAATAATTCCCCACTGCCATTCCCTTACTAGTTTTAATGTTCACAAGATTTTCCTTTTAATATTTCTACTTTTCTTTATTTCTATTCTCTCATCTTTCTGCAGTTGTTGAGCAAAACCAAGTTCTTGTCATCTTTCATTTGTAATTACTCTTATATTTTTCTGTTTTTCTTGTTATTGTTGTGAACCACATCAGATGTTTCTATAATCTGTGTGTGGAGGATATTGCAGATATTGGTAAAATAATTGCTTTGTTGCATGCATTTTGGTGTCTTCTAAGAGTGTTGGACCTAATTTCTAAGTAGGAAAGTCATCACAGGTTAAATGTGAACTTTAAGTAATCAAAAGTGCTCAATCTCAACTAAAGACAGGGAGGTGGGATCATAGTTATCCTTCAATGCTCACAACCTACAGCCTGGCCTCTGAGACAGAACCTTGAGCGACTAAGGGAGAACTAGGTCTCAGAGGCCCCAAGGTGAGTTGAACCTAGGAAAGCAGCTTCTGAAGTAGTGTGTATCGTCACAGCAGAGAGGGAGAAAACTGATGTCACAATGAGAACGGTAGTGACATCTTGCCTCTTGGCTATCATCAAGCATAGTTGGATGAAAAAAAATGTATGGTTAGGTTGGTCCCCAAAGGAGAGCAGTGAAAATCAGGTTGAACAAAAGTGAGAGTAGACGGAGATAAAAAGACAAGGACCTTTTCCAAAGGAATTGAAACTGACATCAAAAGAAGAAATAATTTGAAGATAAAGTGTTCCAATTACAAACCAAATAAACGTCACAGGGCACTTTCGGATCCTTAACCACATGAATTAATCACTTTCAGATCCTTCATCAGATCCTTACGACAACCCCTTGAGGTGGGATGGGTAGGTATTACTATCTACCTTTTCCTACATGAAAAGCTGAGGCTTAGCAGTCAACTAGCCAGGAAGACCAGAGCTCATGCTTGATCACGGTCTTCTGGCTCTGAGGCTAAGCAGCAGATCTAATTCACCAGCTGGGTGTGTTGATCAAGAAAGACATAATGGGCTTCAAAACTACAGTATGTGGAGGGAGGACTCAGTCACTTTATCAATTGTTAGACTTTTCACTTGGACCAGGAAGGGAGGGCATTGACATTGGAGTGTTTACTACATGCAAACGACACGTTGTGCACTTTATGTAAATTATTTCATTTAGAAATTCACAGCAACTCTGTCCGAAAGCATCATGGCCCCCAGTTTACTGATGAGCAAACTGAGGCCAGAATGATTAATGTAACCCAGACAACATAGCTAGTAAATGGTGGAACCAGAATTTGACCACAAGTTTGCTGACCCGGAAGAGCATACCTCTCTCCATCGCATCACCTATGTCCTGAGGGTGGAAACCCTGGTTCTCCATTGTCCTTGTCCTTCTGTCCCTCTGTCTGGGCTGCTGCGCAGCTCTCTGTTTTCTCTAGTTTCATCCTGTTCTGAACCCTTTCACACTTTCCAAGTTAATGATAATAATGAACTAACATGTATCAAGCGAGTTTCTTTGTGTCAGAAATGTTCTAAGCACTTTATTTGGATGATCTCATTTAATTCTCACAACAACCAGCAGGTCCTGTTATTTTGCCTTTATTTTTCAGATGGGAGAAAAGTAAGAACAGAGTAGTTTAGAAACTTGACTAAGGTCACACAGCCAGTTAGCAGGGAAGCTCTGATTATGTCATGATCAGGTTGAAATGATACATAAAGATTATTTTTTAATCTTCACCCAAGGATATTTTCTCCCATTGGTTTCAGAGAGTGGAAGGAAGGGAAGGAGGTATGGAGGGAGGGATGAGGGGGGGGGAGAGAGAGAGAGAGGGAGAGAGAGAGAGAGAGAAAGAGAGAGAGAGAGAGAGAGAGAGAGAGAGAGAGATCCATTGGTTGCCTCCTGCACACACGGTCAGGACTAGGGATTGAACCTGCAACCACATGCCCTGACCGGGAATGGAACCTGAGGCCTACTGGTGCACAGGACGACACTCTAACCCACTGAGCCACACTGGCCGGCTGCACTGAGACATGATGCATAAAGATTAATTCATTAGTTAGAATGGCTCTGAATGGAAGAAGAAAGAGTGGCGTAGTGTCAGGCTTTGCTTCTCTTAAAATTGGGGGAGAAGCTGGCATTTTGAGTTTGAAGATATAGGAGAGAAAGAGGATAGTGAGTGGAGAGGCCGGAGGGAATGGGATCCAGGACACAGGTGAAAAGAACAGGAGGCTGAGGGAGACCTGCTGAGATGGGAGTGAAGGAACCCAGGAAGGGTGTAGATATTCCTATCTTTAGGGAGGAAGGCGGGAAGTTGGCAGTTTTCATACTCCTGGCTCCTGTTTTCCTCCTGGAGGTCACAACCCATATTGATGCATGTTTGTACCTCCCAGATGGGCAAATGCAGTGACTTAAAATAGTAGGTTCTCTGAATATTTGATGAGTTAGTGATAGATTGAAGTGAAAAATAAAATAAAAATTTCCTTTAATCTTTTGTTCAGTATTGTAAAACCTAGCACTGTGATCCCAGTTTTCCCTCTGCTCCCAGCAGTGGGCATAGTTTTTTGGTTTGTTTGTTTTTGTTTGCATGTACTAGGTACTTGATAAATATTTGTTTTTTACTTAATTTCAGATCTCTGGGGACACATATGTGGGTTTTACATACAGTGACAGGCTCAGAGACAGATTTCTTTTTTGGGGGTTGGTCAAGACTGACCCTTTACAACAATGTGAATGGTTTATTTGGGAGGTGGTCCCAGGAAACACTGGAAGAGGAGGGGGCAGTGAGACCAGAGCGAAGGCGCTGGTAAGGGGCCAGTGACCCCTGTGGACACTGGAGCTGAGCCCTGCTGGGTGTTCTGGGCCTCAGAGTCATTCCCCCTGAGGGCAAGGACTTGGGTGTTTATTCATCAACCCCCGTTGATCACTGGCGAAGGGCTTCTCTACTTGTAGGTGGCATTAGTTCTCGGATTCTTCTTGTCCCCACAGTGTGTGGGTACAGGGGGCTCTGATGGCCAGAAAATGCCCCCGGGCCCAGCGGTGTGGTGTAGTGCTGTCCCTGAGGACTGGGGCTGGCATGCACTAAACCGGCAAAAGGCAAGAAGACACAGTGGAATTCTGACAGTATTTGCTACAAAACACCCATTTACTTTACTCTTATCCAGCTCCTTTATCTTCCAGAAGTTATTTTCCTCTTCTTACTCATGTCAGCATTTTATTTATTGACAGGGAAAATCTAAACATGTATAAGGGAATATAGCATATATCCAAATGGTCCCCTTTAATAACCTAATAATCTTCTTTGGTGGTAAGTTTGGCAATTTAATTACTTGCTCAATGTTATGGAATCATTTAAAACCCACTTAAAAGAAAATTCACACCCATGTTACTGCATGCCAGTTATTTTGAACCTGAGATATTGGGTTGAAGTGGATTGCTTCTTGCCTCAATGTATTTTGACCTTTGATGTTCTGCCCTTGAATTAATCACAGTGTGAGCTCATGGTGGCAGGGAACCTGTCTCTCGCTTTGTCACCAGCGTGCCACCGGGCACATACGTGTTGAAGGGTATGTGTGAGGTTAGCAAGATAGAGTTAAGACGGAAGGACGTTCTCTTCAATTCTGTAAATAAATTTCTGATGTGTGTTAAAAAAAAGAGGAAACACACATTTTAGTCCGTAAATGAAATTGCAGATAAATTAATCTAGCTGTCCAACTGCCCTCATTTGCTCAGCTTTTTTGCAATATTTTAATTACAGCATAATTAACATAAACAAAATGTAGAATATTTATACATATGGGGTGGGCAAAAATAGGTTTACAGTTGTGAATGTGCAAAACACAGAGTTTATTCTTATATTACTATTTTAATTGTTTTATTATTTTCCGTGCAAACAACTATAAACCTACTTTTGCCCACCCCCATGTAAAACAAAAATGTAGTTCATAGTGGCAAAAAGGTCGCCAGCTGCTTTTTGGTCAAGGCTGCTTTTTGGTCAGAGACGGTGCACAGAACAGTGATAAAAGCTGTTGTCTAGCTGGGGAGAAGAATAATGTATGAATGTAGGAACATAAAATGATAATTTTACATTTCCTTGTATTGTCTGGCAAAGGCAATATCAAACTTGCACTGCTTCCTAGTGTTAAAGATAAATACAGGAAACAAGAATAGATAAGTTTGTTTTGAAATAGAAGCTTTTCATTTCCAAGTACTCCTTTTATAAGTACAAACATTTATAAATTGCTCTTCAGTGCAAATAAACTTTCAGGGGGAAAACTAATATTAAATAGACTGCTAACCAGTAATCAATTATTAAATAAAATAATGTATCTGGGTTACTGGGGAACATGCTTCAGATTTAATAAAAACTCTTTCATTCATTCAACTATTACTTGTTGAGAGACTATTATGCTCCAAAAAAGAGAGAATACAGTATTAAACCAGAAAGATAAAGTCTCTCTACTCATGGAATTTATATTCCATCAGGGAGACCAGATAAAACATAAGTAAATAAAATTTTTTAGAAAGGATATATTTTAAGATGGTTATGAATATTATATAGAAAGTAAAAGTAAAATTAGGACAGTCAGCTTGCTAAGCTTAACACATGAGCTGGGACCTTCCTGAGCATCCAAGAAGCGGGAACTTGAGATATGAAGCTTCGAAAGTGGCGTTTGAGGAACAGTAAGGTCCTGTGGCTGGAGGTGGTGAGAGAGGGAGAGGGAGGCGATTAGGGCAGAGGGGGAGGCCTGCTGGATCCTGCCCCGCTGGTGAGCTGTGATGTGGAGGCTGGTTATTTTTCCCTGTGTGCAATAGTACACTCTTCAAGGGTTTAAAGTGTTGGGACAATGGCGTTTAAAACAAAATCTCCCAACCTAGGAAACCTCTCCACAAAGGCAGAAGAAAAAGAAATCAATTTTATTACTGAATAAGCATTCACATCACAGGCAATCTGCTAAAGAGACTGCATAGGCAGAAATCTAAGTATAGCTAAGTGGAAACCACCCTTTACATTAGTTTGTTTTGCCAATTGTTTTGCAATTTGGAGTCAGGTGATAAGTTAGATCAGTCTTACCCAGGAAACTGGGAGGTTTGGCGTTATCTTCTTTGACAATTTCATTTCAAAGACAAGAAGACCAGAGCAAGACCATAGTGGAGTGGTCTAGGATGGTAGCAGTGGAGATGGAGGGAAAGAATGGATTAGGGCAGTGGTCGGCAAACTGCGGCTCTCGAGCCACATGCGGCTCTTTGGCCCCTTGAGTGTGGCTCTTCCACAAAATACCGACTTCTGCGCATAGCCACACTCAAGGGGCCAAAGAGCTGCATGCGGCTCACGAGCTGCAGTTTGCCGACCACTGGATTAGGGGATATGGTTCTTCATACTCAGGGTTCTCCAGAGAAATAGAACTCTGGTGTGTGTGTGTGTGTGTGTGTGTGTGTGTATCTGTCTATCCTTCAAGAGATAGTGTTTTTAAGCAATTGGCTTATGCAATCATGGAGGCTGGCTATTCCAAAATCTACAGGGGTAGACTGACATGCTAGGAACTCAGCAAAGAGGTGATATGTCAGTTCAAGTCCAAAGGCAGTCTAGAGGTTGAATTTCCTCTTCTTCAAGGATCTCAGTCTGTTTTCTCTGAAGGCCTTCAACTGATTGGATGAGACCTACCCACAGAATGGAGGAGAATCTGTTTTACTCAAACCTTCTTGATTTAAATGTTAACCTTATCTAAAAAGCAAAACAAAACAAAAACCAAACAAAAATATCATAACAACAACATCTAGATGAGTTTGACCAAAAATTTATGTACCGAGAGCTAGCCAGGTTAACACATACAATTAACGTAGTATATTAAGAGGTACAGCCAATAGAGTCTGCTTTTGTTGTAGAAAGGAAAGGAAAACTGAGAATCCAGGATTACTCCTAGGTTTTTGGCTTATGGATCTGGGTGGATTGATGGTACCATTCATGAGAAAGAGAATATTGAATGTTTGTGCATTAAATACCATCATATTTAGATTAAAATTAGGATGAAACTACACATGAAAATTAAGTACATGAAATAAAAGTCAAATAAGTATAAAAACCTCTGCCCGAACCGGTTTGGCTCAGTGGATAGAGCGTCGGCCTGCGGACTGAAGGATCCCAGGTTCGATTCTGCTCAAGGGCATGTACCTTGGTTGCGGGCACATCCCCAGT
>NW_005360226.1:775917-859385 GCF_000412655.1 Myotis brandtii | reverse complement strand
TGATTCTCTCTCATCGTTGATGTTTCTATCTCTCTCTACCTCTCCCTTCCTCTCTGAAATCAATAATATATATATATATATATTTTAAAAAACCTCTGAGAGAGGAATACTGTTTGTGCATAAAGACTTTCAAGCACCTTTTCCTTTAATGGCTGATTATCAATTGGTTGGTTGACTGAATCTGGGCGGTTAATAAGTGTTGGGTGCTTGACAATACAATCAAGTGTCTGAAAGTGTGAGGTGGAAGATATATTGATGATGAGATGTTACTCTGAAAAGTGGAAGATAAGTCTAGATAGGAAAACAATAGGTGGAAAAGCAAACACAGATTAAATTTAAAGGCAGTATAGTTGAGTTGATAGATATATATGACAAAATTTTCAGAATGTATTATCTTTTTAGATTAGAGGAGCCTAGATTTACATTTGCATGTGGCAAATTATCATAGTAATTGTTTTTTTAAAGAACCTTTTATTTTTCTGATTTCTTGTATTTTACTGTGAACAAAACATCATATTATTAAAAATTTAACTTTATTGCCAATGCAGAAAGATACTCATTTTGTCATGCTAGGACAGCAATTTTCAACGGGTGTGCCGCAAGAATTTTTAAAAACATGCACTACCTGACTATGCATTCAGGGGACACTGACCTCTTTTGCTGTAGATGGTCAAATAAAAAAAAATGCCAAAGCCAGCACAATAGCCATCTAGGGTGAATGCCCTGTCTTGAAGCATAAATATATAGGTCATATAACAGAGTTGCATCTTATTGGTCATGTCCCATAATAAGGCTGTATCTGATTGGTTAATTCTTAATACCAGAAATCCTTATATACAAGTAGAGGCATCGATTTTTTAAAATAAGTTACTTTGGAGTAAAAAAGGGTAGACCATCACTGTTATTATTTTTTGCATCGATTTTTTAAAATAAGTTACTTTGGAGTAAAAAGGGTAGACCATCACTGTTATTATTTTTTTGTAAATCAAAAATTATAACCATTTTTGTCAAACTGGCAACAAATATAATACATTTTTTGGTGTGCTGCAGAATTTTAGTTATTACTTTATGCATGCCATGAGATGAAAAAGTTGAAAATCGCTGTGCTAGGACATGGGCAACAACAAAATGATATCAAACCTGGGCAGGAGTTGAGCTAGATGGAAGAGATTC
Organism: Myotis brandtii; assembly: GCF_000412655.1. Classification (NCBI taxonomy): domain Eukaryota; kingdom Metazoa; phylum Chordata; class Mammalia; order Chiroptera; family Vespertilionidae; genus Myotis; species Myotis brandtii. Next base: position 858,212 of record NW_005360226.1, on the reverse strand, counting down.
AGCCCGGCATTGCATGGTGGGTGGACAGACGTCAAATCTAAGGAAGACAACAGAAACAGATGTTCTGAATTCAGTTTTTGTTGAACCCCGATTACAAGAAATAAAACCAACAGAAATGAGGAACCCATCCCAGGAAGTAGCACTGAATTAGGAACCCAGAGGCAGAGGTCTCTAACAGGTGTGGGACAAGAACAGATGTAGGAGTGTGGCAGGGGGCAATAGTCATTTGAGGCAAAGATCCATTGTAAGGTTTGAGCTGGTGGTTCAAGAACTGACCTCGCAGTGTAAGTGGTGCTAGCCTCAGAGGGGTGTTGAGGCCAATAGATACAATATGGCTGATAAAGTGCTTTGTAAACAGCGAAGGAATCTGCTAGCGGTACTATTATTACTTTGTTATTTTTCACGGCATGATTTGATTTAAAATAATTAGTTCATTTAGTTAGTTCCTCAAGAATCTGTAATACTACCAGCCCATTTTGAAAAAAACATTTAAGTAGAAGGAATTTAGTAAAACTTCAGATATTTTCACAGGAATGGTAAAGTGTATAATTTATATTTATGTCTCAAAATTAAAATAGTGTCTTTCATTTGCCTATTCTTAAAAAAACAACAACAACAAAAAAGAAGAACCTTTACATAAATTCAATTTTGATTTAAGGGAAAAAAAATGCTTACCAGACCTTTTTTCTTTTTCTTTTTTATTTTTGGCAAGGGGAAGTTGAGTTTTGCCAGCCAGCAGAAGTGTATTATAAGCATAAACCACCTATACATATTTATTTAAATTGCCAGCCCCAAATCACAAGCATAAACAATAGATATTTGGAAAGTTAGTCTTATGAATATTACCTTAATGGAAAGAACAACATTTATTTAAATTATTATACTTTTATTTAATTATTTAATTATTTAAAAATATTTTTATTGATTTCAGAGAGGACGGGAGAGAGAGTGAGAGATAGAAACATCAATGAGAGAGAATCATTGATCGGCTGCCTCCTGCACGCTTCTTACTGGGGATCGAGCCTGCAACCTGGGCATGTGTCCTGACTGGGAATCGAACCAGTGACCTCCTGGTTCATAGGCCAACACTCAACCACTGAGCCACACTAGCTGGGCACAAATTATTATACTTTTAAATACATTGTTGTATCTTTTTATTGCACAAAGGTGAGAATGAGTGTGCCAGTGAATCAAAGCTAAAATTATATACAGATTCCAACTTATCTCTAGATGGTAGGTCTCTAAGTTACCCTGAAAAGGAAAACAAAACAAAAAATTTCTCTAGTTACCCAGACATAGGCTATGAGAAAGCCCTTAGTTCAAAAATTTGTTGGACCTAAAACGAAAGTAAATTTTCTAATGTAAAATTATTTTTTAAGTTATAAAAAACCTCCCTAATGTTATAATTAGAATAATTATGCATAAGTTTCATTTATCTTAAAGAGGGTAGGGGTGAGTCAGACTTCAAAATTCTATTCCAGGATATACATGCATTTAACTTTATAGCTTACTAGAGGCCTGATGCACGAAGTTCGTGCAAGGGGCTCGGCCCTCCAGCCCTGGCATCATCTGGAAGGTCGTCTGGAAGGTCATTTGGCTGTTCGGTCTAATTAGCATATTAGCTCTTTATTATATAGGATTGTATTCCTATCCAGATTTTTTCTCTGATGGGTATTATTTCTTTTCCTATTACCTACTGTTTATGTTAACTCCATTATAATTAGTATGCATTTAAGGCAGGCCTTTTCATAATGTTCCTTATAATGGATGATGGCCAGCAGCCATGTGCTCCCCTCAACTCAGCCTCTCTTTCCAGCCTCAGGGATCCCCCAGAGGTAGCTGAGATGGCTCAGCTAGAGCCAACTTCACCCTCTTCTTATGACCATAAGTCTTTAAGGGAATCTAAATATTGGGAACTTTTTACCTAAAATACTGTCTTTGTCACATGTGTCTATTTAAACATCCTTTCTTTCTTTCTTTTTTAACAGATACTAGGCAGTTTTTAATATATAATGAAGATCACAAGCGCTGTGTGGAAGCAATAAGCCCCACTGCAGTCCAAACAGCAGTTTGCAACCCAGACAATGAAGCACAGAAATTCCGATGGGTGTCAGAATCCCAGATTATGAGCGTTGCCTTTAAATTATGCTTGGGGGTGCCATCAAAAACGGATTGGGTTCCTATCACTCTCTATGCCTGCGACTCAAAAAGCGAATTTCAGAAATGGGAATGCAAAAATGACACACTTTTGGGAATCGAGGGAGAAGATTTATTTTTTAACTATGGCAATAGACAAGAAAAGAACATTATGCTTTACAAAGGATCCGGTTTATGGAGCAGATGGAAGATCTATGGGACCACAGATGATTTATGTTCTAGAGGTTATGAAGGTAAGAAGCACAATTTTTTTTTACCTTTTTGTCAATTTTTTTTTCATCTTCTCCGTTGGAAACTAATTTAAAAATATAAGCATATTTTTGTTAAGCCTCTACTAGAAATATTGATGATTACCTTTGTTTTTTGAACTAAATTGGTGTTCTTGAGAACATGACAGTGAGTAAGTTTGGTAAAAAGTCCTCGCTTTAGCTTTTTGTAATTAATGGAGAGACTTTTTAAAAACTTTAGCTAATATTTTTTCAAACTTTTTTTAAATCAATTTTTATAGAGAGAGGGAGGGAGAGGGAGAGAGAAACATAGATGTGAGAACGAAACATTGATCAGCTGCCTCCTGCATGCCCCCTACTGGGAATTGAGCCCAAAACCAGGCATGTGCCCTGACCGGGAATCAAACTGGCAACCTTTTGGTGCCTGGGACAATGCCCAAGGAACTGAGCCTCTCCAGCCAGGGCTAGGTAAGATTTCTTTGTAAACAATGGGTTACAATTTTTAGAAATGAATTTTTGACTGAAAGCCTCCCATTTGACATTATGCAGTTGTAGTGATGAATTAATTTAACAATGTTTCTTTTCCTTTGGTTTGAGCTATCCCTGGAGAAGTGACCCATGGAACAAAGTTCTTTATCAAGTCAGGTTGCCTAAAATGAAATACTGGCATCGCTTGACAGTTTGGGTTTCAAAGTGTTTCTGATTAGCCACCTTATGTGTATTTACAGACTGCAATAATTTAGAGAAGATTTGAAAAGCTGAGGAATTAACTTGTAAATTAACATGCAGCATATTTAGTCAGCTATTTTATAAAGTAGTAGCACCAGTGGGGCAGGAAATAATTTCATATGTAGTTTGTTCATTAAGCTCGTGAAGGTTAAATAAAAATCAGAGTATTTCATCTTCTCTTGGCCAAATGTCATTCTGGTGGCTGCACAGCAAAAGACAAGCCTAAACAAAAAAATTTAAAAAAAGAACTGGAAGCCCTTTAGAAGGGCTTCCCGAGTCAGATGGTGTTAAGCCACATTCCACGTTTGGACACTCAGTTATGGTGAAGTGTTATCTAGAAGGGCCTCGAGACCAGAGAAAGCACTTGCCTGTGGGGACAAGAGAGTACCGGTGTCCAAAACTCCTATGTGCCAAGGCTGTGAAGTTGAATCTAACTATCGTCTCTAAGCAGAGCAGAGGAATTTAGATCTTTGTAAGGTGATAATTTATCAGTTTTCCTTCTATATAAAGAAAATAAGGAGTGAGAAGGAGGGTTCAGAAAGAAGTTACCCCAAGGCATTTATTGAACACAAGGTAGGTTTAGAAGTTCCATAGTGACACCTATGTAGTACAATCTTTCAGGAGAAACTTGATGGAAAATTACAGGGCAGAATAAGGGTGAACCAGACTTGACTGAGTCAAATTCCAGACAGGACAATAGTCCTAACTGAGAGATTCAACACAAGTTGGATTGGTGCTAAGGTATCGGACTTCTTATCTTATTTTAAAATATATCACTGAAGTTCTGTAGCCCCATCCCCTAGATATTCTTCTGTTTGCTTTGAGGAAAATATGCATAGGATTTAGGATAGTGGTTCTTGAACTTCAGTCAGCTTAAGAATCATCTGAAGAGCTTGCTGACAATGTAGATTCCAAGGTCCCCTTCCCACTCAGATTCTAAGCTCGCATATTGAGGGAAGGGCCTAAAAATATATTGTGTTATTCTTAGGAACATCTAAGTGGTTGGATGTAGATGGCCCAGTGGCCACACCCTGTATACTCCGCAACTGTCTCCCAGTACTTAAGATATTCCTGGTAGAACATCTAGCCCTTCAGAGTGATCTTGGAATCTATTCATTGGAATATATATGAACACTGAAGATAATGTGGAGTGAGTGTATGTTGAGTTTCTAAAGAAAACTGGCTGAGACCAGGTATTATTTTAGAATAACAGAGTCAGAATTGTAGACTTAGAGGGGTCTCAGGGTGGTCTAGAAGTTTGGACCACAAGAGAAAGAGTGAATTGACTGCAGTCACATGATTTGTCAGTGAATTAGCTGGAGTGCAGTTTGGTTCTTTTGGCCTCATCAGAACTTTGATAAGTAAATCAAGTTAGTCCTGAAAAGGCCATTTCTGATTGACACCTATAAAGCCAGCACTAAAATTCCTAGGCTAATTTAGTGAACAGTAAAACTACCCTGAGGTGGCCTTCACAGGTTTTCTTCATATGAAGGAACAGATACCCCAGTGCTTAAGAGTGGCATCATTATTTTTGAAACCAGCATGTTCCTTATACAATATGTGATTTGGAAAACTAGTCCTGTAACTTAGTGGGAAAAGGACTAAAGTCAAATTAGTTAATTGACAAAAAAGTAATCTTGAGGTATTTGAAAATATCCCTAGTTTTTAAGAAGTATGAGTAAAGGAAAAGGAAAGGAGGTAAAAATTTTATATTTATTTTACTCTTGATATGTTAGGTGCTGTCCTATGTATTTTATATACTTTATATTATGTAAGTTACTTTTAAGATGTCTTTCAAGAACTTTCTATAGTCATAGAATCCACAAGACTTAACTAAGAAAAGTGTATGCTTACCTGGGACAAATTCTGAATATCAACTGGCGGAAAGAGGCTAAACACTTCAATGTAGAGGGTCATCTCCTAAAGGGACTCTTCCTACAAAGATGGAAACTTTGAACATACTGGAGAATTTAGTGAGGTGAATGGTTTGGTTGTCAATGAAGATTTGAGCTTTTCTAATCCTTGTGGCTTAAGCCAAACCATGACCAATAGTTGTATATATTTTTTCAAATTTCCTTTCTAGATGAACCCAGAGCTTCTTCTTTTGATCTGTTTGAATTCAGCTTCTTCTTTTGATCTGTTTGAATTCAGTTTTTAAAAAGGACCATATTGATTGTCAATGGTATCTAATGGTTTTGAGTGATGAGGATTAGAGTTATGCTCAAATCCCTGCCCTTCCTATAGCCACTGTTGAGGAACTCAAGTGGAGGCTGGCTTGGCAGAAAGTGATTGCAGGGGATTTCAGTATGAATTGTGTACGTGGGTGACACAGCTATAAGATAATTTTCAATCTAGAGATTTCATAATTCTCTGCTTCCCACCATGAAGAAGAACGGCCTCTTCTCTGTTCTGGAGGAAAGGCAGAGGCCAAAGCTGGTGTCACTTGAGCTGACTACTTTTGCCTTGCAAGAGGAAAGAGGAAAATTGTTCCAAAAGACAGCAGAAATGAAGTGGTGGTAGAGTTACTTCTAAGTAAAAGACTATTATACATACCCAGCAAAGGCTGGGGTAGAGAGAGAAGAGAAATTAAAAGGAATCCCCTCCATGGGGACACCACGTGTGATCAGAAGAGTAAGACCAGTGTTTTGGAATGCTTCTTATTGAAGAGTCAATGTTCAGAAGAATCACTTATATTCTAAGTGCTGACATCAATGTGTTTCTTTTAGTCATGTACACACTGCTGGGCAATGCAAATGGAGCAGCCTGTGTATTCCCATTCAAGTTTAAAGACAAGTGGTATGCGGATTGCACAAAAAATGGCTCATCGAAAGGATGGTACTGGTGTGCAACCACTGCAGATTATGACACAGATAAGCTATTTGGATATTGTCCATTTAAATGTAAGTAATTTTGTCATCAAGAAAAGTTTTGTACACTTAGTATTGCAATGTAGTGATAACACCTTGCATTTATCTAGAACATTTTCCCCCAAGGTTATTTCACATTAATTATTGCTTCATGCCCTACCACAAACCATTATAGATGTCATTGTCCCCACTTTATAATGGAGGAAGTGCCCCACTAGCTGAAGATTAGAACACAGATCTTCCGACTCTCAACATCTGCTTTTACTGTCAGTAACTTTCTAAGACTTTAGGGAAAATTATATTGCATATAATTCAATATATACTTAACAGTAGAGGTAAACATGCCATTCACCAAACTTTCATTGATGCACCCTTATTAAACATAGATTAAAAACAGAATGTAAACCATGTCAGAAGCATGTGATTTGATTGAAAGAGACAGAGAGCTATGAATTTTGTATGAATGTAATGGAAAGGGCTTCTTCACTGTGAAAAATGGTAGTAATGATACTCTTCTTAAACTTAACTAAGGAGAGTATTTAACACAGCAACGAGTCAAATGAAAGTGTTTTTAAAATGAAAATTTACATGGTATTGCAGAAATGCAAAAGTGGAAAGGGAACAGAACATAAGAATTCTTGGTGTTCTTTCCACGCTCAAGAATCTATAAGGGAAGAGTGCAGCAGGGTTGGGGTGGGTGAAGGGGAGAACTGTATTTGGAGGCAGGGATGGGGCTGAAGAAGAAGGAAAAGCATACGTTCTTTCGCGTTACTTCTCTCTCGCCCCACATCCTCCTCCTGCTGCCAGATGCCCCTTTCCAATTCTTCCTCCTAAACCTCTTACCCTCTGACCTCTTGCTAATTCAGACTTTATGGATCAGAGCAGCTCCTGGTTTCTGCTATTACCCAGAATTCTCTCTCCTGCCATCTGTAAAGGGGTGGGTACAGGGGAAGAACGTCAGATGTGGTCTGGGATGGGTGTGAGGCCATCTGAACTGAAATAGCATTACTTACACCTCAACTTTTGGGACCACACATCCACAGGCCATCACATTATTCCAAGCATCATTGTACGACAGCCCAATGTATAAAAATATTTTAGTTTGTCAAGTGAAAGCCAGAATTTCAAGAACTGTGCTTATGTATCTGTTTTGATTTAGTCCCTAAGCATCTCATTAAAAATAACTGTAATTTGTCACCTCCATGTATGGTAATTCTCTTCCGTGTTCAGTCCCTCTGTTCTGGGTGAAGACCAAACAAAACTCACAGGCATCCCATGCATAGTGACACTGCTCTCACATTCTTGAGTGAGGTAAATATATACACCTCTCTCTTCTCTCTTTTTAAAAAAAGTTATTTATTGATTTCTTTAGAGAGACAGAGGGAGAGGGAGAGGGAGAGAGAGATAGAGACTTCAATCAGCTGCCTCCTGCATGGCCCCCACTGGGGATCAAGCCTGAATCTAACAGGCGGCCTCTTGGTGCATGGGTTGACACACCCACTGAACCACACCAGACCAGCATATTCACCTCTCTTATTAGCAACCTTTAAAGGTTTGAGTAACATGAAAGGTTTATAGGTGTCTGATTTCGATATTAGAAATCTTTTTGTCTGAAGGCAAAATGGAGCTCTATTTCCCTTAATATAAAGCAATACTTGTTCTTCAGTGATTGAGGAGTGTCTTTCTCCTTTACTGAGTAAGAATGGTATTTTCTAAATGTGTCATTATTGAGTTTCTGAGGAGTATGGATTTCAATGTTCCAACTATAGCATCCTGCACCTAAGTGGTATTGACAAAGAGGTTGTTGGTTGCAAGTATGATTTAATCATTTAATGGAGGAGAAATGGCCAGTCACTAATCACAAAGAAAGCTCACCACCTAGGATAGATATGTGTTGGCGGTGTATCCTGAGTATGTTCTAGAATAATCTTTAAGTCCTCTTAGTTGTAATTTATGTCTTTCAAACCAAATTATTTTTCCTATAAATGTAAAAGTAAAATAGCTATAGAAAATAATAAAATATTTGATTTTCAATATGCATTAAAAATCTAAAGCAAATTTTATACATTTCATGCCTTTTTAAAAGGGCTTTGCGATTTCCTAACCTATTTCATTTTCCTTGCTTTGTGTTCCTTTTAAAAGAACATTATATTTTATATTAATCTTAAAACCAATAGATTCAATACAGGAAAATGAAACTTGTTGACCTAGTTATAGTTGCTATATATCTTTTGTATTGTTCATTGTAATGTTTAGACACTTATTTTCAAATATTATGAGAACAGGAAAAGAAAAAAGATCCCGTTCTCTCAAGTCTTCATAGCTTTCAACTTTAGCTTTCAAAATCAGTTGTGCAGTTTTACTGTGGGAATTTGAAGAATTGGGGGAGACGTATAGTCAGCAAACCTATACATTCTGTGACAAATAGGTTTTAATTCCTTGATTTAAAATGCAATATACTCTTTCTTTAAATAAAGAGAAAAGTCAAATTGCATTTTCTTCTTTGGTCACTTATATCCCTTTTCTCCATTCTTGGATAAGAAAATAATCCCCTCTTTTATTTGCTATTTCACATTTCTTTACTATATTATAAACAAAACCTCTAGTTTCCAAAAATATTTATTTAAAACATTTCCATCTTCAAATAAACTTCAGTCTCATTTGAATGACCTCATGTGGAAAAGAATCCATTTGGACATTTAAAATAATAAGGCCTCACACCATGCTAATTTAAGTTTAATATCACTAATTCAAACTTATTTTTAACATAAATATATGTATTGATTTTATACTTAAAACATCTTAGAAATTTCTATACTGTTGCCTGACTGAAATTTTGATTTGCTTTTCTTCCTCTTTGGTGTACCATGGGACCACAAGTTTCATATCAAAGTATGTGGTACATGCATGATAAAGCTCACTTCCCATCAAATAAAAAGAATCACAGCAGCACAGGCTACGTGCTTATGGAAAACTGCCTAATCTCTTAGCAAATTGAATCCTTCTCAGATAATTTGAGAAGTTACATAACCCTCTCTCACTTCCTTGCAAATAAATGAAAAGATTATTACTCTACATGACTTGTAAGTATAATTTTATATTCTTAAAAAGACAAAAGAGAAATTTTCATAACATGAAGCACACAAAATATTTCACTTGTTGACTAATTTTCCAAACGTAAGTAAAAGGCTATATATCAAATTTATCTACCTATATTATTGACCTTTCATATAGTATAACCAGGTTTATAGAATACATTAGAAATCATAAAATAACATAAGAAAAATAAGCTAGATATTTATTTTTTACTCTGAGGGAAGAAAAAATAACACTCGGCATCTACTATTGCTAGGAGCTACCTTTATTGACTGTATTCTAGAGACGAGAAAGTAAGACTCCAAAAGTTAACAGTGTAACTCAGGTCAAACCACTGGTGAATGACAGGGCAGAAAGCAAGTTCAGATCAGCTGATCTATGGAGTTCATGACCTTCCCTTAAAAAAAAAAAATCCTGTGCTGCTGTGATTTCAGAGAGGAAGGGAGAGAGAGATAGAAACATCAATGATGAGAATCATTGATCGGCTGCTTCCTGCATGCCTCCTACTGGGGATTGAGCCTGCAACCTGGGCATGTGACCTGATCGGGAATCGAACTGCAACCTCTTGGTTCATAGGTCGATGCTCAACCACTGAGCCATGCCGGGCGGCCACAACCTTCCTTTTTATGCCTGTGTCTTTGGACTAAAATGACCAAACTAGAATGCGCAGGCAATATATTCACTTTCTGAGAGAAGACGTATACTTATTTTCTCTTCTCTCTTTACATTTTTTTAGATTAAGGAAGTTGAGATGGTATCTCTATTCTTAGTTTTTGCAATTGCCTCACTTCCCAATTCATCTGATCCCAAACCTGCCAATGGAAAAATAGGGAGATAATGCCCCCCCCCCTTTTTTTTTCTTTAGGCACATACAAAGGATTGGATGTGGTTTAGCTTTTGAAAACTGCCCCTCTTCATTTCAAGAATGAAGAAAATATCATAGGCACTTTAAAAATAAGTAGAAAAAAAGGAAAAGCAATATAAGGCTTGAGGCAATAATGCCTTGAGGATTTTTTAAAAAATATTGTTCACTGAAAATCTTTCCTAGGCATAACAGCCAATTCCATTTGACTTCTTTTACAGTCGAAGGCAGTCAAAACTTATGGAACAAAGATCCACTTACTGGTGTTTCCTACCAGATAAACTCCAAATCTGCTTTAACTTGGCACCAGGCATGGAAGAGCTGCCAACAACAGAGTGCCGAACTCTTGAGCATCACAGAAATACATGAGCAAACATACATGACAGGTAATGACACGGAAAGAAAAATTTGTAAGTAAAGGTCATGGTTATTTTCTTTCGGTAAAGTTTAACTAAAAAGCAGACAACACAATTGACTATGGACATCATGATAGAATCAGTCTGTAAGCAGACGGTATGACAGATTTGCATCTTGAAAAGACTCTGGGAGGGTAAGTAAGGTTTGTTCCCAGGAGCCAACTTTGTTCTATCAGTTGCGACAGAACCCCTGCTGGTAAGGACTCTGGGTGTTAATCTAGGCCAGTGGTCGGCAAACACATTAGTTAACAGAGCCAAATATCAACAGTACAACGATTGAAATTTCTTTTGAGAGCCAAATTTTTTGGAAAAGCAATATAAGGCTTGAGGCAATAATGCCTTGAGGATTTTTTAAAAAATATTGTTCACTGAAAATCTTTCCTAGGCATAACAGCCAATTCCATTTGACTTCTTTTACAGTCGAAGGCAGTCAAAACTTATGGAACAAAGATCCACTTACTGGTGTTTCCTACCAGATAAACTCCAAATCTGCTTTAACGTGGCACCAGGCATGGAAGAGCTGCCAACAACAGAGTGCCGAACTCTTGAGCATCACAGAAATACATGAGCAAACATACATGACAGGTAATGACACGGAAAGAAAAATTTGTAAGTAAAGGTCATGGTTATTTTCTTTCGGTAAAGTTTAACTAAAAAGCAGACAACACAATTGACTATGGACATCATGATAGAATCAGTCTGTAAGCAGATGGTGTGACAGATTTGCATCTTGAAAAGACTCTGGGAGGGTAAGTAAGGTTTGTTCCCAGGAGCCAACTTTGTTCTATCAGTTGTGACGGAACCCCTGCTGGTAAGGACTCTGGGTGTTAATCTAGGCCAGTGGTCGGCAAACACATTAGTTAACAGAGCCAAATATCAACAGTGCAACGATTGAAATTTCTTTTGAGAGCCAAATTTTTTAAACTTAAACTAGATAGGTAGGTACATTGTTATTAACCGACGTATATAGTTTACGTACTGTTGATATTTGGCGCCTCCCTGGCGCTGCGCATCCCGCGGCCGGCCGGCGCTGTGTCTCCCGTCGCCCAACCGACCCACACCCCCCACTTCTTCTAATGTCACTTCTTCAAAATAGACATGCAAGCGTGCACGTACAGTGCGATTGAAACTTCGTGGCCCATGCGCAAAAGTCGGTATTTTGTGGAAGAGCAGGTATTTTGTGGAAGAGCCACACTCAAAGGGCCAAAGAGCCGCATGTGGCTCGCGAGCCGCGGTTTGCCGACCACTGATCTAGGCTCATAGTAGATGATGCCACAATTAATCAGTGATGTGATTCTTGGACATAAGACATGGATACCATGCTGGTCAAATATTGAAGGTCTAACCTGGAGCCCAAGATCTTCCATTAGCGTCACAGAGCTCACAGTGTTAAATGCAATGCTGCCACAAGCAGGGGCACGCCAAGAGCGGCTCTGAAGCTGAGTCCTCCCTGTCTCCCCTTCCTAGAACTCCCAGACTCTCTAATGGTTTGCAGGTCTTAATGACACTGTCCACGATGTGGTGTGTTTTGTTTTTGTTTTTGTTTGTTTGTTTTTTTAAATATATTTCATTGATTTTTTAGAAAGAGGAAGGGAGAGGAATAGAGAGTTAGAAACATCGATGAGAGAGAAACATCTGATCAGCTGCCTCGTGCACCCTTCCTACTGGGTATGTGCCCGCAACCAAGGTACATGCCTTTGACTGGAATTGAACCTGGGACCCTTGAGTCCGTAGGCCGATGCTCTATCCACTGAGCCAAACCGGTTAGGGCTGTGGTGTTTGTTCTTAAAGCTTCTGTTCTTATAGGATTGTGAAGATTAAAAAGGCCAATGTTTGCTTGAAATGAAAGAATTTGATGGAGTTTCGACAATCCTCTTGGGGAACAGATAGATTAGGACCAGAAATGAGTGTGAGAGAAAAGCATCCCCAATTCCTTGCTCCAGATACCCGCCCTCTCCCCAGTTTACCCTGACATTGCTATTAGACTAATAGAGGGTGTCCCCCAAAGTGTCTACACACACTTTGAATAATTATAAAGGCAGGGTTTATTAAAATAGATTTCATTTTCAAACTTGAGCTATAAACTGTTAAAGGATGCATACATTTTGGGGGGACACCCTGTATATCTCTGATCCTGTGACTACCATGTTTGAAAAACCCTTAGTGGCTTCTCCTTTCCTATCAAACAATTCACAACACTTTTGCCTGGAACTCAATGGCTGTCATCTGCCCACTGACTTCTCTTCTCCTTCATGCATTTCCTAGCCTTGATAAAGGAAAAGTTTTGGATTCCTCATCCACGTGCCCTACTTTCTCACTTCCACATTTTCCCTCATGCCATTTCTTGTACCTAGAATTTCACAAACTTTATACAGCTGAAATGCAGTGCTTCTCCATTTCCATCTACATTTCTCTCATTTGATTACTGCTTCTATAACAGTTAGTTACATATGTGTCCCGCTTCCCCTACAAAGTTATAAATACATTCATTTGGTATTTTTATTCATTCATTCAACAAGATGGCTGGTATCTGTGGGAAAAGCATTATGCTAGGTCAGCCGTGGGCAAACTACGGCCTGCGGGCCGGATCCGGCCCCTTTGAAATGAATAAAACTAAAAAAAAAAGACCGTACCCTTTTATGTAATGATGTTTACTTTGAATTTATATTAGTTCACACAAACACTCCATCCATGCTTTTGTTCCGGCCCTCCGGTCCAGTTTAAGAACCCATTGTGGCCCTCGAGTCAAAAAGTTTGCCCACCCCTGTGCTAGGTCCTGGTGACACAGTGGTGACCAACGCCAGACATGTGCTGTCCATTTGGAGCTAAAAGTCCAATGGGGAAAACACACACAACTAAGAAAACTAACAAATAAAATGCAAATTATAGTAAGTGCCATCAAGAAAAAAACTGAAGGCTGTGTGGAGAATGGATTATGCAGGTAGTGTTCCGGCCCTCCGGTCCAGTTTAAGAACCCATTGTGGCCCTCGAGTCAAAAAGTTTGCCCACTCCTGTGCTAGGTCCTGGTGACACAGTGGTGACCAACGCCAGACATGTGCTGTCCATTTGGAGCTAAAAGTCCAATGGGGAAAATACACACAACTAAGAAAACTAACAAATAAATGCAAATTATAGTAAGTGCCATTAAGAAAAAAACCGAAGGCTGTGTGGAGAATGGATTATGCAGGTAAATGGCTGAAAATGAGGAATGTCTTGTGAATATTTTGTCCCCACCCCAAAGGGCATCACACAGAACCTTCCAAGGGCAAGAGTCTCCATGAATGTTTGCTGACTGACAAATGATGCTGCACAATCAAAATATTATTTAGCCATCAGCCTCATATGTGGACAAATGGTCAGTTTATGGCAAGCGGGCAGTCGGAGTGGTAGTTCCTAAATGTTAAGTTGCTTATTTATCACCAGAACACTTTGTTAAAGTGAAGGTGCCTGGTGCAATGAGATTCTAGCTCATTAGGTGTGATGTGGGGCCAGGACTTTGCATATTCTCAACCCTCCAGCTGATTCTGGGGCAAGTCGTTGGGCGACCACACTTGGCAAAGCACTGCGTTAGTACCTGCTGTATCAGCAGCGCCTACAAATTGCATCTGACCGGTCACCAGGCAGCAGAGTGGAAGGTAAAGAGCACGGACTGGAGCCAGCGGCCTGGGCACAGCACTGCGAAGCTGTGTTACTGATGGAGGTTACAGGCTGGGACCTTGGTTCTTCTCATCGACGCAGAAAACATTTTTTTAATGTATTTTTTATTGATTTCAGAGAGGAAGGGAGAGGGAGAGAGATAGAAACATCAATGATGAGAGAGAATCATTGAAAGGCTGCCTCCTGCACGCCCCCCCACTGGGGATCAAGCCCACAACCCAGGCATGCGCCCTTGATGGGAATCGAACCTGGGACCCTTCAGTTTGCAGGCTGATGCTCTATCCACTGAGCTAACCTGGTTAGGGCCAGAAAACATTTTTAAGATGAACAAACATGAAAGTAAAGCAAAGTGGGATTTATTGGAGATATACTCCAAGCGAGGAGCAAGCCAGTTGAGAGAGATAATGGCCCCGAAATCTTGGGTTATATGGTTTAAATGAGAGATTTTCTGGGTCTCCTTTCATTTGCATGCAAGCATGATTGACAGAAAAGGGTTACATAAGTTTATTTTTTCTGGTCATGCCCTTATCCATAATGCATACAAAAACCCCACGGGGTGGGGGGTCAAAACTGCAATGAAAATTTTATTGTAATTAGTCCAGGGCTGTAGTAAGGTTGCATTGAGGTCATGTCCTTTTCCTCTGAGTTTGTGCCAAGAACCGCCTGGTTCTGAACCTGTCTGCTGGCTGTTCAGGACCCCAGGGCCCCGAGCTCAAGTCTAACTTCCTACCTAACAGTTGGGGAACCTTGGTGAGGTCACCTGAGACTTCTATGCCTCCGTGAGTTCATTTGTTAAAGGGGAGAGTTAGAGCAGGGTCCCAGCCTGACCTCATTTTCTAGGATTTCACTTTCTCCAACTCTTTTCAGATGATACTTTTCATCAACGAGGACACATTTCTCCCATAAGTAATTCGTTTTTAATTGAATTTGAAGATGTTTATTGCATTTTTGGTGGAAATTATGACATACATTTATTTAGCACAACCTTGTGAAATACACAAACAAAATGTAACTGGGTAAGAAATATTTATCTATTCCTCGTCCATTTTTTAGCATCATATCATGGACTGTTCCACTGTAATGAAGTATTTTTTGCAATCCTTGAGCACCAAAGGTAACATTTATTAATTTTCTCCTTTCAGTCTAGGCAGCAACTCCCCATTTTCTTTCAGTTATTATTAAGGAGATTGGCGATAGAAAAGCAAACTGACCTCGCTGTGTGCATTCATAAGCTCGGAGATGAGAATATGCCTCAGACTGTTCAATAATTCTGTTTGGGATTGGTGTTTTGGGTCTCTCTAATATTGGGATAAAGAATCAGGGTGATTAATATTTACAACCATGTATAAAAATAAGGAGAATAAAACACAGAAAGAGACAAAACTAAACTCATGTAGATGATTAAGGAAGAGAAAAGATGATTTAAGACAATCCTGGTGTTATTTTTGCACACTTGCTTGAGTGAAAAAAAAATCTATCAGAGTTGAAATGGTTTCAATTGAATGCTTTTTTTTTTTAATTTTAAGGAATTTGTTTTGGGGTTGTGTTATCTTGACTCTTTCAAGTTTTACTTGTTTTCTGGCTTTTGGGAAGCCAAAGGACCGGACACAGATTACTTTTTAACTTTCTTCCCCAGTTACACAGAGGAAAGCAGTGATGTTGGCAGGACAACAGCTCTGCCCAGCTCTAGACTCATTCCCGGTGCCTGGCCCCACTGTCAGGCTCCAGCTGCAGGAAATGCTTCCCTAATCAATGAGGGAAATTGTTGTGTCCCTCAGGAGAGCAAACAAGCTCTAAGAGATTCAGAGGCTGAGTTCAGCTCAGATTCTTATTTAAATCTTACCCACCCCCCCTGAATTTTAGTCAGCATATTTTTAACATTTCCGGCTTTTCTCAAAATCAACAATATCATGCATTAGTGGGGCCGGAGGGGGGGAGGTTATGAAGAATTAAAAAACAAACAAGCAGATTTTTTTTCTTGGAGGGGAGATATTCATGATATTTGATATTTACTGGGATAGATCAGGGAAGAATCTAGAAAATAATGGTGTAAATGGGGATTTTGATCTAGTCCATTTTGGGAAACATGCCACTAAAATGAAAAAAACAACACCCCCCCCAATAGTTATATTTTTAAGATAAGATTTCTTTTATGTGAGAATTTTTGGAGTAAATATCATTTTTAAAAAATGTGTAAATCCACCTGGCCAGTGTTGCTCAATGGTTGAACATTGACCCATGAACCAGGAGGTCATGGTTCTATTCCTGGTCAGGGTACATGCCCAGGTTGCAGGCTAGATCCCCAGTAGAGGGCCTGCAGGAGGCAACTGATTGATGATTCTCTCATCATTGATGTTTTTTTCTCTCTCTCTCCCTCTCCTTTCCTTTCTCTGAAATCAATAAAAAATATTTTTAAAAAGTGTAAGCCCATTTTATGACTCTGAGATCAAATGACCTGTCATTTATTGAGCAGCTACTGTGTGCCAGACACATGACTTTATTTCTATAGCTCACACCCACCTCCTCAATGAATATTATTGTACTCACTCTGTAGATGAGATAACAGACTAGGAATAGAAATGAGATACTTGCCTAATGTCTCCTGTTCAGAAAGTGGCTGAATTGGAATTCAGTGCTGCCTTTCCATTTCACTCTGCCTGGGTCTCACTAACAAAAAGTAATCAAGGATCTGGTGGTCCCCAACGCACTAAATAGAACCCTTTATTATATGTCAACACTCCTTACTCCAGTAAATTTATTCTAAACTGACAATCTGAATGCACAGTGTCTGCAGGGCTAGCTGCTTCTGCCCAAGCAGCCCGTTCCTATATCACTCACCATCGTTTCATCATCCTCACTTCTGTTTCTAACCTCAAAAATGTTGGCACACTGCATTTAATCCTCAATTCCTGAATCAGAATGATAACTACATTTGTGCATGATTAGGATTTACAGAACTGAAAGAAGATATAGGAAGTGAAATTTGGCTGGTTGCTCTGATTGTTTTTGCCAGTTTCTGTTGTTGCTGGCTGAAAAACAAATTGGACCTCAATATAGAAAAAAATTGCCAATGTAATAGTGGACATTAATGCAGCCTCTGTTACAACTAAGTTCAAAAGTAGGCATAGAACTATTTTAGATAATACATTCAGAAAAAGTAATAATCAAAATGTTTAGCATGTGGAATTGATGCTTTCTATAGTAATGTCATAGAAAATAATGTCATAGTAAAAAAACTTGGTCTCATAAAATTACAGAAGATCATCAGAGAAAAAAAAAAGTGTGGCTGATGCTCATCGGCTTTAAGTGATATATTTGACACAAAGTTTGAGTTTTGTTTCTAAATCACATTTTTTTTTTTGCCAAACTGACTTTAAATGGAATAATAATAATAAAATGGCGCCCGAACCTGTGTGGCTCAGTGGATAGAGTGTCGGCCTGCGGGCTCAAGGGTCCCGGGTTCGATTCTGGTCAAGGGCATGTACCTTGGTTGCGGGCACATCCCCAGTAGGGAGTGTGCAGGAGGCAGCTGGTCGATGTTTCTCTCTCATCGATGTTTCTAACTCTCTGTCCCTCTCCCTTCCTCTCTGTAAAAAATCAATAAAATATATTTTAAAAAAATGGCAGTAGCTTACATTTATTGGCCTCATACTATGTGTCAGGTCTTATTTTAATACTTAATTTAATTGTTCAAAACAAGCCTAAGAGTGTTACAGGATAGGAGAGGGCCTCTTCTCCCCCAGTTGCTCATGGAATGGGGTTCTTGGGGTGCCCCTGGAATGAGCATTTCCGGAGGCCCCCATGGGAGGAGGATGTATAGTAGAAAGCTTTCTTTCTATGGAATTACACCCCTGGGTTTCCAAAGTCCCATTTCCTTTTCCCCAGTCGTAGAAGAATTGTATCTGGGGCTTCGGTAGAGCTAAAATCAGAGCCCATGTCCGGAGTTCCCTTTCCATGTCTGCACAGTCCAATCCAGCATCAGGCTACCTTACTTTGTGTTTCCCACTGTAGTTCATCAGGCCATTGCATATAGGGTCCACAGGTAAACATGGCTATGGAGGAATCACAGGTGAATGCAAGGAAGCCAAGAGTGAGCCAAGAGCATAAGAGCAACAAGAGAGAGAATTCCTTTGTTTAGAACAGCGGTTCTCAACCTGTGGGTCGCGACCCCTTTGGGGGTCGAACAACCCTTTCACAGGGGTTGCCTAAGACCATCAGAAAACACATATATAAGTACATATTGTTTTGTGATTAATCACTATGCTTTAATTATGTCCAATTTGTAACAATGAAATTGGGGGTCACCACAACATGAGGAACTGTATTAAAGGGTCGAGGCATTAGGAAGGTTGAGAACCACTGGTTTAGAAGATTATGTGTTTCCAAATTTTCCCATGCTTGCAGTGGCCACTGCCCATTCTGGCCAACCATCTCTGTTCCAGGTGTGATTGACAGGCAAGTACCTTTTCTGTGTCACACCAAGTTTTCTGGGCATGTGTCTATTTTCCCTTTTTTTGGATCCCTTCCCCAGTGTTTTGCAAGGAATAGAAGGTGGTTCCCTCGTTGAGTGCAAAGCTGCAGCTTCCTGGTGAAGCTGCCCAAATGATATGCCTATAATGTCTGGCCTTCCTATTCTGCTCCTTTCCTATCCTATATAATAAAAGTCGAATATGCTAAGTGTCCAGTTGTCTGGTTGTCCATTCAACCAATCAAAGCGTAATATGCTAATGATATGCTAAGGCCACTCAACCACTCGCTATGATGTGCACTGACCACCAGGGGCAGATGCTCTGACCAGTAGGTTAGCTTGCTGCTGGGATCTGGCTGATCAGGACTGAATGAGAAGGTCTGGACATTCCCTGGAGCCCTCCTGCGGTCCCTCCCCGGCTGGCCAACCTCCCACAAACCTCCCCAGCCCTGATTGTACATGGGTGGGATCCCTAGGCCTGGCCCATGCCCTCTCACAATCTGGAACACCAAGAGGATGTCAGAGAGCTGGTTTCAGCTTGATTCCTCAGGCTAGGCCGAGGGACCACACTGGTGCATGAATTTGTACACTGTGCTTCTAGTTATTAATAACTAGCTAATTACAATGGTATCAGAGATACCTATAGCAGATGAGGAATGTCAAAGGATAGATATATCCCTTAAAGAGTGCTTACTTCTGAATTTAATTTCTCTGTCTTTTCTGAATATGAATTTTGTTTTTGTTTTTGCTTTTGTTGTATAGGATTCACCAGTTCCTTGACTTCAGGACTCTGGATTGGACTTAACAGTCTGGGTTCAAACAGTGGATGGCAATGGAGTGGTGGCAGTCCATTCCGCTATTTAAACTGGTTACCAGGTAGGGTGAAACTTGTCTGTGGTTGAATTCATCTAAACTTAATTTTTCTTGATACCATGGGGACCTTCATCATCTCATGTGCAGGTCTAAAAGAGAATAAATAGTTGGGAGACTATCAAATTCCATTCATTTCTCACCTTGATTTGAAATCTGCCAACTATATTTGAATAAACTAAAACTGTAGGATTAAACAAGCTTCCTGGGATAAGGACTTGTCAGGCAGGATTATCACACAAATCAATACAAGTCTCTGTTACAGCATGAGTTCTAACAATCTTCTTGATTTGCTACGCATAAAACATTTGGAGATGACCAAGCCTTTCACAGCTTTTTAATTTTCTGGAGGACAGAAAATTCCTGAACTAATTATTTCTACATTGTTATAACATACAGGTAACAGAACAAAAAAGGAGATGAAATAATAAATATGTTCCACATATACATCAATTATTCAGAGAAAACAAGACGACCAATGATGACAAAAAAATTTCTTCTTATTCACCATTACCAGCCAGTGTTAGAAGTTACATGAGGCAATCCATTGAGCATGGTTCTGAACCCCCACCCCCATATCAATCTTGGTTCATTCAGAAAGAGTGCAAAGAACAATTAGTGATGTCTGCCATGCACGTGGGAAAGGCATAACCTATAGGTCACACCCTCATTTACAGGTTCTGCTATGGAAAAAAACTGATGTGCTGTTTTTTTGGACATTTATTTTTAAAGCCATTAAGTGGTTCTTGCATTTGGTTTAGATAACTAAGCTCTCCATTTTTGTATTATTGAGGTATGCTATTAAAAAGAAAAAAAAGTCAGTAAAATAATATTCAAAACAGATGCTGAAACATGGGAGAGAATTTTTAGAGAATCTATTTTGGTTTACAGTGCTTAGATTTTACTATGAGCTATAACCTTCAATGCAGGATGGTAAAAGGCTGTCACTAGAGTCCTACAAATAGTATCAGCTCTCTTCTTCTAGAGCATGGGAAGTGAACATTGCTGCAAAGGAACAGAAGGTGTCCTTTTTTATGGGTGAGGATTTGATTTGTCTGCCTACTCACTCAGCCAAATTAAACAGGAGAATACTGGTTGGGGTCAATCAGATCAATAGACAGAAATAATCATTTATGAGGGGATGAGTTTATTCATCTTTCTTGCTTAATTATTGTACAACATTAGGCAGGACAGGTCACTTATTTATTATTCTTTTGGGGGTTAGTGATTATAATACTTAGCCACCCGCATTCTGAGAGTTCAGTGAGGAAATTTGGAGGTTAATTTAGTGAAGGTGAGCAATGAAATTAGGATGTTAATAAGAAAATAAAAGAAGTGAGCTTCCTTATTAAATCAAGTTCCTGAGAAGTAAGTCCAAATTAAATCACCTTACGAAATAGTATGAGAGTTTCTTCAACTAGAATTAGAAACTTTGTGGGGTATTAGCAATTTTTATTATTTAAAGTGTTCAATCAAGCATTCAACTGAGTAGTTATAACCAAGTAACACATTTATTTAAGTACATTTATTTGGTGATGTAGGGGTATAAATTCAAATCTATAACTATGGTAACCATTTAACGACAACTAATTAATATATTAAAGTTGGTCATCATGTACTGATAAATAAATGTATAACATGATTTATTAGTCAACATATTAACCAATAGCTATAAAATTTATTATTGTTTCTTGAAAGTTTCTTTCTAGTACTGACACTGACACCTTATCTGTTAGTCAGTTATATTGTGAGTTTTGTCACAATATTAACACATTTTAAAAACATCCTTATCACTAACAATTTTTTTCTTTGTATGCTATTCAGGCAACTTTCAAAAAATTTTGACAAAGGCTTTCTGGAGCGGGTAACATGATTCCCATCTTACAGGAAGGGAGAGTGAGGTCCAGACGCAGGTTATATACATGTCAAAAGTCAGAAAGCAGTCATTAACAAAATGTGGCCCATTCACCCTGTCTTCAGGTGTGCAATGGAACTAGCTTATATCTCTTGTGTTAACAAAGTTGCCTTTATCTGGTTCTCTAATCAGTTCCTGATTAAAATGGGATACGGGGTCAGATATTAAAATTATTCTTTGCAGGCTAAGTTGAAAAAATCTGGAGTCATAGTTCTGGGTGCACTTTTCAGCACACATTACTGCCTCCAGCAACCCTTCTCTTGTCTTTCTCCTCTCCATTGTCTTTCTTTTCTGTCTTCTCTTTCTAATTGGAGAAAGTCTTCTCATGTCCAGAAACGCTTTAGTCTGGTCTTCACAGTGAGCTTGACTTTGTTTTCTTGGTAGGTATTGACAGTGCTTAATAGAGCTGTTTTTTGGTTAGGTACATCTCTATTATACATCCATAACCCAAGATGAAGATTGTTCAGGTTTTAAGGTCCAGCTTTATTATTTGATATTATGAAAAGAAGTTATTTTAAGAAGTAAATTTGCATAATCAAAATTTTAGTCATTGAAATGATCCAACAAGAAAACAGACACCCAATGTGGTTTTTACTCTGCAGCCAATAAACATTTATTTGTGGATGTGTAGCAACAGATGGGATGGGGAGCCATTAGTCCCCGGGGATGGTGGTGTGGGCTGAGGGGGCTATCTAACTTGTAATACCTGTAACGCTCCCATTTTATTTTTTCTTTTCCCCAAAGGAAGTCCATCAGCAGAACCTGGACAAAGCTGTGTGTCACTAAATCCTGGGAAGAATGCTATGTGGGAAAATCTGAACTGTGCTCAGAAACTAGGCTACATCTGTAAAAAGGGCAACACAACTTTGAATCCTTTTGTTATTCCCTTAGGTAAGTGATCTATTTGATCTGAAGCACATACAATATTGTAATTTAACGAGAAAGTTACAGGTGAGTCATACTGTATGAAAGGACAGGTTTGGTGGATAATTTATGGAGTCAACTTAATGACATTCCTACAACATTTCTTTTTGTTGGTTCCTGCGCCTGACCACTGCCATTTTCCGAGCGTGCTGTGGGGTTCAGGCGTGTGCAAAGCCTTTGACAGAACACAAGTTAGAATTTTATCTTCACAGCAACCTTGTGAGTTAGGTATTCTTATTCACACATTATAGGTGAGGAGACAGATATTCAAAGGCGATATAAAACATGCACATGTGACAAAATCAGAATCCAAGCTAGGAAATATATGTCTGAAAGAGATTTTTAAAAATATATTTTTATTGATTTCAGAGAGGAAGGGAAAGGGAGAGAGATAGAAACATCAATGATGAGAGAGAATCATTGATGGGCTGCCTCCTGCATGCCCCCTACTGAGGATCAAACCTGCAACCCACGCATGTGCCCTTGACTGGAATTGAACCCAGGACCCTTTAGTCTTTGGGCTGATACTCTATTCACTGAGCCAAACCAGCTAAGGTTGCAAAATATATATATATATATTTAATGTCCTCACTATTTAGGGTCTATCTGGGCTCTACTGCTATTCAAATTAACATTGTATATTGAAGTCTTCACAAAAATAGAATATAACATCCCAAAAGTAATAATTGAATTTTACATATAGGCTACAACAGAGAGAAAAATTCAATTATGCTCTCTATCATAATTTTATGGAAGAATTAAACTACTAAAGCAAGACTGCATTCTTTCTACAAATTGGCCAAAAGCAAACAAAGTACATATTTTTCACTAACAGCTATTTTTGTAGGAACACAGTACTTTAAAGAAATTTATATATATGTATTGTGCTTGGGAAATCTGTGTGTCATTAACTTTTTTCTCCTTGAATTTTAAAAGCAATTTTATTTATTTTAAAATGATTGACATGGCTAGAAAATAAAAAAGTACAAAATAATAATATTTTCTTCCAATCTCTTACTTCTAACTCCCACATCCCATCCCTGAGTAATTGTTTCTGGATGTATATCTTTATCGAATTATTCTATGAATATATAAACAAATATGTTTATGATGATTTTTATCTGTTCCATACAAATGGAAGCATGCTATACATATATTCTTTACTTTTTTCACTTAATGGCAATTTAGGACATCATTCTATATAGTGCATAAAAATTATGTGTGAATTTTTATGGCTGTGCAATAAGCCATCACAGAGAGAGAATATATATATATATATTTTTTGACAAGTGCCCTATATATGGATCTTAATTACTTCCAATTTTTATTGTTACAAACAGTCCTTCAGTGAATAACTTTATACACATGTAATTTCATACACGTGATAATTCCTAGAAGTGAAGTTGCTGATCAAAGAGTAGCTGTGCTTGCAATTTTAGTAGATGGAGAAGTGGCCAAGATCTCCGGTGAACATAGATGAGGGTCCCGGTTACTGGGTCTGATCACACTTCTCAGGGTCACCACTATGACTCTGGCCTGCCTCACGGAGACCTCCTTCATTCTTGTACTTTATCTCCTTTGTTGCTCCCAGGGGAGAGACAGTGTCACTCTTCCTCCTTGGAAGAGCTTGTACAATTCTCCTTCAGAAGGCTTGCAAGTGCCCCTCTGGGGACGAGGAGAATGGTTGTTTTATAGTTTCCCTGGTACAGGAGGCAGAATTCTGTAACTTGACCTTGTTGCTTAATCCCTCAGTTTTAGGCTCCTCACCTATGAAGTGGGAATATGGATACCCATTCCTCCTATGAACATTGGTTCATATTGTCAAACACATAGTAAATTACTCCCATTTCTCTACTGTTCCTCAAATTACATCACTTGCTAACACTTCCCGTCCCAGTGGTTTTTAAATTTCTCTATATACTTCCTGGGTTAATCATGCTATCTTATCTATAAAGTCAAGTAAACCAGATTTTGAAAAGCATATCAGAGATCAAACTATACAGCACCTGACTGGTGATCTCTTGGGCAAGGATCCCACCTCAGACCCTGTTGGTCCTTGCAACATCACCCTATCTGCCCATAATTCCTGGGCCCCTACAGCTGCGCTCTCTAGTTCAATAGCCGCTTAACCACATGTGGCCATTGAGCACATGAAAGTGGCTAGTTCTGACGGACATGTGCTGTAATGTAAAATACATACTGGGCTTCCAAGACTTTTTAGGCAAAAAAAGTGAAATAGCTCATTGTTTATTTTTAAAAATTGATTGCATGTTAAAATGGATATTTTGGATAAATTGGGTTAAATGAAATACATTATAAAAATTTAATTTACCTGTTTCTTTTTATGTTTATTTCACATCACAACTAGGACATTTGTAATTGTGTAGGTGGCTCCCATTATATACCTATTGGACAGGTCTGCTCTAGAGGAACAAGCCATCTTTTGTGCCTGCCCCGCCAAACTCTCTTTCACGGCCTGTTTTCATGTTTTAAAAGATTTTTAAAAGTTCATCTGTTCGGGGTTAGAAGTCCTGAGCGTTTGCTGACATTATTTTCAGTGTCATAGGCAGCAAAATTAAAATATCCCACCAGAGGGCTCCAGAGATATACTAACGTATTTTCTTTTTGGTCACTTCCGGAAGTGTGCAAATTGAGAGAATTTATTGCATTGAGAGAATTTTTGAAAATATGCATTTTTCTATTACAATAATAGAGTTTTTGGTCATTACAACAACCTATTGACTTGAATGACTACTGTGCACAGAATCCTGGGCTTAAACGAAGATGTTGCAGATAGTCCCAGCCTTTAAGAGAAAATCGGACTGACACATTAAACACATAGCAGAGGTGCCCTATATAGAACATTTACCAAGGCAGCACACTTGAGAACAGTTAATATCAAATTTAGATATATAAATTGATGTTCACTTGGTAACGTGATCCCTCTTTAAGCAAAGTGTGATGTTAAATTGCTGTTGGAAATAATATCTGTAAAATGGTAATTATAACCTGCTGTACATCAGATATAACTTCAGTTCCTTTTCTTGACCAACACTCACTACACTTCCCATGTGCCAGGCCCTGTGGCACAGACGTAGATGCATTTGGTGAGTCTCTGTCTTCCAAGGTATTACCTCCCTCAACTCATTACCACTATAATATATTATAATATATTTTTGTAATGTGTAATCAAAATTATGAAACTTGACCATAATCTATTAGCAGCAGTAATTAGGATATTGGCCACTATTCCTGGTTTGATTAATATTAAAAGTGTGACATTTGTAATCTACAGTCACATTATCTCAAATGTTTTCTAACTCAGAAATGGTGAGAATAGGTAGCTTAATGTTAGCATTAATATTAGTATTATTAGAAATGCTTTATGTATATGGACACTTGGGCTTATGTGATGTGACTTGCCCATGATCACACATTTGTGGCAAATTCAGGTTTTGCCTGAAAGACTTCTGAATCAAACCCCTGTGATTTCCACAATATTACATGTCATCTTTGGAAGCAAGTCACTGGCAGTGGTTGGTTCAGAGGCTCGGTGGCCACTCAAACTGCTGAAGTTTCAGAAGCTCCTTGCTGGCCCCCTGGCCCCACCCATTCTATTCCGTTTCAACACCTCTTTCTCTTGCCTACCTGATAGTGCTTCTCCAAGGAATGCCTGGCTCCCTGATGTTCACAGAATAGAGATAAATTGAATTCTTTTAAACAATGCATTGTATGTCAAACCATTTGTGCTTCCAGCATTTACATAACATGCTTAGTTCAGGTTTGTTGATGAAGAAACACAGATAAAATGAGACAGTCTATTGTATCTTCATGTGGCCTGTACTACTAGTAAGTAGTTTTTAAAAAAATGCATTGATCTTAGATAGGAAGGGAGGGGGAGAGAGAGAGAGAGAGAGAGAGAGAGAGAGAGAGAGAGAGAAACATTGACCTGAAAGGGAAACATTGATTGATTGCCACTCACACTCGCCCCAATAGGGAATCAAACCCGAAACCTGGATGTGTGCCCTGACTGGGAACCGAATCCTGCGCCTTTTGGTGTATGAGAGGATTCTCCAACCAACTTGAGCCACACCGGCGAGGGCAGTACAATTAAAAAAAAAGAGAGAGATTTCCCATTGAGCTTTTTTAAAAATGAAATATGCATTCACATACTTTTTAGTCTTAAAGCAAACACAATGTAGTTTTTTTGTGAGTGGCAAGAAGTAAAAAATAATCTCACTTTTATTTGTCCATAACTGTGAACTGTTTTCTATATAGAATGGTAGAAAATGTTATTACAATAAACTAAACTCCAACACCTTCCCTTTAAAATGGTTTCCAAATCCTTTTTTTCTTCTAGAAAGTGATGTGCCTACTAACTGTCCCCCTCAGTGGTGGCCATACACAGGTAACTGCTACAAGATTCACAGAGAGGAGAAGAAAATCCAAAGAGATGCCTTGACCGCATGTAGGAAGGAAGGTGGTGATCTGGCAAGCATCCATACCATCGAGGAATTTGACTTCATTATCTCCCAGCTGGGTTACGGTAAGAACTCCCATCAGTAATTTGCTTGACCTGAGTCTTTCCCACTCGCTGCTTATCTCTGGAAAATTTAGTCATAAATGTGAAATATAATAAGAGAGAGAGAATACTTCAGTGATCAATTTAATAAATTTAATAATATACATGAATCATGCCTAAAATGTAAAAATTGTATATGTTTTTAAAGAATTTTTATCACTAAGAGCTCATTGGATTTATTTTTCTTTTATTATGTAATCCCTTTATGGATACTTTAAAAAATATTATTTTTCTATATATAATCTGGATTCAGAGCGGTCTACCTTAAATTTCTCACAATATTTCATTTTTTTTTTATTTAAGGCCTATATTTTATCTCACAAGCCAGGTCTCTAAATGAAGCATCTCATACTTTGGACTTGTTTATGCTGCTGGAATGTTGAGCAGTGCAAGAAATAGGATATTTTATTGGATGTTGGCCTCAATCTTTTAAAGAAATCTATGTATCCATTTTAGATACATCACTTAAGAAATGTATAGAAAACATCATAACTAAGATATTGTAAAGTTTTCAAAAATTGAAAAAGTTTATTTAAAAAAGTGGGGAGAATGAGTTGGGGATTCAGTCTTACCCTGAAGAGGAGGGTGAGGAAGAACCTAATGATGATGAGCTTCCTCGGTACTTGCTGATTAAATGATGATCATTTTCTGCTTCCACTGATGAGACTTGAAGGCTGCAGCTGCTAGCTTCCAGCGAACAAAACAAGAGGAAATGGACGGTGGCGATGGTGGGGACTGCTTCCTGACACTGCCTGACAGTGGATAGGAGTCGGGGGAGGGAAGAGGAAAAGCAATTGACAAATAGAAACATAGTTTCAGAGAAAGATGTAAAAGACCCCCAAACCCTAGTACTCCTGGCACCTGTGCCAAACTTCCTCTGCTTACTTCTGAGCTTAGTGGGCCCACTGACAGGGAATCCTTCCTCTGCTTACCTCTGGGCTTAGTGGGCCCGCTGACAGACTGCTGCAGCCTACAAGCGGCTTCTAGAATGTTCTCCATCTACCTCTTCTCTCTTTACCTGGGTGATAATTTACTTACAACTGATGTATCTGAATAGTATCATGACACATAAGTTATGATACTTATAATAAGTAATAAAGTTTACAAACGAATCAGTGGAAAACAGATTAGTTAAGATGCTTAACATGCAAACTTTGCTCTACTTTATGTAATATGATATAATAATGGGAGAACCTTATGTGTTTACTGATATAGTTTTGGGGAAGTTGGATGACAATGTTTGCTTTTATTCAGCTTGAGAATTCATAAATTTTTATTTAGGAAACCTCTTTTTATTATCCATAACGATTTCTTTAAAACAATGAAAATAATATTGATAAAAATAAAGAATAGTTACAAAATTGAATTGTTTCTAAATCAAAAGCCTGCCCTGGCCAGTGGTTAGAGCATTGGCCCATGCACTGGAGGGTGAGGGTTCAATTCCTAGTCAAGGGCAAGTCCCTGGGTTTCCAGTTTGATCTCTGGCCCCAGTCAGGGCGAGTGAGGGAGGCAACCAATCAATGTGCCTCTCTCACATAGCTGTTTTTCTCTCTCTCTCTCTCCCCCTTCCTCCCTCCTTCTCCTCACTTCCCACTTCCTTCCACTCTAAAAATCGATGGAAAAAAATGGGTGAGGATTAACAACAACAAAAGAACAAAAACAAAAGTCTAGGAAACCTTTTTTTAGTTAGTTGAAATATCTTTTATGTGACTCATGGAAAGACAGTGGGTAAATTGGGACCTGCACATATAAATTATGACTATAGCAACTAAAACAGCCTCCCTACTGATTTATAAGAATCAGCTTAACATCTTTACACTTACATCTTACATATTTTTGTAGGATCAAAATTGTGCTTTGGAATTACCAAAGCTGGAGGGGGAGAACAGTTCAGTGAGAAAAATATTTATAGAAAACTCTTAATACTTTATTATAATTGTGGTATTTGGGAGTTAGGTTTTCATTAGTATTTAACCTAAATCCTTGAGGTGTGGGTACATGAGGTCATTTTGAAGCCTATATTGGGCTGCTCAAAAAGATTATGATCTGCCAAATTAGGTGAAAGAAAAAGGGATCGTGATGACAATGTCAGTCACACTCTATGGTGCTGGAAACATCTGCGGGTGTTGGCGCTAGGCCAGTCAGAAACTTCCCCAAAGCAAAGTTGAGTGACAACTTTAGGAGGAAGAGATAAACTGTTTAGGGAAATTCCTATACAGTGTGGCATTTTTCTCATATTCTTCTACAAAATCATCTTTAAAATCCTTTGGCAGGTAATTTTATTTTACAGCTTAAAGAACATAAATCAACACTCAGGATGGAATTCACAGTAGTGTAATTAAATAGATATTGAATTGTGTATTCTTTCATTTTATTAAATTTGGAATTGTATCTGTTTTTAGCCACGAAATCCCAGGCCTTCAATATTGTCCCATTTTAGTCATGAAAATTATAGGATTTTAAAACAAAATAATCACATTTTATATCTAGTCCTGGTGGTTTTTGTTTTAACCTTTATTTGCTATTTGGGTTCTTCTTGTATTTAATGGTGAAAATAATTCCAGATTCATTTTTATTTATAGGCTAATAAATAAGTGCCAAATATTGGGACACAGCCCAACTCCTCAGTCTATGCATCTTTTCACTGTATAGATCATTTTCACTTGACAACAATACGTCAATAAAATGAAATGTTCTTGTTAATAGCACAGTCAATAAAGTAAATGTGGTTTTTAATAGTTATTATTTTGAAACACACAAGATTTAATAGTAGTCAAGTAGATTTATATATAAATAAATGCCATATTTCGAACACGATGAGTGCAGTTGTTATAAATTTTTTATAACAAAAAAATAGCTTCACGAGATAGAGGATAATGATAGACCCACCCCAATTTCATTTTTGCAACTCTTAGGAGATACAATTTGCAGTAGCACAACAAAAGAATAACAGTCTCATTCACTTTGTAAAGAGTACAGTGGGGCCTTGACTTACGAGTGTCCCGACTAACGAGTTTTTCCGAGATACGAGCCATCTCTCGGCCGATTTTTTGCTTTGAGTTGACAGTAATTTGAGTTAATGAGCTCCTTAATGAGCTCCGTCACGGAACGAATTAAACTCGTAAGTCAAGGCCCCACTGTACATCACACAATTAAAATTGACAACGCCAGCTGTAGCTCACATCTAAGTCTACACTACAGCATGTGGATCAGATTAACACTCAAGACGACGGTCCTTTATGTTAGTTACAGAACCAACAGACTAGAAGTATTGTTGATAGCAGAGGGCCTTTCCTTGCGGATAACCTCCTGACCTTTGGAATGCAAACTTTGTGCAAATTACTTCTGTGTTTTTCTTCTTGTTTAGAGCCAAATGATGAGTTATGGATTGGCTTAAATGACCTCAAGATTCAAATGTATTTTGAATGGAGTGATGGGACCCCAGTGACATTTACCAAATGGCTTCGTGGAGAACCAAGCCATGAAAACAATAGGCAGGAAGATTGTGTTGTGATGAAAGGCAAGGTGAGGCAACTTTAATAACTGATAGCGAACAAAAGCCACAGGAAGCTTTCCCCACTTATTACATATGGTTGTTTAGATTATTTCTAGTCTAGGTTAATTGACATAGATCAAGGTTGAACTAAAATTTGAATTCAATTTCTTAAATCTCTCTCAATTGTTTAGCAGTCAAATTTTCAAGAAATCCAACAGAAACTTTCGAGTCAAGGTTGAAATTAACCAATAATTAATATTCATATATTGTTCCTTTGCTGGGTTCTAAATGGTGAATTGATTAATCAATTCAGAGCTTTGATTCTCCTTTCAACTGATTGCTCCTAGTAGCTATAGACCTAGTTAGACCTATTCTGGGGTCCACAGCCTTGAATCTGTGCTTGGGGAGCTACATTAGTTTGTTTTTCTTCTTTGCCTATATGGAGGAGCCAAATATGAAAAGATCCCTCTAAACCAGCGGTTCTCAACCTGTGGGTCGCGACCCCTTTGGCGGTTGAACGACCCTTTCACAGGGGTCGCCTAAGACCATCCTGCATATCAGATATTTACATTACGATTCATAACAGTAGCAACATTACAGTTATGAAGTAGCAACAAAAATAATTTTATGGTTGGGTCACAACATGAGGAACTGTATTTAAAGGGCCAGAAGGTTGAGAACCACTGTTCTAAACTGTGGGTTAGATAGCTAAGATATAAACACATATTGGGGCTGCAATCTCCCTTTACATCTTTATAGTCAGGGTAAAATTTGCTGTTACTTGTAAAACGTCAATTTACCTCTCCTTCGCATAGGTGCCCTTTTCTTTTAATAACCTCAAATCTTTGTTTTTCCTTTTCTGAGGCACAATTTTGAGAAAATAGCATCACAGTCAAACAACTGATAGTCATTAAGTTTTCCTCTTTGCTTTTCGCAGGACGGGTACTGGGCAGATCGGGCCTGCGAGCGGTCCCTGGGCTACATCTGTAAGATGAAATCACAAGCCCACGGGCCAGGAATAGTGGAAGTAGAACCAGGCTGCCGGAAAGTGAGTACAGAAGCACCCGATAACTTGAGATCAGCAAATATTATATGCCATACTTGGCTTTATTTTTGCCTGAGATGGCCAAGTGTTTCAACTGCTTAAAAATGTAATAGTTTATTGTTAGTGTTTTGTATCATTGTTCTCTCTAAAGCCTTCTTGACAGTTAACATGGGGTGTGTGTGGTCAGTAGCAACTTTCAGAATGCCATGGGAATTGGAGGAAAGAGAACGGGGAATCAAATGACACGCCGAATGGAGCCTGGAGAGGGTAACAAGATCAAGGCAGGTCATGGGGCAAGTTATCATCGGGGGATTGGCAGACTAGGACCTATGGGTTGTCAAGGACATTTCCAGTAGAAAACCTTAAGTTGCAGATAGCAAACAATCCTTACTCACTTTTCCATTTATAATATTTCTGATGAGCTACTTCTAGTGGGGATTCCTCCCCATAGAGGCAGGAGATCTAAACTCTAACTGCTAGTGGCCGGCAGTAACTGCTTTAAACTATTGAATAAAGCCATGCACTCCTACTGTGTGTCAACCTGACCTGTATAACAGTTAGCAATACCTCCCTGTGGTCTTATTTTTCTTTGAGGTTAAAGTAAATGATCTATGTAAAAGTGAAAAGAAACTACAAAATCCAGGATGTATGGTTATCATTTTCCTGATTGCTGAGTGGCTCATCTTCCGCTTTTTGCCTTTCTCGCTTCTCTTGGATAAAAATAAAGCAGAAATGAATTTTCTTTCCAAGAGTATCATGTTGTGAGCAAATTATCTTATAACATACACCAACAGGCTGAGAATTCATGAATCATAATTTAATACTGTACAGATAAACCATGAAGCACCCTGGAGCAGAAAATCACAGTCTTTTAGAAGTTATAAAGGATCTTAGTGGTGACAAAATTCCCCTTTTAATTTTTTGCATTCTGGAACTTTCAGTTCAGAGAAGTGGTAACTTTCTTAGAGTTACACTGAGGCAAGACTAGCTTCCAGTCTCCTGTCACCAGCCCACTGCACTTTCACTACTGGTTTCATTCCCAGTTCACTTATATAGTCTTTGCCTAATCATATGCATATGTATATTATAATTTTCTATAAACAATAATACTTAAATTTTATTACTTCTATACTATCAAAGTTATAAATACAGTCTATTAATTCTTTAAAATTTTTTCTTTTAATTTTATTTATTGATTTTAGAGAGGGAGGAAGCGGGGAGAGAGAGAAATCTTCCGCTTTTTGCCTTTCTCGCTTCTCTTGGATAAAAATAAAGCAGAAATGAATTTTCTTTCCAAGAGTATCATGTTGTGAGCAAATTATCTTATAACATACACCAACAGGCTGAGAATTCATGAATCATAATTTAATACTGTACAGATAAACCATGAAGCACCCTGGAGCAGAAAATCACAGTCTTTTAGAAGTTATAAAGGATCTTAGTGGTGACAAAATTCCCCTTTTAATTTTTTGCATTCTGGAACTTTCAGTTCAGAGAAGTGGTAACTTTCTTAGAGTTACACTGAGGCAAGACTAGCTTCCAGTCTCCTGTCACCAGCCCACTGCACTTTCACTACTGGTTTCATTCCCAGTTCACTTATATAGTCTTTGCCTAATCATATGCATATGTATATTATAATTTTCTATAAACAATAATACTTAAATTTTATTACTTCTATACTATCAAAGTTATAAATACAGTCTATTAATTCTTTAAAATTTTTTCTTTTAATTTTATTTATTGATTTTAGAGAGGGAGGAAGCGGGGAGAGAGAGAAACATTGATTTGCTGTTCCACTTATTTATGCATTCATTAGTTGTTTTCTGTATGTGTCCTGACTGGAGATTGAATCCACAACCTTGTGATATCTGGATGATGCTCTAACCAACTGAGCTACCCAGCCAGGGCAATTAATTCTTATAGCTATCTCTCTAATATGCTAATTGTCCCTCCAACCATTCGACCGTTTGACCAGTTGCTATGATGCGCAATGACCACCAGGGGGCAGACGCTCTGACCGATAGGTTAGCTTGCTGCTGGGGTCTGGCTGATCGGGACTGGGTGAAACAGGCCAGACACGCCCTGGAGCCCTCCCACAGTCCCTCCCCGGCCCCAGTCGTGCACTAGTGGGGTCTCTCGGCCTGGCCTGCGCCCTCTTGCAATCCGTGACCCCTCGGGGGAGGTCAAAGAGCTGGTTTCAGCCCAATCCCCACAGGCCAAGCGAGGGACCCCACTGGTGCATGAATCCATGCACTGGGCCTCTAGTAATCTGATATAATCCAATTTAATCATTAGGATGGTAATAGAAAAATATTTTAGTAAGAAGCATCTGTTTGTTGAGTGCAGTTATTATGCTCTCATTGACTATAAAGGACACATATTATATTTCTAATTAGGTAGAAGAGGAAACTGAAGCTCAGAGATATTAAATAATTTGGCCAGTTTAAAAACACCTGCTCTAGGCAGTGACTTCCTCCAAGGGCTAGGAAGACTAGAAAAAAAGTCCACTAGAAAAAAAAGAATATAAGACAGTTTTTTGTGTCTGGGCCTGGGCACTGGGTGGTGGTGTAGGTGTCTTTTTAAGAATTCAAAATCACGGGCCTGCTGTAATACTGATCCGGGATTCAGTTTTCCATTCATTGCTTACCTGTGTGGGAAACATTGAGCTAAGAAATTAACATAAAGTGGTCTTGGGTTGCTAATATTCCAGGATGTCTGCCAGATGCAAATGTGAATTCTCTTTATACAGAAGTCTCTTTTTCCAGGCTGACCAGGAATCCCACAGATGAGTTTGAAATTAAAAAATATAAAATATTAGAGGCCTGATGCACGAAATTCGTGTAAGAGGCTTGGCCCTTGCAGCCCTGGCTTCGTCTGGATGGTTGTTCTGCTGTTCGGTTTAATAAGCATATTAGGTCTTTATTATATAGGATACCATCAGGAGCTTTAGATGATGGAATTAATGGATACAATATTAAAATGAATGCTTACAGAAGTGAAAGGTATAATTGAAACTATGGAACAGCCACAATGTTTTGTTATATAGTGTTTTATTGTGATTCAATTATAAATATTTTTTATTTTCATTAAAATTTCTTTCACCCAGGAATGATTTAGAAGTGTGTGTGTGAGTGTGCGCGTGCACGTGCGTGTGCATATGGGTGTGTATGTTGATAGTGATGAGGGTTTTGGTAGTAGTTTGTTTTCTAGTTTCTAAATAATTGGGAGGTACTATTGATTTTAATTTCCCTGCATTGTGAGCATATAAAGGTGCTGTTTTTGTTATTTGTTGAGATTTTCTTAATGATCTTATTCATAGTTGGTTTTTGTAAATATTCCATGTGTGCTTGAACAAAATAATATATGTTGACTAGATAAAATTTAGCACATATTATCCAGATAGTCTATATTGCTAATATTTTGTCTGCTTGACAAAATATTCTCCTTGTAGTTCTGTCAATTTTTGCTTTATATACTTTGATCTGTGTTATATCTTCCTGATGAATCAGTTCTTTACGTAATTACTTTATTCATAATAATGCTTTTTTAAATCATAAAGTTAATTTTAAATGATACTAATGTTGTTACAGAAAATATCTTTTGCTTGATATTTCCCTAGAACCTCTTTTTCCAACTAATTGCTTTTAATCATTCTATTTTAGGGCCTGTTCTTGTAAACATATAGCTATATTTTTATTTTTAATCTAATTTGAGGTACTATGCTTTTAACTGGCAAACTTAGAGTTTAAATTTGTTTTACATACTGTTATATTCTTACTAGAGGCCCGATGCACAAAATTCGTGCAAGGGGCTTGGCCCTCACAGCCCCGGCTGCCTCGGCCGGCCCTCGCAGCCTTGGCCAGCCCTTGCATCCCTTCATAGCCTCGGCTTTGTCTGGAAGGTCGTCCGGATGGTCATTTGGCTGTTTGGTCTAATTAGCATATTAGCTCTTTATTATATAGAATTAGTTTCTACCGTCTTATTTGCACTTTATTTTGTTGACAATTCAGTTTTATTTTCTTCCATCTCCTACCCTGCACCCCATTGGTTCAATGAATATCTTTATTCCATTTTTATCTTCTACACATTTGGGAATTATACATTCTACTTTTGTTTTTTAAATGGTTAACCTTATGTTTTTAACATGCATTCCTGACTTGAAGTTAAAGTTATTATCTCTCTCTTCTTTCTGAACAAAATGAAGATTATTATTCTACTTAAGCATTACAAAATTTTTAATTTTGAAAAATGTTAGACTCACAAGAAATTAAAAAAAAAGAACACATAGAATTTCCCTCTACTATCCATTCTGTTTCTTCCAATAATCACATCTTATCAAACTAGTGTACATTATCACAACCAGGGAATTGACATGAATACAATACTATTAACTA
Source organism: Myotis brandtii (assembly GCF_000412655.1). Lineage (NCBI taxonomy): Eukaryota > Metazoa > Chordata > Mammalia > Chiroptera > Vespertilionidae > Myotis > Myotis brandtii. The sequence continues at coordinate 822,507 of NW_005360226.1, read as the reverse complement.
AACTACAGATCTTATATTCCATTATTTAACTTTCCACCACCAATTAGCTATCTTTGTTATTTGCACATTAGACTTGGATTTATGAAGACATTTATTGATATCTTTGTTCAGTGTAGACTTTTAGCCCACTCATTCCTCCTGATTTAAAATTCCTTCTTGCCAAAGTAAACCTTTCAGGAGTTTCTCACTGGTGATCTGGGAGAGGAACATTCTTTATCTTGTTTGAAAAGTTCTTGAATTTATCCTCTCCCTGCACAATAATTTAGACAGGTCATTTTAGAGTTCTAGATTGACAGCTGTTCTCTGATATTACTTTATATATTGTTTTATTTTCTCCTGGCCTTTATTTTTGCCATTGGAATGCCTGTTATTAGATTAATCCTTCTTTTTAAAAAAGTGGGTCATCTGTATTTTGTTTCTGGTTGATTTTAAGATTTCATTGTTTTTGTCATTCTTCAGGCTTAGTACAATGTGTCGAGATTTGGATTGATTTTATTGGGTCTGTTTGCCTCTTCATTTTGAGGACTTGTACCTATCTTTCAATTCTTAAAAATTATCAGTCATTAATTTTATTCAGTGCTTCTGACATTTATTTTAGATTGATGTTCTCATTCTATTTTCATCAATATACTTTCTAACCTCTTTTCAGTCCTCTGCTACACTTATCCAATTTACTAATCTTTCTGAAACCTTGTTTCGACGTTTAATCTGGTCAGTAAGATTTTTTTTTGAGGAATATTTTATTTGAATGTTGTTTATGTAGAGAATGGCCATGGTCAACTATAATTCTCTAGTTGCCTTGTACAACATAAGGCAGATATTTGAATATCCCACTCAAAATGCACTATGATTTTGTTAATCTCTCTTTTTCTTAATAATCAGTTTGAAAACCATCTGAAAAGAAAGGCTATTTTTGTTATATTTTAATTTCTGAAATTTGGTTTGTTTTCAATTTTGAAGTTTTACTTCTTAACTTTATATTTTTCTTTTCTTGATATCCTACTTTTTTGTTAGTTTTCAAATCCTCTTGTTCGTTGTTCATAGCATTTTGATCTTCCATTATTGATTTTATTTCTTCTTTTGTCACTTAAATAATCTCAAACAAACTTATTTTTATATTTTCCCAGGTGTTTTATTACATTAAATTATTAATTCTCCCTTGAAGGGAGACATTTTCTAACATGATTTGTAATTTTTGATTTTGAATTAGTCCACTCTAACCTTCAAATCGCATGGTCTCACATGACCTGCCATGTAGAAATATTTCTGTTGTGTAGTTTTGCATTTACTTCTCTGAGTACCTAGGAGATTATCTTTTTGTAGACCAAGTTTTACTTTTTTTTTTCTGGCTGTGAGTTCTCAGACAGTGTGAATAGTGTATAGTTGGGCCCAGCACCCATCTGTGGCACAGACTTTATATTCATTTTCAAACAGAAGAATTATTTTCTCCTGCACCTAGAGCCCCAGGCATATGACAAGAATTTCTGTTATTTTCTTGTTTTGTGGGCAGAGAATTTTGCTCTCCTTTCTCAGAGGGGTTACCTTTAATGGATATCATCTGTATGCAAGGATTTCAGTTCCATCTCCTGGGTCAGGTGGGCTGATGGACAGTGTCCTAATCTGTGTGGACATTAAAACCCCAGACCCTGGGCTCTAGTACTTAACCTAGGATTGATGCACTCTGGACAGCCCTCAGACACAGCTGGTGCATTTTCCATTCCAACTTTTAGGTTTCTACTACTTTTTGATGCCTGTGACCAGATGATATAGCTTTATACTCACCACCTACTGTTGACCTCAAATGACAACAAGGCTTGTCATTTTGCAAATTATTCTCTGTGGTTATCTATTCTGAAACTGAAATTTTAGCCATTTTGTTCAGTTGCTTTGGTAAACATTTCATGAATCATTTTGTTGGAGGGTGCCTCAGAAGGAGAGAGAATGACTGTTCCCCCCACTTTGTATCTTAATTTGTCATATGAGGAATAACACACTACTGATTTCTTTATTCATGTAAGTGCTTTTCACTGCATTTCAAATTATTCAAATTTGTATTCTTTTAGGTCTATTGTTTATCTCATGACAGAGGGATTATTAAAATAATATTATCCAATAAATATGTGATAATCTGTTTGATATCATTAATAGGGCTGGAAAAGACACGGCTTCTACTGCTATATGATTGGACACACACTTTCAACATTTTCAGAAGCAAACCAAACCTGTGTGAAAGAGAATGCTTATCTAACAACTGTTGAAGACAGGTATGGAATAATTTTAATTTTATTTAAAAATGTCAAATAACAAAAAGTTTCCAGAAATCCCAGGTATCAATGTGCTCTAAATTTCTAAGTAAATTACATGGAATCATGATGTATGGTTTATAAAAGCAGAAGATTAAACAATCATATTCTTATTTGAATTCTTTTAAAAAATATATTTTTAAATTATTTCAGAAAGGAAGGGAGATAGAGAGAGATAGAAACATCAATAATGAGAGAGAATCACTGATTGGCTGTCTACCGTTGGCCCCACACTGGGGATCAAGCCTGCAATCAGGCATGTGCCTTGACTGGGAATCGAACCGTGACCTCCTGGTTCATAGGGTGATGCTCAATCACCAAGCCATGCCAATCAGGCCTTACTTGAATTCTTCATTGCAAATATTATAAAATATTTTGCTACTTTTAGTACTATAAGGCAATATGCTGAACTGTTTATTAATACTCTAATAAATGTAATTTAGATATAACTTTTTCTTATATATCAGGAAAAATAAGTACAAAATTTTAGCTCAAAAATCCCACCTTCTAGCTTTACTATATTTCCCACCAAAAAAAGGGGGCAGAGAAGTTTACTGAATATTTTTCCCAGTCTTCCATTTTCTTCTTTTCTTTGCTAGGTTTACTAGACTTATAGGCCAAAGAAATTATATGGATATAGAGGATTTTATATAACTTTTGACTTCTAGAGTCCCATCCATTTTAAGGTTTTAGTGTTTAGTCATTTTCCCCTTCTCTTTGCATAGCACTGGAATAAGTCTAGGAGAAACTTAGAAGAAAATTTAAAATGTCCATGTCATTTGCAGTAAAAAGGTAAAATATTGAGTTTTAGTTCAATAACTTGTATTTAGTGGCCTTTTAAGGCAGACTAAATGAAATGTAGAGGATGCCATTGATATTAAAAATCCTTTGATACAAATGAAAGATGTGATAGGATTTGGATGGTCTTTGTAAAAGAACTTGTATTTCAACCCACATCCTTCTTTCATGTACAATTAAATGTCTAATACAATGTAGCCCCCTGACATAATGCTAACATCTGGAAATCAGAACATAGATACTCTTGTCTTATGACAAGGATATGAGCTGCACATCTTTAAGTCAGGTGGCGACATGTTCTGATCTACAATGTCATTGATCCTTGGGTCTATTGCAGCAGAGATTTCCCTATATTTTGTGTTTTAGGCATACGTTTCTTTGTGTTTTCTATGATATTTATATCCAGGGGCGGTCACTGCCTCTGTGGTTAGACTTGATTTTTAGAAATTTAAGAAAAATTGACTTTGGAACTTTAATTTTTGGAGGGGTGCTTGTTCGGTTTAGGGAATGGAATTATTCAGCCTGGGGCAAGCAAATGTTCTGTTATTGTAGCTTTCTTTGCATTTCCCTCCCTGTTCTCTCTGGAGTCATCCACACCTCTCTTTGTTCCTGGAAACTTTGGGCACCACTTTTCTTCTGTTCCCAAAAGAGCTTTTTGCGTACATTGCGACCTCATTGTCTAGTGCTTGTCCATTAAGACAAACTTCAATACCTTTACTAACCGAATTGTATTATGCCGGGTACACAGCTGAGAGGCAGAGGGAGAGAAAATGTTGGAATTTGTGATTCTGCTCCCAGTTCTTTCTAGAGATTGAATCTCTGCTTCTCTGTATTTCTTGATAATTTTCTGTTTCTGAGGGTAGAGAATGAGGATGCAATTCAAGGGGAAATCCACACAGATTTTCCCATTTATATCATCCTTGATTACATTATGGCCTCTCAACTTACTAAACCAAAAATTGTGCAGGACATTTGAAATATTTGAAAAGTAGACTGATTTTTAAACAATGTATCTTAAAATGCTATAGTTTTCTCCTTTGCATTTTCAGAATTCTCTTACATTTTGAGAAGGGCAGAAGGGCTGATGTGGAATAGAGACATGTTTGAGTATATTTAAATTATTCACTCAGCTGTATGGTATTTTTTCTTCATAGGATCACATTTTCTTAGTGAATTTTGTATAAGATAAATGACACATAAATATAAGAAAATACGTTTGAGTTACCAACCAAATCATAGCTCAGACATAGAAATGAGATACCTTTCATGTTGATAATTAGAGTTTACATAAATATTTGCAAAATTTAGTTTAACTATTTTAAACAATGTATTTATTACTATTGCTTTTTAGATATGAGCAAGCCTTCCTCACTAGTTGGGTTGGGTTGAGGCCTGAGAAATACTTTTGGACAGGCCTTTCCGACATCCGGAACAAAGGGACCTTCCAGTGGACCATCGAGGAGGAGGTTCAGTACACTCACTGGAACTTCGAAATGCCAGGTATGTGCAGGGCTCAGGTCGGAGGTTTGTATTCATTGCACACGTCCATCGTGCAAAACCTACTTCCTTACCTACCTGTCCAAATGGACTATGTGAATTAATCGTGCTTTCAGTATTTGCTCTTCTGTCCTACTTTTCTTTAACCCTCACCCGAGGATATTTTTCCAATGATTTTCATGCAATTTGGAAGGAAGGTGGGAGGGGGGAGAGAGAGAGCAAGAAAAATCAACATCGTTTGGTTGCCTCCTGCACACACCCTGACCAGGGTGGGGAGTGAACCTGCAGTGGTGGTACATGCTCTTGACTGGGAATTGAACCCCCAACCCTTAGGTCCGTGGGCCAACACTCTAAACCACTGAGCAAACCGGCTAAGGCTTTTTTTTTTTTTAAATAAAGTTCCAATTAGTTTGCAATGGTCTAAGGAAAACTGCTAGGTTATCGGGTACTGCTCTTATTTGAAAAATATTTATGAAATTCTAAATGGTCACAAATGTTTCAAATGGTTAACTTATTTCTGAAGGCTTACAACTATACTAAAGGGCTCCAAACCATCTCAGTGCAACTATGAATAGCGATAGTGTGCTTGACTTGGTGGAGCACAAGGTAGTGCTTACTGTACTGGGACTCATTTCTGTATCTTGTATGTGCTGCCCTGCTTAGTCCGTTACATGCATTGGATTTGATTTTATCTTTATAAGAAACTTCCAAGGTAAGTTTAAGTATCTTCATTTTAAAGACGTGGAAACAGGGACTCAAAAATGTATGTGACTAGAAAGCTTCCGACCATGAATTTAGACTAATCTGTATAATCCCCAAATCTGTGCTGTTTGCGCCAACACCACTTGCCTCCCTATACATGTAAGTGCTGATTTGCTTCCCTAGCAGGTAGTTTCTGAAATAGCCTCTGACAGATTCTGTGCCTTCTTTATACACTGATATCACAGTATATACCCTTATTTAGTGTGAAATTCAACATCCTTTATAGCGAATGTTTCATTGTGCCTGGGCAAAGAGCTAAAGAAGGAATAATAGCTCGAGTGTATGAATTTACTACTTAGTCAAACAAGTCCTAATCTTCAGGAGTTCATTTAATTTGTATTCTCAGCTCTTAATGAGGTAAATAGGTCAGTATTTTGGATAGAGTGATTCTCTTTAAATTATTGCATGTTCTGAAAAATAGTAAGATTTCAGTTCATCTTTAAATAACTGGGTAATATATTAAGAGCTGAGCGCACACCTTAAAAATATTGATAAGAGTGGTAATTATTACTCTAGGACAAACTCCTAATTTTGCAGGTGGAGTTCATTCAACCATAGGCTTTGGAGAAATCAATCCTGGAATGTTCTTAGAGAACAAAAATGGATTAAACTGGAGCTATAGGGAGTCAGAAATCTTAATGAAGATATTTTGAAAAAGATGTACTAGTACCTCCCCAGAACTTTAAGAATCACTCTAAACACTTAATGTCCTTTAAAAGAATAGTGATAGAAGATGACCTCATCTAAGCAGAAGAAATCCTAATGTTTTCAAAGCTCTGTCTTAATTAATTCTATTTGGAAATAATCACAACTGTGAACCAGAATTATAATCTAGTAAGCCTGACATAGTCCTCAGTTTATTTTATGTAGTTTGTTTTTTGTTTTGTTTTTTACCATGAAAAAATTCATTACAACTCTGTAAGGTAGGTAGTGATATTTGCATTTTAACATGAGGCAACAAGTTCAGGGTGATTGAGTAACTAAACTGAACTAAAATCTCTCAGCTGTATCTCATTTTCAAGTCTGTAACAACTTCTGTTCTGGAAAATCTACATGAACCCTAGAGGAAAAAAGGGACCTTAAAGAATTTATTTTTTTAAAAGAAATGTTGAACTACTATTTTTGCCATGGCAGTAAATTGTATTCTGCAAAAATTATTGTATCGTTAAATGTCTACTAAAGGCGGCACCCTGCCAGATGTTAGAAATACAAAATGTTATCAAAACCGTGACCCTTGAGATCATAATTCAGTTGGGGTCACAGGCCACACAAATGAAAGGTAAATAACGATTCCGAAGAGCACGCATAATTGCCAAATGCCACGGGATCTCTCCTCTTCATTTCCTCAGCACATGGAGGTTTGACCACACAATTTGAGTCAGGTTTGTACTGTCTCTTGCGAGCATGGCCAGCCTACAGCAACATCTGTTAAGCGAAGTCTGTGTGTTTAACGCAGGGAGAAAAGCTGGGTGTGTTGCCATGAAAACTGGGATCGCAGGGGGCCTGTGGGATGTTTTGAGATGTGAAGAAAAGGCAAAATTTGTGTGCAAACACTGGGCAGAGGGAGTAACTCGTCCACCGGAGCCCACGACAACACCCGAACCCAAATGTCCAGAGGATTGGGGCACCACCAGTAAAACAAGCTTGTGTTTCAAGGTAAGTTGCAATTGCAAAACTAATAAAGAATTTGGAATATCCTTCAGCTAAAGAATCAGCTAAGAAATTAAAACCAAACCAAACCAAATGCTGCCATGCTCAGGCGTCACCTGTAGGAATTCTGACTTTATCGATCTGGTTTATTTGTAAAGAGCTTTCCTTGGATGAATGCTAATGACCAGTTGCATTTAGACCAGCGGTTCTCAACCTGTGGCACGCGACCCCTTTGGGAGTTGAATGACCCTTTCACAGGGGTCGCCTAAGACCATCGGAAAACACATATATAATTACATATTGTTTTTGTGATTAATCACTATGCTTTAATTATGTTCAATTTGTAACAATGAAATTGGGGGTCACCACAACATGAGGAACTGTATTAAAGGGTCTCGGCATTAGGAAGGTTGAGAACCGCTGATTTAGACCAACAAAAGTAACCTACAGCACAACACAGCTCACAGCAGCCTTTCTTCTTTTGCTTTGCCTACATCATCCCATTCTCTGCCTCTCCTCTCTCCCAGGCTTTCCGGCCCTAGTCTGAGCTAGCATTTCTGTTCATCTTAATGAACGTTTTTTGCTCCCCCTCATTCATTTCCATTGCATCTCACTTTTTGCCCTGTTCTTACAGACCAAGCTTTTAGTTAACTGAATTGATAAATGAATCTGTAATAATGCCCCATGGGTATCCTAGAGGTAATGCTCCATTGTACTGATTTAAACCCTGGTTATTATGCCTCTGAGAGATGGGGGCATTTCTGGGTAGGAGTATATGGGTGTTTCATGTCCCTTAAATGACAATTTGATATTCTGCAATTGTTTTACACACTCCTGGGCTGGATCGTCTATTTTCTCCTTATGCAAGCAAGTTCACCCAAACAAATGAACAAAGAAAAACCCCAGTGAATTTATTTGGGGCTTCCCCCCCGCCCCTCTCTTTCTTGTAAGTTCTATTCTTTCTAGAGAAGGTTAAGATTAACTAAATGAGAAATTTACTTATCTACTGCTTAACAGTGTTTAAAGTTACACTCTCAAGACTTCTGTTATTCAATCCTGTGAATGGCCTACGGACATGGCATGCCTTGTAAGACAGGCAGGGTTAATGAAGAACTTGAATTATCAATGTGTGTTAGAATGATGTTGCTTAATCTTCTCTAACCTGAGGGGTGTGGCTAGTTGGGTGGGAAACTCCCATTAGTAGCAATAGAGCTGAAGAACTATGCTATCCAGATTAGCCAGTCTGGGTTAAAAGCATAATTTATATAGAAGGGACTATATTGGGCTAAACAGAAGAGGATTCGATATTTATTGTTGTTGCTAGGAAACTTTTGACTTACTACACAAAGACCAAATTTATTTTATACAAAACCATTTGCCTGAGGGTGGTAGGCTGTGGAGATATGTTGCAGAATTTTGAGAGAAGCAGCAGAATTCTCCAGAGCTGGGAAGTGAACCAAGGTTCTAGGAGACGACCCAGGTGAGTATTCAACAGATCCACAGATGTGCGTCACTAAAAAGTCTACGGTTTTAGAGGTGCTTTGGGTAGGGTTTGTTTGGAAATATATTGACCGTCTTTGTACAAGTTAAGATACAGGAATTATTAATAAAATTCAGCTGATAGTAAATTGATTTAATAAAATGAAATCTTATATCACAGTCTAGCAAGTTGAGGCAGTCACAGAAGTCTTAGGATTATTTAAGTGGAAACTTGCTCAGATCACCTTTGTCTAGATGGCTTGAGTTAGGGTCAAGGTGAAGGTTGCCTTGGGTTGCATGATGACAGCTGGGCAGCCACAGTCGGTTGGAAGCAAATTTCTTTTTCCACAAGCCTTGGATGATGGGGCCAAGACTCATGAAAAACAACGAATAAATGTTATAAAAGTTGGTGGAGACAATGAACTCTTATACTGATTGCATACTGATAGGTATTTCCCAGACTGTCACTGTGTATTGCTTTTCATTGAAATCTGCTGGATAATATGACATATTCCCTAAATTATTGAAATATTAAATTGGTTTTAACTTATAACCCACCTTTTTAGATGCTCTGACAGATTAGTACAGAGCATGTGTGCCAATAGTTGTGAAAACATGCATCTACAGGGAAAAAAGACAAGGCGGTGTTGAAGGACACGGCCAACAAAGTGTTGAAAGGCTGCCAGGTTATTCCTTGGTTAAGCCTAACAGGATAGCAATCTGTGGCACCATTTTAGGGAGGTTATTTTCCTTCATGTTTTCTTTATTCATGTATACTTTCTCTGTATCAAAATTTTCTTTAAATTTCTTTCCATCTTAATGCTACTTTTCACACTAAACCAAATTAACCTTGTCTTTGACAATGAGCTGTATGCTTAGCCCATATGCCTAAAGCTTCTAAAATTTTAAGCTAATTCCTCATGTGCTATCAACTTTCTTTTTTAAAGTTTTCTTAACAAAATCATCCCCCAAAGTTTGTTGCTCAAATATTCACTCATAAATTGATTTTTAGCCAAGAGAATTATGTTGTGTGGGGTCATTGTAATGTCTTGCTTTTCTGTAAAGGAAATCTCACCAAAAGTAAATAATTATTTATCTTGAGTTAATAAGCTATGCAGTGCAAAATAACTCCTGAAACCATATCCTCTTTAGCTGTTTACAAAAGGATTACATGAGAAGAAAACATGGTTTGACTCTCGAGATTTCTGTAAAGCTCTGGGTGGAGATCTAGCGAGTATCAATAATAAAGAGGAACAGCAAGCAATATGGCGATTAATAACGTGAGTATCTTTTCTATATAATACTCTTTTCTTTTATCTACTTGGTGCTAATTATGTTGAGAAACATTTTATGTTCCCAAAATTGTTGGCTCATGGTGCTGCTACGAGTTCATATATTGTATTCCAAATCTATGGGCCCTTTTTTATTTTTTATAATTTATTTTTATTTGGGGGGGGGGCCTTTTTAAAATCTAGTTTCACTTCTGAATGCCTTAATTTTATAAGTATAAATCCTGTGATGAATGGCTCTATAAAAGTACAAGACACTCAATACATATTGTTAAATGAATAACGAATGATTATCTTTCAGTGCTTTACAATTATTTATTCTCAAAGGGTGGCTCATTTTTAGGATATATATGGGTTCTACCAAAAATGCACATCTATTGAATAATGCTTATATTTAATCATTGAATCTCTTTACCTGTGTAATTTTCAAATTTGATTAGTCTTTATAGCTAAACAAACTTGTTTCATGCATAAGCTTTCTTTATATCTTGTATATTGCAGGGCTAGTGGAAACTACCACGAACTGTTTTGGTTGGGGTTGACATATGAAAGTCCTTCAGAGGGCTTTACTTGGAGTGATGGTTCTCCTGTGAGTGATTTGATTTAATATATCATTTTCTTACTTTATCATGTAGTATTTATTTTAATGTTATCCTTTGGCTTAACATACATTTTTGGTAAGACTTTTTATTATGATAGCTAGAGACATTTTTCTGTGAAAAGTAAATGCTATTTTAGGATTATTATTCTGTCTCTGCCCCAGTATAGTTCTCTTATTTACCCAAGGTGTAATCATGTTGGCTAGTTGGAAAAAAAATTAGAAACTCATTGTAGTAGTTTACATAAAATATATTTATTTTGATATAAAAAATTGGCATGCAAGTAGTTAAACTTCTTAAACATCAAGTGTTCTTATAGATCAAGAGATCTGGAAATAACTTCTGATATTTTATTAATAGCCATTAGGTTATGTCAGACTTCTTCATTCTTAGGAATGGAGAAGTGAGAGGCTTGGGCACTTGCTGGCATTTTGGACACTAGTCATCACATATTTTTGTGTGATTTTAGTTCTATCTCCTCTTACACCAGCAACTTCTCAAGGAACTTGGGTAAGATGGTATATTTGATGGATCCATTGATGTTGGATTTTTTATATCATACCTCTGGAAAATAGATCATAATACTTAGTCTAAAACCTTATGGACTATGATTCCACATTGAAAACATCGCAGGGGACCTAAACCCAGTCCCCCATTATTTCCATTGTTCATTTTGGTAAAATTTGGTAGTTTTGTTAGCAACATGTCATCAGTCTGTTTCTTTTTTAAAAAGAATGAATGCTTTATGCTACCATCGAATAAAAAGAAAGTTTCCAACATCACACTGAAATATTATCCCTTAAGAATGGGATATAAATGTAAGAACTTCCTATACTGATCAGTGGATCTCTTTGCCAAATTTTTTCTAAATATAAATCCCATTTTTATGGCTCTAGAGCAGGGGTGGGCAACCATTTTGTGAGTGCGTGCCAAAACCAGCAAAATCTCTGACTCAAAATTCTTCTGCGTGCCAACCCTAATTTTTTGAGAACATGTTATGCCTACTTGATATCTCTTAAGGTGTACATATCTGAAGAACCTTGAAGAAACAATAAAATTCATTCGAGCAACAAAAACACAGTATATGATGATGAAAAATACATTTATTTTTTAATGTATATATGTTATGTAAAATTATTTATTTATTTAAGATGCACCTACACTGAATTTATCTGAAAAATAAAAAAGTTGATATTAAGAAAAAAATTGTAAATGGAAGATTATAACAGAGGGTTTCGCATGTCAGCAAAAGTTACTGGCGTGCCATGTTTGGCACGCGTGCCAGGGGTTGCCCACCCCTTCTCTAGAGCCATTCCGTTTAATTAGAGTAAAGAAAAATTTTTAATAATCAATAGCATACTCTACTCAACTTCAAAAGTTTCCATGTAATGAAAGCTCTTTCTCATTCATGTTTATAAATCTTGCTTTAGAAGCAAAACTATGGTGAAAAAAGGGAAATGGTTTTAAAAATATAAATATATCTTTACTTTCCTGTTTGGGTAAATGATTGACATTGGGCTGATATAAATGGTGGGTGTATAATGTTTCTAACATAGGTTTCCTATGAAAATTGGTCTTATGGAGAACCTAATAATTATGGAAATGCTGAATACTGTGGAGAGCTGAAAGGTGACCCTAGTATGTCCTGGAATGATATTAACTGTGAACATCTTAAGAACTGGATTTGCCAGATACGTAAAGGTATGATAACCTGTTCTTTCCTTTATCTTAGCTCGAAGAACTAACCTTCTGACATCCCAATAACTTCCCTTTATTAGTAGAACCAAACAAACAACATAAAAAATAAAGGAATTGGCAGGAGCCATCCTTTCACAGGATGAGAATGAAGTCGCTGAACACAGATAAATGTTCCAAAGGAACAGAAGATCAAAAGGCCACTGGGAATCCTAGACTCGAGTCACGTCCCTGGGAATAGTTCCCATGAGCTCTGATTTCTGGCTCAGTCTCTCGGTGGTAGGAGTGGATGTTCTGCTCCGTGAGCAGAGCAATGACTATGCCATTTCTTTTTTGGAATTGTCACCCTTTGACCTACATTAGGTGAAAAACTTCCTAAGTCCGAATATTCGAAATATTGATTTCTCAAGGAAATGTTCAACACAAAGAACAGACACCATTTGGAGGACCCACCATATTACTACTGGTCAAAAAGTAGCAGTGATGCTATGAATCATGATCTTGACTCAGAAAGGTCCACATATCCAAGTCAGGCAGGGAGGTCAGAGGATCCAGATTCTTATGCTTAAAAAAACACAAATAGACCCACCCTTGAACCAAAATATACATCAACTAGTTCTTTGTAAACAGATAAATGGAACCACATTGCCCTCTGCTGTGGGGAAACCTTGGCCACTGTCTCAAGTCTACTGCTCAAGACACTGTTGCTGTCTGTCTGCTTATTTTCCTTACTGCTGCTTAGACTAGTGTTTTCAAAATGGAGGAATAAGTAGTGGCTGATTTTTCTTTAAAGTTCTAGCTACAAATGATTTTATTATGTCTTGTTTCTTTATGGGCCATTGGGACTTTTATTCTTATGGATGTTGACTATATTAAACCAAAAGCTGAGAAACTTGAGTCCTTTTATCAGATTCCAACAGAGTCCAGATATATCAACAACTACTTGAAAAGAAAATTATTTTATTTGAATTTTAGTAAAACATACATTTAATAAAAATAAGATTCTTTAAAGAAAGTATATTTTATAAATAAGTAGTTCATATGTAATTTCAAATAATGAAATTTGAAGTAATTTCATAGCTAATAATAATACGTGTGACTATAAAATTAATATCTATTGAGCACCTTCTAAATACAAATAATTCATGTATTTTACCTCAGCTATTTACACATAATTACTAACTCCTTTTTACTGTTGACAAAACTAAGGGCAAGCATTTTAAACCCAGGTCTGGAATTTGAACCTAAGCTTTCTGATTCAAAAAACTGGTTCTCTTTTCTTTTCTTTGTATGACACTGCTTGCTGTGCCTGAAAACTCTCTTTTGATTTCTGGTGGCCATTATTGTACCTACTTTGTTTATCTCTTCACTCCTACTTCTGTTTTCCTTCACTTTTCTCCCCCATCCCATGATAGGAGAATTAGAGAGTAGAAGGGAGGGGGAGGAAAAGAAAAGAGAACAATTGAGTTTTTAGCTACATTTAGCTATATTTAGCTATATGAAAACTGTGAAACTAGAAGAATATGTAATAGCAAAAGTGCAGCATACTTTATATTAATTTTTTGTTTGTTTTCCAGGCCAAACACCAAAACCTGAGCCAACACCAACTCCTGAAGACAGTAGGTGTTTTATTTTCTGATCTCTATATTGATAGCTTTTCTCTGCTCTTTTTTTCTTACAATGAAAAACAAAACAAAACAAAACTTGCCCTAAGAAGGTGGAGAGCAGAAGTTGTTAATATCTTTGAAAATCTCATGCAAGTTTGGATCTTTCTCTCCAGACAGATGTTCATGAACACAAATATCAAGCAGATATTAGTACAATGAATGTTTACAAATCAAATCCAAGATCACTGTTCCTTCTTTAGCACAGGTATTAGTTTCCTAGGGCTGCTGTAACAAACTTCCACAAACTTGGTGGCTTAAAGTGACAGCCATTTATTCCCTGACCTGGAAGTAAGAAATATGAACTCAGTTTCACTGAGCTGAAACCAAGGCATTGGCAGGACCATGCTCCCTCCAGAGGCTCAAAGGGGGGATCTATTCCCTTGCCTTTACCAGCTTCTAGAGCTGCACTCCTGGCATTGTTATTTCATGGCCCCTTTCTTCATCTTCAGAACCAGCAATGTGGCATCTTGCTTCGTTTGTCACATTGTTTTCTTCTTCTGGAGTCAACTCTCCCTCTGCCTCCCTCTATCAGGATACTTGAGATTACATTTAGGGCCCAAACACATAATCTAGGATAGTCTCTCCATCTCCCTTAATTTAGTCCCATCTACCAAGTGCCTTTTCTGTGTAAGGTAACATTCACAGATTCCAGAGATTAGGATCTAGATATCTTTGGGGGCTTCTATTTAGCCTACACCAGAGCAGAATCATAGAATTTTATGGTTTGGCAACAGCCATAGGAGTCCTGGTTTGTGAATTCTTTGGTTTTCCCGTTATACACGGAAGCACCCTAGTCCCATCTATTACAAGTTGTTTGTTCTATTGAGATAAAAGATGCTTTCTCACAGCCTCCACTTCTTACACCGAGAACATCACTGGTGCCTGGATGTAAATCCTTCCAGCTATGTGATCCTATTGATGAAGGTAAAGCTGGAAGTTCCTTTACCCCAGCGGTTCTCAACCTTTGGCGGTCCAATGACCCTTTCACAGGTGTCGCCTAAGACCATCCTGCATATCAGATACATTACGATTCATAACAGTAGCAACAAAAATAATTTTATGGTTGGGTCACAACATGAGGAACTGTATTTAAAGGGCCAGAAGGTTGAGAACCACTGCTTTACCCGATAGAGATACCAGTTCATGGAACTTATTTGGGAAGAGAACGTAGTGAGCTTGTACAGAGTTGGTGGCAAGTGGCAATCTGGCCTTAGGTATTTCAGTCTGTATTTAGAATAAGCATCCTGCTTAATCTGGGCTCTCGGAGTTGCAGACACCTCTGATATAGTAGCTACTCTGCCCTTTTCATTTGTGTGTACCATACATACCAGATTCTTGAATTCACCAAAGTAAAATCCATCACCCTTTTCCATGAATTTTTCAGATCCACCGGTCACTGAAGATGGGTGGGTTATTTACAAAGACTACCAGTATTATTTTAGTAAAGAGTCGGAAACAATGGACAATGCACGAGGATTTTGCAAGAGGAATTTTGGTGATCTTGTTTCCATTCAAAGTGAAAGTGAAAAGAAGTTTCTATGGAAATATGTAAGAAAATGATTAATTTAAGAATGGACCACTGACATGTGTTAAGCAAAGATAATGTCTATAGTTGGTACCCTGTGCTGCAATTTTAAATTATGTGATGAATTTTCACCTTCTAGGGTCAGGGTAAAGACATAAATGTGGGGATGTTGGCCATAATAGAAAGGAATGACCTGTTGCTTGAATGTTCAGTGAAGAATCACAGAACCCATCGACAGTTTGTAGTCTGGGCTTTGTGAGGATCCATACTTCATGGCTTTGAGTTCACTCATTTGATTTTCAAAGATTGTAATATCTAACTAGTTGTTTATATCAATTCTTTGTGTATAGTGCAGGTTGATTATTAATTTAAAAATCTACTTTAGTTGGACCAAATTGTTGGTTAATAGGTAGTACATCTTGATTATTCATATAAAAATCTTGTCAGCTAAGAGTGAAGGTGTAATTTGTTTTTTCTAAGAGTTCTTGGTTCAGTCTTTCTCTTTAAAAATCTTCATGGCATTCTTGTTTGTTGCCAGAAAAAGGATAGGAAAGAGAGCAGGAAAAAAATTGAACAGTAATGAGAAATAAAGATTTATTTGATTACAAAGGTAGTAAGAGTGTAGTCTGACTTATCTTCATCTTTATAGATATACCTTGGCTTGAAATTCTCTAATATTGCACAAATATATGCATGGATCAAGAAGTCTTTCCTTAGACACATAATCCTAAATGGTGACTTTGTTTAACAGATGGCCTTCAACAACCTAATTACTATAGACGTTCGATATTATAGAGCTACTTTAGATATTTGCTTTATAAATGCAAGTTGTTATATAATGTGCATATTTTTATTTTTATTTTTATTTTTATGAAAAACATAACATTGGATATACCACAAGATTTCTACATGAATCTCTTTCTTAGAAAAAGTTCCAAATGGGTTGCTTCATTAATGTATAGGTTTTATGTAAGAATTTGCTTATTATGTAAATATAGATTGAACTATATGTAAACTTCCATGTTTTAGGTAAACAGGATGGATGCACAGCCAGCATATTTTATTGGTTTATTGATCAGCTTGGATAGAAAGTTTTCGTAAGTAAATAAAAATAAAATAACTTTGCTTAAGATAGTGATTGGATAAACACCTAAGTTATTTTGAGGATTTTATTTTGCTGAATGCATTTTTAAAAATCCACCAGGGTTCTTAACCTAAAAAGCATCTTTTATAAAACCAAAAAGAATTAGAAATAATCCTGTTAAATGTCTTCAGCATTCTAATTTTTGAATAACTCAAAATCTGGTTTAATCTTGCAAAACTTTACCTGTCTTTGTTTTTGAATGCTGTCACCTGTTAGTAAATCATCTTCTAAGAAGATGTATTATATACATATGAACACTGAATTTATTTTAAAAATTACAATTTCCACTTGGACGCCTTGGCGCACAGAACTAAAGGGTCCTTTTATGTTCCTCCACTCACTGCTTTAACATCACAACTTTGAAAAACGGTGTTAACTGCATGAGACGCTTTCCCTTCAAAAAAATGACTCTACCATTTTCCATAGGGTACAGGGGCCAGGAAAGCTATGGGAGGGAGGAAATTAGTATGTTTGGGAGGTTTCTTTGATTGTTCATTTATATACGTGTTCTCCTAAGTCTGAAGAGCAGATATGTCTTCCTGGCTCATGCACAGATGTTTTAGCCACATATGTTCCCTCTGGCTATTATTGCCATTTTTGTGTAATGAGACCTAAACTCACACTCATTATTTTTAAAGATCAGAAATGTTTGCAGCTCTTTTGGATAGGCATGAGAGATCTCTTCAATGATCTCTTGGTCCTTTTCCTGCTAAATGTCTCTGAATTCCTATAATTTATTAAAATAAATATTGGTCCATATCACTTAAGATAAACCAGAGGAAACATGAAATTTAGAGGACGAGCTTCATGAGAAACTCTACATTCTCAGCCTCTCCATGGTGGTTGTGTTTGAGGCAATGATGCCTAAGAAGTATTATGGGAGATGAGGCAGGAAGCGGGCTCTCACCTGACACCAAATCTGCCTGAGCTTTGATTTTGGACTTTCAGCCTCCAGACAGTGAGAAATAAATTTCTGTTTATAAAAAATAAAAAGAAGTATTATGGGAGGATTTTTGCTCTGACCCACTTCCAAAGTAATGGGCATCTCCATTTCTTCTCCCACTTCAAGGCTAAAGGCAGCTTCTTCCAGGAAGGGCAAAGAAAGCAGAGTAGCCAAAGCATCAGGTTGCTACAGAAGCACAATGTCCAGAAGCACCAACCACCTTTGGGGTTTTCTTGCTAGTCTCTCTAGAACTTCTCTCTAGAACCCTCTCTCTAGAACTGCTCTCTAGAATCCTCTCTTCTATTGGCTTAGGATCCTGTGATTCCTTCATCTTGATTGACTTGCCTGTTCCCTCCACTAGGCTGTAGCTAGTTATTCTCATGATTGGACTGTTATTAAATGCCTGAATTTTGTTTTCCAGTTGGATGGATGAAAGCAAGGTGAATTTTGTGGCTTGGGCCCCAGGTGAACCCAATTTTGCAAATGACGATGAAAACTGTGTAGTCATGTATGCAAATTCAGGTAGACAATATACATATCTTGAGTTTGGCTTGTGGTGTGATGTGTCATTTGTTACCTCCTTAGGCTAAAAGTAGAAGGTTGTGCAATTAAGTCAGAAAGAAGAGAGAATAAAGGAGAGTTCTAATTTTAGCCATCTAATCATTGAATTTTTAAAGCAAAGGGGTGCTTAACATTTATTCTATCAAATTACACAATCATCTCACTTCTCATCTTATGAAATATTTTTTTATGTTCTTATTTGAAGAAAATATCCAGAATGTTTATCTCCTTTATCTCTCTCTCCAGTCTTTGTCTTCTAAATTGGAATAAAGATAGAACCTATCTGTTGAGAAAATTAAACAAGATAATACTTCTGAAACACTAAATAAATGTTTGGTATATAGAGAGTTCGTTATAACATTATTACCATTTGCTGTAACTGGCTATTTAGATACTATATCTATTATTCCAAGTGTGTACATGGCTCATAGGAAGCTCTTTATAAAGTTGAACTATTATTAGTTCAAGTGAAAGAGTGAAAGGATATTACATTGGCTTTTTGAGTCACTTGAATGAATTAAAGTTTGGTTGTAGTCTAAACCACTTTTGAGAACCCTTCATATATGTATATATATAAATATATATGTATATATGCATTTTTAAACATGCAAATCTAATTTAACTATTTTGTTCTTTGCCAGGGCTTTGGAATGACATTAATTGTGGTTATCCAAATCCCTTCATCTGCCAGCGACATAACAGCAGCATCAATGCCACAGTGATTCCTACCACGCCCCCGGCCCCAGGAGGTTGCAAGGAAGGTTGGAGTTTCTACAACAACAAGGTGAGAAAAAATGAGTTGCAATCTTGACACTGACTCTTATATGGAGAGTGGCAATGCAAATCTTTCAGCTTAAAGTTAACTTTTTCTTTACTTCATCATTTTAGTAATTTTTAGGCAAGAATTGGTGGAGATTCCCATGTCAAATTCTTTATGGAAATTATGAGTATATATGAATATATTATCCAAATGGTTGTACCCTTTGTCCAAAAAGAGAAAAGAGGTTTGCAAAAAAAGTTTGTAATAAAACTTACTCAATATTTTAGATCTCTATTTGGTTGTGAGGGAATTTATATTTAGCTATAATCTTTATAAATAATTTTGATGTAGTTCAGTAGACTTTTTAGTAGTATCTTTAGTTAATCACTGGATTTTTTCCTTTCATCCCAGTGTCTCAAAATCTTTGGATTTGTTGAACAAGAAAGAAAAACATGGCAAGAGGCACGAAAAGCTTGCATAGGATTTGGAGGGAATCTGGTATCCATACGCAATGAAAGAGAGCAAGGTATGCAGGCTATTGTACATTCAATCATGCATTTGAACATGTAATTTTTTCATAAAATTATGGAATACTAGAGGCCCAGTGCATGAAATTCATGCACTCAGAGGGATCCCTCAGCCTGGCCTGTGCCCCCTCGAAGTCTGGGAGCCCTCAGGGCATGTCTGACTGACAGCTTAGGTCCACTCCCTGCCTAAGCCAGCAGTCGGACATCCTTAGTGCTGCCATGGAGGCGGGAGAGGCTCCTGCCACCACTGCTGCGTTTGCCAGCTGTGAGCTCAGCTTCTGGCTGAGCAGCGCTCCCCCTGTGGGAGCACACTAACCACCAGGGGGCAGCTCCTGTATTGAGCATCTGCCCCCTGGTGGTCAGTGAACATCATAGCGACTGGTCATTCTGCCATTTGGTCGATTTTCATATTAGCCTTTTATTATATAGGATTGTGATTGTAAATGAGTTTGTGGTTTTCAAAAGAAAAAAGTAGAAAGGGGAAAAAAATCAAGCCCATAGTGAAAACGATTTTATTTTATTCAGTTGTAGGCACCATGCTGGACATCTATATATATCAAAGCCTAAGCAACTGTTATGACCAGACAACCAGATGACCAGCTGGTAGCTATGATATGCACTGACCACCAGGGGGCAGATGCTCAATGCAGGAGCTGCCTCCTTGTGGTCAGTGCATTCCCACAGCCAACTTCCTGTGGTTGGCCAACCTCCCACAATCCCTCCCCCCAGCCGGCCCTGACTGGCCCCGATTGGGACTGGGTGAGATGGCCCCAATTGGCCCTTATTGCCGGCCAGGTCGAGGAACCCCACCCATGCATGAACTCATGCAGCAGGCCTCTCGTTTTGCATATAAGTCCCTCTTCATTGTCAGAACAACTCTGTGAAGCAGGTATCACTACCCCACTTTGTGAGTGGGAAAGTGGTGTTCAGAGAGCCTGGAATCAGGAGCTTGCTGAGGAAACAATAGGGTTGGGAATCAAGCTGGGTCTCCCAGTTTACATCCCATTCTGTTTCCACCAAACCAGCTTGCTCTCCAAAGAGGCAGAGCAACAGAGTCGTTGTAGTAGGAAATGAGAAATTGCTGATTTCCCATTAACTGCTTTTCTAGTCATGTTACCACATAACTTATAATGCAATAAAATTGATTTTGGAATATAAACTTTGAATAAATTGAGAAATGTATTTTGATAAAATATAAGGATAAGCCAGAGCTCTGAAGAAGAGCACTGAAGGAGAAAACATACCCTAACCATATGGCAGGTTATAAAATTCACTGCTCTCAGATGAAAGGTGCTTGACCACTTCTGCATGGACTTCTCCGAGCCACCTTATCTGAAATAGACGTTAGGTTGAATTTGTGACCTGCCTCTTTAAGGAGGATGTTGACCAGCTGTAGGCTATTCAGATGAAAGTGACTAAACTGATGAAGGGTTGGAAACCACAGCAAGTGGCAAATGAGGAATGTTTGAGAGGCCCCGCCGGTTTCACAGCCTAGAAAAGAGAGGGTGTGGCTTTTCAAGGATCCTCCTATGTGGTTCCAGAATGAAGGCCTAGAACCAAATGAGTGGCAGTTACAGGGAAATATATTTAGGCTTAAACTTAGGAGGTCATTCTAGCAATTAGAACTGATTGGATGGGCTGCTTCATGAGTTCTCTAAAGGGCTGTGAAAATGCTTAAACTGAAAGGTACTCAAATGGATGCCATACAGTCCTATCTATTGACTAGTACATAGTGTGGAAGATGCTCAATAAATGTTTGTTGTACAAGTGAATGGATGCAATGTTGTAGGTGAGAGATATGGTCTGGGTAATTTCTAAATTCCTTTTTGGTCCCAAGATTCTTTGTCGTCTAAAATCACATTCTGTATAAATGGTATTATCTCAAAAAATACAAGAAAAAAGAAAGACACTAGACCCTGTTTGGCACCCTCCCAAATGTTCATTTTGCTCCGTCGATGTGCTGACTGCTCTCTTGGAACACGTTGTATGCTAAACCAACCACGCGTTCCCTGAGCACTTTTGACAAGTTCAGTAACTTGCCAGACACTAAAGCAAGAGGGTCAAACCATAGCATACAATAAAAAAATTGTAAGACTATAATATCCACATTTCTCCAACTAGCCTACCACATTTTGGGCTTTGCTACCCAGCAGAGGAACACAATAATTGATCCCTCTCTTAACCACAAAGGGCTGATTCCTGGCACAACAAAATTAGAACCTGGGTAATAGAGATGTGCAGAAGGAAACAATTTTCACATAAAATAACATTATTCCTGGCAAAACAGGCACACGTTGTTGAATTCTTATTGTGGTTTTTGGCAGAAAAAAAAAGTCAGTGCTGAAATATTGGCAGTAGAGCTTTTCCACATTTAATTTTGAGTTGGGGATAGGGTAAAAGTTATGATCTTCTTTAGGAAATAAAGCTAAAATAAATACCTACCCGTGCTCTCCTCTCTCTCTCTGAAAAATGTTAGAAGACAAAACAATTTTTTTAACCTTTAGTTAATTGAAAAATAGGCACATTCCTGAGCATCTACTACTCTGCAAAAGAGTAATCACGGAGCAATGGGCTTTCCATGGAATTGTTTGTTCTTTTTTAAAAAAAATATATTTTATTAATTTTTTACAGAGAGGAAGGGAGACGGATGGAGAGTTAGAAACATTAATCAGCTGCCTCTTGCCCACCCCCTATTGGGGATGTGCCGGCAACCAAGGTGCATGCCCTTAACTGGAATCAAACCTGGGACCCTTCAGTCTGCAGGCTGACGCTCTCTCCATGGAGCCAAACCTGTTAGGGCGGAATTGTTTGTTCTTGAATAAACAGATAATTGTGTCTCTGCAGGCTTCTCTGTATTTTGCATTTTCTATTAGTAACTTTAGTGCTTAGTCATTCAGTTTTCTATTTGCACTCAGGAGTCGTGTTTGCGCATAAATATTTAGAAATTGTTGTTCTGTGGAATTGGTGCGTATCCGCTGAGGCGCCCACAGGTGCCGGCAGGTGTTCCTGGCCCAGAAGATAGCTGCTGTGGGAAACGTGGGGAGGGCTCAGGGAGGCGGGAGAGGCGCTCGCACATTGAAGCCTTTTACTGCTTCTGGATATTTTCCACCATCCCCTCTGCCCCGGGATTGATAAGGATACAAGAGGCCATATTTGTTCTACATCCGTTGAATTTTTCTAGCTCTCTCCTCAGGATGTGAGTGCTTAGCATCAGGGTACCCTCTGGGTCCAAGCATACTCCCTGGACAGCTGCTGAGCCCTAGGAGTTGGCTGCCCGGGGCGCGTTCCAGTTGGGCAGCTCTTCTGGTTTGGCTAGGCGTGTGATCATTTGACAGTAGTATCTTGTTTTGATAAATAGTGTTCATTGAAAAAACTTTTCTGGATGAAGAGCCCTCTCTGTGCCTCGTCGTTCTAATCAGATTATTTTATTTCTGGAATCAGGATGTCTGCTAACTCAGGTGACAGGGCATGAATTAGGAAAATGTACCTCTTCTGCAGGCTTGTCGGCAGCTGCAACGCAGATCGGGGGGTGGGGCAGACTTTAGGCTCCCTTGTCCCAGGGCCCCAGTGCCCTTGGGCAGGGCACAACCTGTACAACCGTCTGTAGTGGCCCAGCTAAAACCTCGACTTCTATTGTACGAAACTTTTTAAAGTCCCGAGCTGAAGCAATAACACAATGCAAGGTTAGAAAGTGTGTGTTTTCATGGTATGCGCTCTTAAATAATAATGAAGACACTGGTCACATGCTTGATATTTTTAAATTAATGTATTTTGAATATTTTCCATATTTTCAGTATTTCCCGCCGAAATTACGAATTATCTTGTGATACTTTCTTTCAGCATTTCTTACCTATCATATGAAAGATTCCACTTTTAATGCCTGGATTGGGCTGAATGATGTCAACTCAGAACATACTTTCCTGTGGACGGATGGGCGAGGAGTTCACTACACCAACTGGGGGAAAGGTTACCCCGGCGGAAGAAGGAGCAGTCTTTCGTATGAAGATGTAAATATCACTTTCAAGTCACCTCTCTATACCCTATCAGTTTGTTTAAAGTCATCATATTCTCGATTCATCTGTGAAAAATCAACCAGAGTGCTTCTTGGTCTGATTCATTCTTGCAGATTTGAACTGTTTCAGACCAAGCCAGCCTTGAAAGAAGGGGTACAGATTCAGCTAAGAACTCTTCAGTGTGGGGTGGTGGCAGTGAGGGGCAGGGAAAGCCAGCTCCATGGTGGGCCTAGGTGGTAGGCAGGAGGGAACTGGGACCCAGTGTTAGCAGCTGCCCCGAACTCCTGAAGCTGGTGTAGTGTTTGGGGTGTAGTC
This sequence comes from Myotis brandtii, assembly GCF_000412655.1. Lineage (NCBI taxonomy): Eukaryota > Metazoa > Chordata > Mammalia > Chiroptera > Vespertilionidae > Myotis > Myotis brandtii. The sequence goes on along the minus strand of NW_005360226.1, from coordinate 798,980 downwards.
TGGAAGCTACTACTACTTCTAAAGATGTCCTCCTCCTCCCCATCATCATTACTGAGCGAATGTTTGTAGAATGCTTACTATGTGCCAAACACGGTGCTAAGGGCTTTAGTACATTAACCTAAGAGACAGATGATTGCTTCTTTATTTTACTACTTTTAATCTCATATCATCGAACAGTTAACTAATCAGTGTTAAACACCGTGCTGAGCATTGTGAAAAACATTAAGATTTTGTTCTTAAAGAAGCTCACACTGAAGCTAGACCACAAGTATTATGTAAGAAAAAAGACAGCAAAGAAATGCAAGTGCATAATTAGCACCAGCTCTAAAACAGGTAGTAGTTCGGAGGAAAGGAACTGACTATTGGGTGCAGTGGTTTAATTAGTCAACACTTACCCGTGGAGCCCTTCACTGTGTGGAGGGAAGGAATATGAGAAAGAATCGCTAGGGGTCTTTTCCTCGAGAAGTTTCAAACGTAATGGCGAGGGGCACTTGGTGGGAGGATGGGGAAGGCCATGTTAGGTGGGCAAGGTGAGTAAAGTCTTCCAGAGAAAGGCACAAGGTAGGTTTGTTCAGGAATAAGTGGTTTGGATGTAGCAGGGGTTTTATGCAAAAAAAAAAAAGAAATAGGAGTAAGCTTTGAAAGGTGGAAAACAGAAGTTAGAGAAATTTAGATGCCCTGGGAAAGGCTTGAGCAGGAAAATGATCTGATCAAAATGACTTCTTTATGAGAATTAATTTGCAGAGTGGGTACATTTTGGTGACAGGTAAGTCATTTTCTGTGGAGAAGTTCTTTGACTCCTCTTTACATTAACGAGGCCTGAAAACTTACTGAAGAAATTAAAGTAGAATGAAGTGAGATAGGTTTTGCTTAGCAAGATTTCTGAGATGAGAGGTGAATTTCATGTAAAGCAAAAACAAATTATTATTGTACAAGTGTTTTTTAGAACATAAAGAAAAGCAAAAACAACACAAACAAAATCAGTAATCTCACCCTTTAGTTAAAAAGCATTGTTACTTGTTGATTTTATTCCTAGACTTGTTCTTAGAGTGTCTAAAAATTTATATTTCAAAGAAAGGAGAAAGAAATCGAAACACATGTATGGTGATGTTACAGTTTCAGGACTTGAAAAATGGAAAGGTGAAATACAGTTTAATAAAGAGAGTGGGAGAGAACTTTCCATATGCATTTTGTGGTGGAAACCTGCTTATTGTATACAGGTTTTCAGGACTACGCCAGAGATTCTGAACTAGGATGATGGAAGAGAAATACGGAAGAAAGATGGGGATGAGGGAAGAACCTTTGAAATACAGGATTGGGGGTTCCTAACAGTCAAGACTCTTGGGATAGTGAGGGTGGAGGCAGGGAGGTGGAGAAGACAACCATAGCGATATTAGCTGTGGATATAGAAATTAATGAAATTTCTGAGAGCAGAGTTCCTCAGAACTCTATCCAAAATGTATCCAACTCTATTTGGTTTCCAGTTAAATAGCAACAGTTCATTGTGAGGGATCCACCTGGAAAGTTGGGGCAGGGCATGGAAAATAAGGATGAATTGAACTTGCTGTAAATGAATGAGGACAATGTTAAAACTTGGAGTTTGGGCTTAATAATGAATTGATTTAAATAATTGTTGGTTCCCACTCCCCCCCTCCCTAAATATGCAGGCGGACTGTGTTGTTATTATTGGAACGAAGTCTAAGGAGGCAGGAAAGTGGATGGACGACACCTGTGACAGTAAGCGAGGCTACATATGCCAGACACATCCCGGTGAGTTCTACGGCCTCCCCGCCTGTAAGAGCTGGAGCTTTTAAATATGTTTTTTTTAAATGACCCCCTCGTTTTTTTTCCTGGGAACCTTAAACTGCTCTAAAAACTAAAGACTTATTTTTAAAAAAGGATCCCCTTACACCCTGGCGGGTTTGATTCTCACTGTAATCCATGCGTGCCTGTGGCAGACAAAATGGGTGATATTTTCTGTAAATCATGAGTGTGCCCTCTCTTCCATTACCAGAAAGTTTTGTGCGGATTAAACGTGAAGTTAAAACTCTTTCTAATTTTGTTAGAAACTTGGGATGTTTGCCTACTTGTACGTAAAAACAAAGAGTAAGAATATCTCATTTCAACTTGCATAATTTGATAAACAGGGACACAAAACATAACATATACATATATGTTCTCTTTCTTAAAAAATGTAGCTACATGACTTGTGTTCCTTTTGTCAGCTTAGAAAGCCTGACTATAGTTAAATGAAAATAAAACAGAGTATGTGGATATTTACTGAGATTCAAGATTATGGTTATACGCATTTTACTTTCTGGTGAAGCTGGAATAAAAATGTCTAGCTACACAAGAAGAATGCCAGAAATTAAGAAAATCAACTAGAGATAAGGGTTGAGGTGGGGTTTGCTGTCATCCTAAGTACAGCTCTTGGGGGATCAGTTTGAGTTAAAGGGTACTTCTTCCAGAACTAAAATGTTTTTCTACTTCCTGGGGAATCAGGAAACTAGTGCCAGCTCTGAGTAATGCCAACGATTACGGAAAATCACTTCAGATACTTGCTGATGATTGAAAAGTATTGCAGACATTCTAACCTTTATTAATCCCAAAGCCAGTTTCTTCCAGACTCAAAGTACCCATATGTACCATGGGGCTGAGAAAAGAACTGTTTCAATGTCATTAAGAATTCTGTATCAGATTTAGATGTAAGCCTCACCAACAGTTACAGAAACTTTAAGCACTATAACATGTTATCTTTTTTGCGATTTTTAATAGTCTTCTAGTTTCACTCTTAATTAGCTTGTAGGATTGTGATTGCATCGGCTTTAAACTATCATTATGTCATCATTTTTTATTATCTGAACGAAATTGAGGCAGCTATTGCATTAATGATTACAATTTAATTAAACACCTGTACTATAAAAAAAGACGCCATGTCCCTTCTCTCTCTACACTGTGCCCCACAGGACCAGAGTCTTAGGCCCAGTAATGCCATCTGTGCCTCTGCTATTTGGGCAAAGAGAAGAGGCTCCTTCTAGGAGTGAATGATGATTCCCATGCTTACTTAAAATCTTTTTCTTGTTATTATAAATGTAAGTGATAGAGTATTTGCCAACAATGAAAATATTTTGAAGATTTAGGCTTAAGGAAAGGTGTTAAAGTATTAAAGTGAAAAAGGCAGACCATAACATTTGATAGACTGTCAATTATGGAAAACAAAACAAGACACTATGAACTCCCTTTTAAATAAAGACAATGAAAATAAGAATAGTGGCTATATTTGAATGGTGGGATTAGGATGATATTTAGTGTCCTCATTTATCATATTTTTCAAAATCTCTATATATAACATATACAAATATATGAATAAAAAATATAAAACATATGCAAATAAAAAACTTTTAAAATACATATGTTCTCTGTTGAAAATTTATAAAATACAAAATATATAAAGAAGATAAAATATTGCCCACAATCTAGCCTCTCAATATTTTAGTTTTTTTAAAATAAGTTTTTCATAAACAAGCAAATTGGACAGATGAGCAAAGTTGCCTAGTTATTGTTGTTGCTGTTTTTCTCTATCTCAAGCCTCCTTTTCTACTTTTTGTGGCCCCAAAATTTCCCAACAATGTTTAAGACAAACCCAAGCTGGGAAATGTAACATTTTAGGGACCCTGGCCTAGGTCTCTTGGTTTAAAGATATTCTACCAACACAAGGTGGCAGCAACAGCAGAAGAAAGAGGAAGCCGCCTCCACCTGCTGAATTGGAGTTGTTGCCTTCCCAGTGTAATCATAAGAAAGTTTGGCATTTGTGTAGTGGCAGAACAAGGCAGATGGTGGGTTGGGCTGATACACAGTGGAACAGGCAGAAAAGTGGCCAAGACAAAACCTATAGGCACGGTTATCTAGAACCCTAGACCAGAGCTTGGCAAGCTTTTCATGTAAAGAAACAAATTGTAAATATTTTAGCCTTTTCAGGACACACAATCTCAATTGCAGCTACTCAACTCTGAAGATGGAAGAGGAAAGTTCAGAAAGCCAAAATGATTCTGACTTAAAAGGGCTCCAGTCCCCGAGTCATTTTGGATAAGATATGGGCTGCTGGGTGACGGGCACAGGAAATCATGAGTAGGGACAGCTTGATCCTGAGATCAAGGGTAAATGAAGCAGGCACTCATGTATGGCTTTATTCCAGAACTTAAACCTGTCTCTTGAAGGTGTGTTACTCACAGGAGGGCTCACTGAGATACAAATAGATGCAAATTCATGGATAGAGTGGAACAGTAGGGGAGGAAGAGGAAGATTGTTCTTGACCTTGAAATTTGACCAACATGGAAAAATAAAGATTAGGAATGATAGGATGATAGATATTATTTAATTGATGGGATTAAACTGTGTCATTTATTTCACCCAGATACTATATCTCATTCAGTTTGCAAGCTTTTTTTTTAAATTTAGAAAGTTAATTTTATAATTACCTTAATATTCTAAATACAGTTTGGAAATTATTTAATTCAATCAGGCACACTGACTAAAAATAGAGCTTTGTTTTAGGTGTGAAATGGCTCATGAAAATATTTTTAACACCCAATGGTTTGGATTTGTGCTATTCCGATTGTTTTTATGATGTATGAAATATAGTAGATGTGTAGTGATGGCACTCAAGTAATGATTATTGATAATACTAATGAAATTAATCTTTGTACTCCAGACTCTTCCTTGCATAATTCTCCAGCAACAGTTCCGACAGATGGCTTTATTAAGTATGGTGAAAGTAGCTATTCTCTCACGAAGCTAAAGTTACAATGGCATGAAGCAGAAAGTTATTGCAAGCTTCACACGTCTCTTATGGCTAGCATTCTAGATCCCTATAGTAACGCATTTGCATGGATGCAAATGCAAGCATTTAATGAACCTGTGTGGATCGGCCTAAACAGTAACTTGGTAAGATGTGGACACATGTTTGACTTGACATGATTGATAAATTGTGATAGAATATGATTCTCTTTGTATTGATCTTGTTAAACACTTGTTATGTATAAGAAACTGTGCCGGGGTATATGAACAAGACCCAGTCTTTCAAATATCCAATGCCTTCAAGGATCTAGTAAGCTAGTGATGTATGTCAGAAATTAAACAAAGACTTATCTAACTTATATTAACTCTTATATTGCTTTAAAAATTTATTTTGATTTATAGTTGACATAAAATATTATATTAGTTTCAGGTATACAACATAGTGAATTAACATTTATATATACCTTGCAGAGTGATCACCACAATAAGTCTAGTAACCATTTGTTATTGTACAAAGTTATTAGAATATTGACTCTATTCCTTATGCTGTATATTACATCCCTGTGACTTATCTAATAATGGGAAGTTTGTACTTTTTAATTCCCTTCTCCTTTCTGCCCATCTCTGCATCCACTCCCCTCTGGCAGCCACCAGTTTTGTCTCTGCATCTGTGAGTTTATTTCTGGTTTTATTTGTTTGTAATGTATGTTATATTACACATATAACTAAGTGAGATTACATAGTATTTGTCTTTCTCTGACTTATCTCCCTTAGCATAATACCCTCTAGGTCCAGCCATGTTGTTGCAAATGGTCTTTTTTATGGATTAGTAATATTCTATTGTATATATGTACCACATCTTCATTATTCATTCATCTATTGATGGACAACTCTCCTATTGCTTTTTAATTTGCTTTTAAAATTAAATTCTGCATCTAAACAGTTTTATTTATTAATTTATGTGGCAATGACAACTATGGCATGGGAATTAAGAAAGCAGGTCAGGGGTATAATTCCTGGGTGATGAGGATCCTTTTTATCTTTTGGGTCAAGCCATGCCAGAGTTGTTTTTAGTCCTGAAGTTGTGGAGCTCCCATCCATGTGTAAGAACTATCATTGCAGTCAGTTCCCTGTGTTCCATGTTGACAGAGAATAGGGTGGAGTGAGAGATGAGCCTCAGAACCAAGAGTGGTGACGGCATTGCCAAAACATTCTTAAAACGAGTTGTTTCTGATGCCCTGTGATCCACCTACCCTCCGTCCATACATCTATTCATCTAGCTAGTCAACCAGCAAACTTCCTAGTGGAAGAACCAAAGGTGTCAAGAAGTAATTAAGAGATAATACATGAAGAGTCAAAGAGAGGCTATAAAAAATGCTTCAATAGGAAAGAAAAGGGGTCAATTGGCCATGAGAGAGGACCAGGAGAGCTTCTCAGAAAAAGTAAAACGTAGTCTGGGATGTGAAACTTAAGGGAGGAGTACCAAAAAGAGAGAAAAGGATAGGAGGGGTAACACTGGAAAGTAGGTTGGTGTCAGATTTTATAGAGCTTCTCCGTGCCCTGAGGCAGAGATTAAAATTTACACTTCATGCCACGGGTACTTCCTAAGTAGGGAAGTGAATATTTAAAAGTAAGTAGTTCCATAGTGATTTCTGTTATTAAACTTAGCAAGACATTTTTATGTCTGTGTTGACTATTTTTAGTAATTAATTCATTTGATAATTCGTTCATTTTCTTCTCACAGATGTAGTCATAATTCTCTTATGAGAATTTTATTTGTTTTTAGAAAGATTAAATGGCTTTCTACTATACAAGTATTTATAACTAAAACATACTATTGTTTTCCTTACATCTATGGAGTTAATGATTATATAAGCACTAGAGGCCCGATGCACAAAACTCGTGCAATGTAGGCCTTTCTTCCCCCGGCTGCCGGCACCGTCTTCCCTCCAGCTGCCGGTAGGCACCCAGGACCCGGGCTTCCCTTGCAGCCCCTGCTTCATCCGGAAGGTTGTCCAGAAGGACATCCAGAAGGATGTCTGGTCTAATTAGCATATTACGCTTTTGTTATTATAGATTATTTGATTAAACATGGTAGGATACTACAAAATTCTAGCTTGAGATAACATAGGCTTTTGATTTTTTTCATTAAATCTATGGTAATTGCCTTGGTAAATTAAATAATGCATTTAGAAATAAGACAATTGTTTGAATTGTTTAAAAATTCTATTTTCTCTGGTTAATGTTATATACCATGTATTCTTACACATTACATATGAAATCTCTTTTAGACGGTTAAAAGGATATTATTGATAAGTAATGTTTTTCATGTTATCAATTAACTTTTATGTGGCCACGAATTTGACTAAATTTAATAAGAAAGTAAGTGTGCAAATTGAATAAAGCAATTAGCTTTTAAAAAATGCCATCATGACCAGTTATAGTTGAAAGACCACATAACTAGAAGGCAAGACCTACGTCCCTCTATTCTTTATCCATGGAACCCTACCTAAGTCATTTGTCACTGGCCTGTTTCAACAGCCAAACAATAAGATTAGAAGAAATGTTTCTTTCCAGGGTCTGTGAGTTCAATGAAAATTACTTAAGTTTTATTAATATTTTAATGGTGATATAATAAATATTTGATTTGTTCAGGAGATAAAACTTTTGTTTGGCACTGAAAGCTTACAAACAAGAAGAATTTCATAGAATATGACATAGCTCTTTAAGTCAGTTTTTAAAATTATCTTCCAAGGATGTACTTATTGTAGCCTCCTGTTTAAGAAGGGCTTTTTACTGAATTTGAATGGGTAGAAATGATTCATGTTGTTTTTTAAAATTCCTAAATGTCGAAAGCTCTTTGCAAATTCATAGTCTTAAATATACTCTTCACTTGGTTCTTCTGATATATTCTAAGTGAAGCAAGACTTCACATTAATGGTTGTTTTTGTTCTTGCAGACCAATGGTGAATACGCTTGGATTGATAAATGGAGAGTGAGATACACTAATTGGGCTACTGATGAGCCCAAACTGAAAACAGCATGTGTTTATCTGGATCCTGATGGCTACTGGAAGACAGCACATTGCAATGAAAGTTTTTATTTTCTCTGCAAAAGATCAGATGGTAATTGAATACACAAAAACAATCTAGGGATTTTCAATTTTCTCAATAAGCTACCATATAACACTGTTGATATTATTAAACTGTAACATGTCTTGGGTAGCTTAAGAATAAGATAAAACATATTCCTTTACCTAACAAAAGACTGACTTGGTAATAAACAAATGTACATAGATCAAAATAGTGGAGATACAAATTTCCTTCATTGCAAGAGTTTATTTGCTCTTTATAAATTTCTGAATTCTTATTATTGAGATTTTTTTCTGAATCTATGTCACATTCCCTAGGAAATTATGATTACTTTGATGTTGATAGCCTGTAGATTCATCAGTCAGTGATATTATGGTGGTAGTGTCCTAGAATGCAGTCTTAGAATTGGATAAAGGTGATAAAGTCCTATAGTTCTAACTATAGCACTTAGTTATACCATAGATGTCAGTCATAGCTAAGAAGGGCTTACAGGGATTAGGATTCCCACACCCCTCAAAAAAGAGTGTCTTAAAGGGGGACTATCTTTGCAAATTAATTTTGGTGATTTTGTTCTTTTGAACTTAACATCTACTTTCTTAATTATGAGTGTGATTGATTGTCACAATACCTTAGTACAGTGGTCGGCAAACTGCAGCCCCTTGAGTGTGGCTCTTCCACAAAATACCACGTGCGGGCGTGCACATACAGTGCGATTGCAACTTCGTGGCCACACTCAAGGGGCCAAAGAGCCGCATGTGGCTCGCAAGCCGCAGTTTGCCGACCACTGCCTTACTACATTATATTGAAATATATTTAAAATTAAAAAAGAAGGTAAAATAAAAAGAAAACCAAATAATAAAAACGGTAGATTCAAATGATTGCCATTAGAACTTAAAAAAAAATGATAGAGGCCTAGCCGGTTTGGCTCAGTGGATAGAGCATCAGCCTACAGACTGAAGGGTCCCAGGTTTGATTCTGGTCAGGGGCATATGCCCGGGTTGCAGGCTTAATCTGCAGTGGGTCCTGTGCAGGAGGCAGCCAATCAATGATTCTCTCTCATCATTGATGTTTCTATCTCTCTCTCCCTCTTCCTTTCTCTCGGAAATAAATGAAAAATATATATATTAAAAAAGATAATGATAGGTAATGAAATTTCCCATAGCTAATATATTACTCTACACATTAAAGAAACTTCAGGTTGTACTTTATTTTGAATGTCTTTTTATTAACAGAAATCCCTGCCACTGAACCTCCTCAACTGCCTGGAAGATGCCCGGAGTCAGAGCCCTCAGCATGGATTCCTTTCCATGGTCACTGCTACTATATTGAGTCTTCATATACGAGGCACTGGGGCCAAGCATCTCTGGAATGTCTTCGAATGGGTAAGTGCCATAGTTACTGTACGAAAATCCCACAGTCATCTATTCTGGATTACCATGATACGACTAACATTGTACTTTAAAAGCACAAGGAATGTAAAAATACATAATAATTTATATTGTAAAATACTTAATTTATATTGTAACAGGATGGTCAACATCATGCCTTCCCCAAATGTAATTTCTAATTTGTAGCCTCAAAAATCTTAAAGAATTCTGTAGAAAACAATCACTTGCTGAACAAGTCTTGCTTACTTTCTGACCTAATATACTAAACTGTTAGGATTCTTATCCTCAGTTATTCAGAGTATTGTGTTCATGTCGTATCACCAATACGCTCAGGTTTCACAAGAACCATTTTGCTTTACCAATGACAGAAAAACATTTATATCTGGGTATCTTATTTGTAAAGAAAAACAAAAGAAAACTCAGGTAGACATGACATAAGTGAATAATTTCCCCCTTGAAATAAAAATGTCAAATAAAGTTTATTTTTTAGGGTATGTCTAAAAATTCACTTAATTAAATTTCATTGAATATTTTACTGTTTTTTGTTTGTTTGGTTTTTGGTGTTTTTTTTTTGTTTTTTTTACTAAATTTTGATTATGCCCTAAATCAGTGTTCTTCATCCGACAATGGTGTGCAAGAATTGTAGCCTCATTTCCCTGAGGTCCACTCAAAAATTAACCTTGACTTTTGACTTTTATGTTTATATTTTTCAGTTTTATTGAGGTAAAATTGACATAAAGTTATAATACATTTAAAATGTACCACATGATAATTTGACATACATACATTGTGAGAGGACTTCCAGCATCAAGTTAATTAATACATCATCATCTCACATATAGGGTGGGGCAAAAGTAGGTCTACAGTTGTGAGTACATGAAACACAGAGTTTATACTTGTATTGTTATTTATTAACTAGAGGCCCAGTGCACAGCATCCGTGCACTTGGGTGGGGGGCGGTATCCCTCAGCCCAGCCTGCACCCTCTCCAATCCAGGACCCCTTGGGGGGTGTCCGACTGCCTCTCACAATTCGGGACCGCTGGCTCCTAACCACTCACCTGCCTGCCTGCCTGATCACCCTTAACCCCTCTGCCTGCCTGCCTGATTGCCCCTAACCACCTCTGCCTGCCTGCCTGATCGCCTCTAACTGCTCGCCTACTGGCCTAATTACCCCTAACTGCTCCCCTGCTGGCCTGATCGCCCCTAACTGCCTCTGCCTCACCCCACACCAGGGACCCAGGATTCTCTCCTCCAGCTAGTTGCAGGCACCTGAGACCCAGGCTTCCCTCCCTCTGGCCAGCCGCAGGCACCAGGACCTGGGCCAGCTTCGCCCAGGCTGGCTGCAGTTGCAGGGGACCGTGGGCAGGTGGCTTTGCCTGCGCCGCAGCCTCAGGCGCCTGGGACCACGGGGCGGGCGGCTTGTCCCTCTTCCAGGCTGCAGCCTGACTGGTCCCCGTTCCTCTCTCTCGAGCTCATTTGTGCCTGGCTGGTCCCCATTCCTCTCTCCTCAGTGTTGAGTGTCTGAGCCATTATGGCACGATAGCGTGAGGGCATGATGACCATTTGCATATTAGCTCTTTATTATATAGGATTATTGTATTATTTTCCATATGAACAACTATAAATATACTTTGTACCACACTGTATGTACTTTTTTTTTCTTTTTTGGTGAGTTCTGCTTAAGTTCTACTCTTTAACAAATTTCAATTATATGATACAATGTTATCAGCTATAGTCACCATGTTTTACATTAGATCCTTAGGCTTTATTCATCTTATAATTGAAAGTTGTAAACTTTTACCAGCTTCTCCTCATTTCCCCTACCTCTCAGCCCCTACCAATGACCATTCTACTTTCTGTTTCTGTGAGTTTGACTTTCTTTTTTTTTAAATTCCACATATAAAGCTGTTACCATGCAGAATTTGTCTATCTCTGTCTGACTTATTTCACTTAGCATAATGCCTTCCAGGTTAATCAATGTTGTTGCAAATGGCAGGTTTTCTGTCTGTTTAAGGGCTGGGCAACATTTCATTTTATGTATATACATAACACACACCCATTGATTGTTCAGTGGCATGTTATTAAATCTCCATATATATGTGGATTTCTGTTTTCTTCTTGTAATTGATTTCTAGTTTTATAACATTGTGGTTAGCAAAGATGTTCGATATGATTTCAATATTAAATTTATTGGGACTTTTTCTGGTGTCTAACATATGATCTATCTTGAGAAAGTTCCGTGTTCTTGAGAAGAATATGTATTCTTCAGCTGTTGTATGGAATATTTTATATATCTGTCTATCTGGCCTAATGTGTAGTTTAAGTCCATTGTTTTGTTATTGATTTTTGTTTGTTTGCATGACCTATTTATTGTTGAAAGTGGGGTATTGAAGTCTTCTACTGTTATTTTTTTGAGGTCTGTTTATCCCTTCATATCTATTAATATTTGCTTTATATATTAAGGTACTTCAATGTTGGGTGCACATGTGTTTACAATTGTTACATACTTTAACAAATTGACCCCTTTATCATTATATAATGACCTTTTTTGTCTCTGATTATAGGTTTGGATAAATCTATTTTGTCTGATATAAGTATCCAACCTGCTCTTTTTTGTTTTCCATTTATATGGAATAATTTTTTCCATCTGTTCACTTTGAGACTATGGGTATCCATAAAGAAATGAATTACTTGTAGACAGCATATAGTTGGATCTTGTTTATTTTAATTTATTCACTCACTCTATATCTTTTGATTGGAGAAGTTAGTCAATTTTCATTCATAGTAATTATTGATATGTATGGACTTACTATTGCCATTTTGTTCATTGTTTTCTGGATGCTTTATAGTTCCTTTGTTCCTTTCTTTCTCTTTTGTTCACTTCCATTGTGATTTGATCATTTTCTGTAGCAGTATGCTCAGATTCCTTTTTCTTTATCTTTTGTGTATCTACTCTAGATTTTTGCCTTGTAGTTACCTCAAGGCTTACATGAAATATTTTATAGTTATAATAATCTATTTAAAGTTGATAATAACTTAACTATGAATGCATACAAAAGCTCTACATTTTGCCCTAACCGGTTTGGTTCAGCTGATAGAGCATCGGCCTGCAGACTCAAGGGTCCCAGGTTCGATTCCAGTCAAGGGCATGTACCTTGGTTGCAGGCGCATCCCCAGTGGGGAGTGTGCAGGAGGCAGCTGATCGATGTTTCTCTCTCATCGATGTTTCTAACTCTCTATCCCTCTCACTTCCTCTCTGTAAAAAATCAATAAAATATATATTAAAAAAAAAGCTCTACATTTTAAAACTCTTCCCCCCATTTTATGTTTTTGATGTCACAATTTACTTTTTTGTTGTTATTGTCAATCCTCACCCAAGTATATTTTCTCCATTGATTTTTAGAGAGAATGGAAGGGAGGGGGAAAGACACACAGAGAGGAACATCAATGTGGGAGAGACACATCGATTGGTTGCCTCCAGCATGTGCCCCGACTGGCATAGGGGATTGAACCTGCATGCCCTTTACTGGAATCGAACCCGCAACCCTTCAGTCTGTGAGCCGATGCTCTAACCACTGAGGAAACTGGCTAGGGCACAATTTATATTTTTATATTGTGTATCCATTAACAAATTATTAATATTTATAATTCGTTTTAGTACTTTGTCTTTTAACTGTTATACTAGAGTTATAAGTGATTTACCAACCACCATTTTAATATCAGAGTATTCTGAATTTTTCTTTATAGTTACCTTTATCAGTGAGTTTTATATTTTCAAATGTTTTTGAATTACTAATTAGTGTCCTTTTGTTTCAGCGTAATGAACTCTCTAACAATTCTTATAAGATGGTTTATTGTTGATTAACTCAGCTTTTGTTTGTCTGGAAAAGTTGCTCTCATTTAATTCTGAGGGAAAACATTGCTGGGTAGAGTATTCTTGGTTGGCAGTTTTTTCTTTAAGCATTCAAAATATATTATCCCACTCTCTTCTGGCCTGCATAGTTTCTGCTAAAAACCCACTTACAGTCTTACAGGGGTTCTTTTGTATGTAACAAGTAACATTTCTCTTGCTGTTTTTAAGAATGTCACTTTGTCTTTAACTTTTGGCAATTTAATTATAATATGTTTCAACGTGGGTCTCTTTAAATTTATTGTATTTGGGACTCTGTAGGCTTCCTGGATCTAAATGTTTCTTTCTCCAGATTAAGGAAGCTTTCAGCTATTGTTTCTTTGAATAAGCCTTCTACCCCCTTATTTTTCTCTTCCCTTTGTGGGACTTCTATATTGGTTTACTTGTTACTGTCTTACAAGTCCCTTAAGATAGCTTCACTCTTTTTTTTTTCTTTTTGCTTGCCCTGATATATTTGACTGTCCTTTCTTTGAATTAACTGTCCCTTTTCCCCAATGTATCTAGTTAACCCTTGAACTCAACTATTGAAGTTTTTAGTGTATTGATTGTAATTTTTAGTTCTGTGATTTATGCTCTGTCAAGTAAGTCACTTATTTCTGTATTATTAACATAAGTTTGGAATATTATCTGGTTCTTTTGTTTGGAATATCTTCTCTTATTTCATCATTTTCTTTGACTCTCTGCATTAGTTTCTGCACATTAGATGAAAGAGACACCTCTCCCAGTCTTGAAAGACTGGTCTCGTTCAGAAGATGAGCCTCATCAGTCAGCCCGACGTTAAGCCCTGTTTGTCTCTCAGACCTTTGTGATTGTCCAAGCCACCAGCTTTGCTTTACATAACTCCTAGTATTTGAGGTGTGCCAAGACCTGTTCCTCAGCTCCTTCAGGCTCCATGGAAGAACACAGCTAGCCCCTAGATCAGGGGTGGGCAAACTTTTTGACTCGAGGGCCACAATGGGTTCTTAAACTGGACCGGAGGGCCGGAACAAAAGCATGGATGGAGTGTTTGTGTGAACTAATATAAATTCAAAGTAAACATCATTACATAAAAGGGTACGGTCTTTTTTTTTTTTTAGTTTTATTCATTTCAAACGGGCCAGATCCGGCCCGCGGACCATAGTTTGCCCACGGCTGCCCTAGATGCATGCAAATTAGCAGCCAAACCCTTGGGCAGCTGGTTATAAAGTATATCGTCAATCCTCTTTCATGGAAAGACTTGGAGATGGGCTTTTTTGACTGCTTTCTTTTAGCTAAACCTGGGAGGAGGGAAGGGGGGAGTAGCTGCAATGAGTCCTTGGGCACCATTAAGTATTGCTTCTTTATTTTCTATAGTCTCGTGGGTTGTGTGGCTGCATGTACCATTGACTTTAGAAAATGTGTTTTTGGAGAATGTCCCTCAGAAGGGAGCTTTAAAACTTGGGGTGCTAGATGTGTGGTCTAAACCCTTCAGTCCATTTCATGGAGAAGCTGGAAGTTGGGGGTTCCCTCCTTATTACATAGCACTATGCTAGGGGTGGGTTTTATAGAGAAAGTATGTTTTAGTCTTTATTCATTTAGATGTGGGCATTTTCTCTGTCACCCAATAGGAAGTAGTTACTCAGCTAGTTTCTAGATTTTTCTGAGGGAATTGTTCCATGTGCAGCTGTTCATTTGGTGTGTCCATTGAAAGAGAAAAGTTCAGGAGCTTTCTATGTTGCCATCTTTGTCTCTCCCTATGAATTTTGACTTTAAATTCTAAGTCAGATGAAGTCTGCTTTTTCAGTCTTTGCTTTGTGTATATTGGGACTTTATTGTTAGGTACATATCTGTCCATGATTATCACATATTTTTTATGAACTGAAACTTTAATCATAGTAAAATGTGCTTAGTTGTCTCTATTAATATGTTTTGTTTACAAGTCTATGTTGTGTAATATTGGTATAGCCACTCCAACTCTTTTTTTAGTTACTATTTGCATGGCATATCTTTTCTATGCATTTACTTTCAACCTATTTGTGTCTTTGAATCTCAAGTGTGTCTTTTGTAGGCAGCATACCCTATATAATAAAAGTGTAATATGCTATGTATCTTCTTTATTTATATTTTTATTTAACTATAAAATGGGTACCAATAGTACCCATTTAATAAGGTTGTTGTAAAATTTTAGTGAGATCATGCTTATAAAGCCCAGAGCAAAATGTCTGGCATGAAGTGCTTAAATTATATTAGTTGTCATTATTAAAAAGCTATACTAGTAGCTATTTACTATAAAATCTAATGCTGACACTGAATCAGACGTAATCTAATGTATGTTGTCAATATCATAATCATTGAACCAGTCTTTCAGTTTTCCCTCTTTTTATTTTGTACAGTCCTTTATATAACAGCTGGGAGATTAATACTCCTGTAGTACATTGCACCATTCTGTTGCCTGAAAAAACTACATGATCTTTATTACAACATTGCCCTAAATACCCATTTCCTGCCATCTGCAGTGAGGTCTAACCCATGTCTTTTTTCACCCACTTATCATATTAATCCAGCCAAACTGCACTATCTGTTAACACTACTAATTCCTCCCGATAGATCGCTCTATCATCTATCTATCTATCTATCTATCTATCTATCTATCTATCTATCATCATCTATCATCTAGCTATATCATATCACCATAAACCAATATAGAGGACTCCAGTGTTTGTGAGCTATCACTGTTTCTGAAGAAGCTCTCTGCTTCCCTCTTTTCCTTGTCTTTTCTTTTATTCTTTTTCTTCCTAGGATTATTTTCTATTGTTTCTTCCTGAAATCCAATGCTCCTTAATATCTTAAATTCTATTTCCTCCATGCTGCCTTTTAGCTGTTTCACCTAAAACAAATCCTCTCCCACTTTGCCACGTCAATAGCATATTGTACTTATGTTATATTTTAATACATTCTTTTATACTCTCAACTCATAGCTACCCATATTATCATAACCCTCTTAAGACATTCTATGTCCTACTCATCTTTGCACATCCTGCAACAACTTGTTTAGTGTATGTACACAAATGATGCATAAAAAATGTACTTTCAGAATAGAAACTGAAATTCTGAAAAGACAAATGTCTACTCTTTAAAATCTTCCCCTTAAGTGGACATGTTCGAATGATTTATATTGGTCTTAATATAAATACTATCATGATAAAAATATTTTCAGCTACTTAAATGTACTTCCAGTGTATTTGTTCTTTTATATTTTGCAGGTGCTTCTTTGGTTTCTATTGAAAGTGCTGCTGAATCAAGTTTTCTGTCATACCGAGTTGAGCCACTTCAAAGCAAAACCAATTTTTGGATAGGATTGTACAGAAATGTTGAAGGTAATTTTTGCAGGATGATTATTTAATCACAATTATTTCAAACCATTGTGTGGTAAACAAGGTTTCCATTCCAGAAAGTCTTGCCTTAAACAATGGTTAATTTGTGAAGAGTTTGAATATACAAACATATTTTCATTTGATATAAGAACTGAAATATTAAATGACCCATATATTATGCTATCCTGAAAGTTGCTAATTAAAAAAATAAGTTCAGTAGCTAAGTTAGTTTAAGAAGCTTTAAAAATATTTCCTGTCTTTGCCTGAATAAAACTTAGGGAAGGATAAGTATTCATATTTGTATTAATTAGGAATAAGTTTTCACCTAAAGGTGTATAAAAAAAAAATGTTCTCAGTTTACTTCCCTATAATAGTTAGTCCTTATAATCTTGCCTATTAAAAGTCTGACTATAAACAATTATTAATTATAGTGTATAATATACTTACAAGTTTTACTTGGATGAGTTGAACTTAATTTAAGATAGGTTATTTTTAACTTGTGTTTTTATTGGCTGCATTTGATAAACAGGAAAGTGGCAATGGATAAACAATAACCCACTCTCCTTTGTCAACTGGATCGCGGGAGAGCCCACTGGGGAACGAAATGATTGTGCCTCTTTAGTTGCATCTTCTGGACTTTGGAATAATATTCACTGTTCTTCCTACAAAGGATATATTTGTAAAAGACCAAAAAGTAAGTAAGAATTTGCCCAATGGCACATATGTTCACAGGCTACCATTGCTTTGTAATATTAAGATGTCAGGTGTAGGATTATAATGTGAATACAGCTTCCTTGTGAGCTCTCCCCTGCATAAGTGAAAAATTCAGTCTACTGTGGTCTGCAGCTCTGAAGGAGCAAAAAACACTCCCTGCCTGCTTAGCTGACAAAATGGTTTTGATTTATAATGGGATATCCATTAATATGGATTTGTGAAATTGCAGCAGTTTGGAGAGCCAGACCACAAAAGCCTTATGGCATGAGAAGAAAAGGGTGAAACAGTCACCTTGGCAAACCAGAAGGGGCCAGGCTCTGGAAGGGAAACAGGATTTATTACAGCAAGTCATGTATAAGACTAAATCATGTAAGATTTAAGGAATAGCTCTTCCAAGACGGAGTAAGCCTCCTACTGAAACCGACTGGCAGCCCATGGAAGGACAGGGATTGGGAAAATAGTGTTATAATATCATGATGTGATATTATCTGGATGTTAATAATATTTTTATCTATCCCACTTCACATAATATCCTTCCCAACAGATAAAATTGTTAATTTCATAATAGATTTAAATAAATGAATTAGATGAATTATCACTCCATCCCCTGTAGATTTTATTATTTTAGAATTTTGTAGTTCTTCAGTCTTTTAAAACTCTGTTCTAAGATACTATCCACCCCTTGGTGAAATGCTGGAGTCTTATTTCACTTTCATTTAAATGCTTTGTAATACCTAAGGCCTCCATGGGTTAGTTTTAAAATTGCTAGCCTAGAATACATTTATGGATAGATTGGGTAGATTTTTGAGGGTCAGTATCAGAGACTCAAATGCAAATTGGAGGATGTACAGGGATGGGCAATAGTAGTTTTATAGTTGTGAGTATGTGAAACAGTTTATTCTTGTATTATTATTTATTAACTAGAGGCCCATCGCACGAAATTCATACACTTGGGGGGGAGGGTTGTCCCTCAGCCCAGCCTGCACCCTCTCCAATCTGGAGCCCCTCAGGGGATGTCCAACTGCCAGTTTAGGTGGGATCGGGCCTAAACCGGCAGTCGGACATCCCTCTCACAATCTGGGACTGCTGGCTCCCAACCACTCCCCTGCCAGACTGATCAACACCTAACTGCTCCCCTGCCAGCCCGATCACCCCCAACTGCCCTCCCCTGCTGACCTGGTCCCCCCCAACTGACCTCCCCTGCTGACCTGGTCCCCCCGAACTGTTCTCCCCTGCTGGCCTGGTCACCCCCAACTGCCCTCCCCTGCTGGCCTGGTCTCCCCTAACTGCCCTCCCCTGCCAACCATCTTGTGGCAGTGGGCTCCGCCATCTTTGAGGGCAGGGTACTGAATTAGCATATCCCCTCCTTATTGGCTATGGGTGCCACCATCTTTGTGACAGCGTGAGGGTCAATTAGCATATTTCCTCTTTATTAGATAGGATTATTGCATTATTTATTTGTATTACAGCTGTAAACCTACTTTTTCCTACCCTTGTATTTTCAGATATTTCAATATATTCAAACTCATCATACAACTGTTTGATACTGTTATAGAATATGCATAAATAGATATAAATAAATCTATATCTGTATATTATATATAATATAATAAATAGTATATATATATTATGGTGATATTACCATAATCCAAATATGGAGGATTTTATGTATCTGTGAACCAAATGATACTATCTATATGCAACTATTATGGATTTTATAAGTATTTAATAAAGTTCTTTTTTTATTAACAGTTATTGATGCTGAACCTACCCATACGTTAATGACAGAAAAAGGTAAGGCCATTATGAAATTTCAAGTTCCTCATTAGTAATGTATCAGTATAGTTTGTTTTAAAAACCATAATAATCCCTTCCTATACTCCTTTCTGAAAGTAGTTAGTTAAATTGAATAGATGAGTAGTTGGGTTTTATATAAAAACTTTGTCATTATGGCATCAGCCTCTCTTGATTGATGCTCTCAAAAAGCAGGTGTTGGAGTCAGATTGGTGGTTTTACCACTGATGTTTTTAAAGACATTGATTTCTCCGTTATGAAGAGTTGCCTTATAACAACCCATAGAAGAAATTTCTCTCAATAATCCCTGTGGCTTTTTTCTTTTTTTAAGTAATGGTTTTAATTTTAATTTTATACATAACTTGAATTAGGTAGCACCCTATTTCACTCATTTGGTTGGCTGCTAAAAAGCTCAGTGAAATTTATGGTTTGCTGCAACCCCCTTATTACCTCATGAGTGCTGTTTGTTAACTAATTACACTCATGAGCCCAGATTTCTACTACTTTCATTTTATTTTCCCCCTAATATTTTCACTGACGTTTTATTGTCATCATCATTATTATTACTATTCTATTTATCTTCATATAATGTATTTGTAAGCAGCCTTAATTATTTTGAAACAGGTATAAATATTTTAAAGCATTGCTTATCTATGTAGCTCTATGCTACATAGATAAATAAAACATTCTTGCAACTGAATAATAATCTTAACATCTAAAATAATCCTCTATTCTCTTTTCATGTCCTGCATTTCTGTTGGACAAATATCACTGGAAAAAATATTTATGTATTTTAGTTTTTCAAAAAAAGGAGCTTGTGTTTTCTGCATAGCATCCTACCCTCCGCCTCCCTCCCCCCCTCTTCCTAATGGTTTTGTTTCTTTCTAGCTGACCCAAGGAAGATGGAGCCGTCTAAGCCGTCTAAGCCGTCTTCCGGGGTGGCAGGAGGAGTCGTGGTGGTGATCCTCCTGATTGCCGTGGGCGGTGGCCTCGCGGCGTATATGTTTTATAAGAAGAGACGTGTCCATTTACCTCAGGAGAGCACTTTTGAAAACACCCTCTATTTTAACAGTAGACCGAGCACAGGAACTAGTGACACGAAAGATCTCGTGAGCAACATTGAACAGAATGAGCATGCAGTCATCTAGAACCACAGTGTGATTTAGGTATATTTGAATTTCATAGGATTATAACCAAAATGTTAAGGTCTTTGATTCAATCTGATAACTTTGTTTAAAATTAGGACTGTGTTGCACTGGCCTGTCCTTTTTCTTTGCCTAATTGCAGAAATAATTGCTCATTTTCTAGCCTAGCAAGATGTTTTCACAAAAGAGAGATAAGGTTGACTACCACTTTAAAAAATATCTTAGGTGAATGCATAGCACAATAATGCCAATATTTAAGCATCATTGGTATATAGCTATTGTCAACTGCATGTAGATTATAAGAATCCCAGAAACAACTAGGCTTCTTGAAATAGTTTAAGAAGCTCCCAAAGAAATGTTACCTATTGAATAACAATTCAGGAATTAGAAGACCATTTTAAAAATTAAGTAGAAGTAACCTCAGGTGGCATAAAAATTTAGTCACTTTTTTGTTGTTGCCAAACTTGAGTTTTCACTCCAACTATTTAGAATTGTATTTGTACCTGTGCAGGAAGAAGAAGGCAGCTGAGAATGTTGTTTTCACCAAGCAGGATTTTGAGGTTGAATATTGCAAAGGTGTTCTTGGTCCTGTTATATGTATATCAGGAATGCAAACATGTGAAATAAGAGTGTAAATTTGCATAACTGGATGTACTTTGATAATGTGAAATAAACATCAAAGACAAGGTCTATTTTTAAAAGGTTTGTATTTTGGTGATTTTGGTAAGTGTAAATTTTTAAAAAAATAAGCTATATTTATCCATTTACTTTACATTTAAGTTTACCATTAAAATAAACCATCTTATTAGTAGAGGAATTCTTTCCACTAAACTCTCCATCTCTTTAGAATAGAGAGGGTGCTAAAACACTAAGTATAAAATGAATTTTACCATAATGACTTGCACAGTTCCCCCAGATCTTCCTCAAAACATTGACCCAGCTCAGAATTCAACAATCAGAGGCACTATTATTGGGAATTAGATTTCTAAATGTCTTATTCTCAAGTTAACAAATTATTTTTGCTCAAAAATTTTGCTTTAAAGTTTCATGTCCTTTGTGAAATACATCAGAGGTTTCACATCTGACACATGAACCATATTGCCAGCTCATCCTTGCCTCCTTACCCAAGGGGTTGTTTCTCTCTCTCTCTCTCTCTCTCTCTCTCATCTATCTATCTATCTATCTATCTATCTATCTATCTATCTATCTATCATCTATCTATCTATCTATCTTCTGTATCATCTATTTATCGATCAATCTATTTTAAAGAATTGGCTCATTCTATTGTGGAGGCTTAATGAGTCCAAAATGTACAGGCTAGGCCAGCAGGCTGTAGGGTGAGAGAAGAGCTGCAGTTGGAGTCCAAAGACAGTCTGTGGGCAGAATTATTCTGGCTCTTTGTTCTATTAAGGCCTTCAACTGATTAGATGAAGCTCACGCACATTTTGGAGGCCTTACTCAAAGACCACTGATTTAATTAAATGTTATTCTCATCCAAAAACAAAAAATAAACAAAAATAAAACACCTTCACGACACCATCGGGAATAATACTTGACCAAATATCTGGGGACTGTGGCTCAGTCAAATTGAGATATAAAATTAAGTATCACACTCCTTTATATAGTAATAGTTTTGTAATTATTTTTATAGAGGGAATAGAAGGATGATGCAGACTTTAGAATGATTGATCACAAATTTAAGACATCTTTGATAGTTTAGAAAAGATCCTAAACAACTTCCTACTGAAAATATGGTGAAAATTTTTAGGATTATGGTGAAATACAGAAAAACTTCTATTGAATTGCATTCATATACAAGTACTAATATTTCAGGGTACTGATTTTGAGGTGTTTTGTAGGGTTGTTTTTTTTTTTTTGTATGTGCAGTGAGTAATCTTAAATACTATTGAATTTGATGACACTAATCAGTTTGTTGACATTGTTTTTATAATGAAACTAGGGGCCCAGTGCACGAATTTGTGCACCTTGAAAGGAACTGTGGGCTGCAAGGCTGAGGTGGGCATAGGGGCGGGTTGTGGCCCTCCCTCTACACCCCTGTCCAGCCCCTCACGCCGCTGCATCCTGTCCCCTGTGTGTTGGAGCCCCGCTGTCGTCGCCGCCACCACTCCCACACGCTGACGATGCCAGCCCCACTTGCACCCATGGAGCGATTGAGGCTGGCACCAGCAGTGGTGTGAGCGGGGCTGGCGCCATCAGTGGGTGCGAGTAACGGCTGCTGCCCCAATCGCTCCTCAGGAGCAGGGGGAGGTGGAGAAACCCTCAGGGGCAATCAGGGCCGGTGCCAGCAGTGGCTGTGAGCGGGGCTGGCACCGGCAACAGGTGCAAGTGCTGGGTGGGACCTCAGCATGTGAGAGCAAAGAATTTTCCGTAACCACCAGAGGCTTGCCCCAATGACAGCGACTGGCACCCTGCATTGGTCTGGTGCCCCGAGCTCACCTGCTCCACCATCCCGCCATGTTCTGCACACACCCCCTGGTGGTCAGTGCACGTCATAGTGACCGGTTGTTTGGTTGTTCCGGTTGTTCCGCAGTTTGGTCTATTTGCATATTAGCCTTTTATTATACAGGACTAGAGGCCCGGTGCACAAAAATTTGTGCACTCGGGGGGCGGGGGAAGGGGGGTCCCCCAGCCCGGCCTGTGCCCTCTCGCAGTCTGGGACCCCTCGGGAGATAACAACCTGCTGGCTTAGGCCTGCTCCCGGGTGGCAGAGGGCAGGCCCAATCCCTAAGTGCAGCCCCTGGTCAGGCTCAGAGCAGGGCCGATTGGGGGGTTGGGGCACTGCCCCCTGTCACACTCAAGGCAGGGTCGATGAGGAGGTTGCGGTGCCACCCCCTGTCACACACAGAGCAGGGCTGATCAGGGGGTTGGG